>NC_089496.1:68655235-68957158 GCF_036850765.1 Saccopteryx bilineata
GGAACCACGGGGCTGCCAGGGGCCAGGAAATGAATGTCTTTTCTTTGTAAACTCCATTTTGTGAGTCAGTCTTTTGAACAGAAAAATGAAGTAAGTCTTTGGGGGGAAAACAAAACAAAAAAATCAATGATCCCACCAAACTAACAATTAGCCCTGACTCTCTTAAATTGAAATGTATCTGGATAAACATAACTAGAGTTCCTCGGCTAACTGCCTAATTAAATAGCAAACAATAATAAAAATAGACGTTCCCCAGTTGTCTCCAAAGAACGAAATATAAAATAACTTAATGGAATGACTTGGCTAGGAAAGCTAACAGCAATAATTAAGAAGTGACAGAAAAATAATAATGAGAAAAAGACTGGTCAGTATTTGAGAACAGAGAAGTAATGACCAGCAAGCCAAACAGCATGTCTGTAAGGAAGGAATTATGCCCCATCCACATGACACAATCTTTTCTTCCCCCAACAAATAAAAGAACAGTAGTGTGGGGAAGTCACCAGCAGTTAGATTAGGAAACAGCTCTGTTTTTGGATCTATATTGTTCTCTGCTACCCTCCAAGTGCTTTACATAGGTTAAGGTCGTTAATATCTGCCCCGGATGCTGTAGATGGGTGGGAAAATCTACCAATTTTAAAAAATGTGCAAAGCATCCTTAAAAGCAGGGGTCCCCATACTATGGCCCGCGGGCCGCATGTGGCCCCCTGAGGCCATTTATCCGGCCCCGCCGCATTTCCAGAAGGGGCACCTCTTTCATTGGTGGTCAGTGAGAGGAGCACATTGACCATCTCATTAGCCAAAAGCAGGCCCATAGTTCCCATTGAAATACTGGTCAGTTTATTGACTTAAATTTACTTGTTCTTTATTTTAAATATTGTATTTGTTCCCGTTTTGTTTTTTTACTTTAAAATAAGATATGTGCAGTGTGCATGGGGATTTGTTCATAGTTTTTTTTTTTTTATAGTCCGGCCCTCCAACGGTCTGAGGGAGTGAACTGGCCCCCTGTGTAAAAAGTTTGGGGACCCCTGCTTAAAAGGGTGGTTGAAATTCTTCATGAGTGAAACCTTCTTTTTTTTTTTTTTGCATTTTTTTTTTTCTGAAGCTGGAAACAGGGAGAGACAGTCAGACAGACTCCCGCATGCGCCGGACTGGGATCCACCCGGCACGCCCACCATGGGGCGATGCTCTGCCCACCAGGGGGCGATGCTCTGCCCATCCTGGGCGTCGCCATGTTGCGACCAGAGCCACTCTTACGCCTGAGGCAGAGGCCACAGAGCCATCCCCAGCGCCCGGGCCATCTTTGCTCCAATGGAGCCTTGGCTGCAGGAGGGGAAGAGAGAGACAGAGAGGAAGGCGCGGCGGAGGGGTGGAGAAGCAAATGGGTGCTTCTCCTGTGTGCCCTGGCCAGGAATCGAACCCGGGACTCCTGCACGCCAGGCCAACGCTCTACCGCTGAGCCAACCGGCCAGGGCTGAGTGAAACCTTCTTTGCGTTATTTTCTTTGCTCATAGAGCTTGGTAAGTTTCCCAGTAAAAACAGAGTCCTTGAACTTTATCTCTGACAACTAAGATTCATTCATTTAGTCATCCCTTCTCCCTACCTCTCCCCTTCCCTGTCCCTTCCTCCCTTCCCCCCACCTCCCCCAACTCTCTCTTTCTCTCCCTCCCTCCCTCCCTTCCTTCCTTCCTTCCTTTTTATCCTCCATGAAGGGAAGGCACAGGAATTTTGAAATTAGCTAACTTCCATTTGATTGCACACGCAACACTAAAGTGTATTACTGTGCGAACTTGGACGTGTTCGTTAGTCGTTCTAGTGCTTAATGTATTCCCCCATAGACGGAAATGCTCATAACTCTCCAGGTAAAGTGTGAGGATTAGGGTGATGTTTGTCGAACATCTGGCAGACCTCAAGGCTCCCTGTTTGCTTGACACCACTTCCCAGGCTCTCTGACTGCTGACTGTCAGGCTCCTTCCCTGACTGTTTTCTTGTCGAACCTCTAGATGTTGGGCCACCTTAGGGTCTGATCCTGCACCGCCCTCAGCTTTTGCTTATCTATATTCTATTTCTAAGGGAATTTATTATGTCCAAACAGCAAATATGTACAGACTACAGTCCAGTTACTATCTCCTGCCTTGGCTTCTCCCCAGAGCCCCGTACTGCGATGGCCAGGCTCCTCCAGTAACTCAGACTGGATTCAACCCGTGGTGGTCAATCTGTTCACCTCTAACCTTGAACCTACTCCTCCCTAGTTTGTTTTTCTAAAGATAGATAAATAATAATCTCTACCCAATTATTAGGCTCAAAACTAGGGAGTCAGTGTTTTGTTTTAATTTTTCTTCATGTTTCCTTTTGTTATTTCTATCATCAAAATAGAACTTGAATCAACCTGTTAAATTTTTATTGCTACCATTGTAGATTGTGTTAATGTTACAAACCATTTATTCTCTCCTCCTCTTGTGAGGGGTTGATGGTGCCCACCCCTTGGTGTGTGACTTGTAGGGAGTCTATGACGAGTTGACTTTCCAGCCCGAGGGCCCGTTTATGTTATGTGTGCATGAATGTGAAAACATGTGACAGGCCCCTCATCTCCGTTCACACCTGGGATGAGCAGTAGTTATCTATAACCACAGGCTTTTCCAGACAAGTGTGGTGGAGGAAAAGTCAGCGGACCTGTTGAGAGTGACTGTCAGGCATGATTACTATGATGGCCTACAGCAGGGGTCCCCAAACTTTTTACACAGGGGGCCAGTTTACTGTCCCTCAGACCATTGGAGGCTGGACTATAACAAAAACTATGAACAAATCCCTATGCACACTGCACATATCTTATTTTAAAGTAAAAAAAGGGAACAAATACAATATTTAAAATAAAGAACAAGTAAATTTAAATAAACTAACTGACCAGTATTTCAATGGGAACTATGGGCCTGCTTTTGGCTAATGATGGTCAATGTGCTCCTCTCACTGACCACCAATGAAGGAGGTGCCCCTTTCGGAAGTGCGGCGGGGCCGGATTAATGGCCTCAGGGGGTCGCATGCGGCCCGCGGGCCGTAGTTTGGGGACCCCTGGCCTACAGGGTAGAAGCTGGGTAACAAGGGACCCAAGAGTGTGTCAGATGAGAGACATGAAAGGGGGCTGGCCAGTGGACTAGATGTTCTGGCTGAGTTCTGAATTATGGGTATCAAGGTTCTAGATAGTGGCTGATAGAAAATTAAAAATTCTGGTAGCCTGGCCTGTGATGGCACAGTAGATAAAGCATCAACCTGGAACACTGAGGTGGCCAGTTTGAAACCCTGGGCTTGCCTGGTCAAGGCACATATGGGAGTTGATGCTTCCTGCTACTCTGCCCCCTCCCTCCCTGCTGTCTAAAATGAATAAATAAAATCTTAAAAAAAAAAAAAGCAATAAGAATGCCTGGAAATGAGATTATGGCAGTTGGAGATAGTAAAAATTTTAAAATGCCTTGGGAATGAATAGATGGGATCAAGGACCGAGGCCACTGGAGGTCAAGAAACTAAGGAACTAAGAGACCCTGATGTTAGGGAAGGGGTCATCCTTAGGGACATTACAGTCCTCAAGAGGGACAGTAGGTTTTGGGTTGATTCAGCAGTGGAATCATTGCCGTTTGGCACAGACACCCGTGCACATGGGCGTGGGGGGAGTTGAGGGTGGGAGAAGGGACAGTGACCTGGACGTGATGATAAAAAGCAAGGAGGATTTGGCCCCCACTTTTAGAACCAGTGGATCTAGGATGTGAGAGACGAAAACAGCCATTCTCTGGGTGTTGCAAGGAGGCCGTGTCCTTGAGGAACAGCCAGTGGAGCTAAAAGTTAAATGTGGGTTGAATCAATGACTGAGTGAACAGGAGCTATTATTGCATTTCTTTTAAACTGCACTGTGTAGCATATAAAGGAGAAACAAAGTAAATCATTTCATTCAAGGAGCTTAAAGGAGCAGAGGCACGTGTTAGATGTTCCAGGAACACAGGAAAGATCAAGTCAGGCCTGCAAGGTGGGCTGGAGCCCTCGGATAGTCCAGGGCCGGTTTCTCAGAGAGGGAGTGGTGTAAGGATAAGTGCTGGGAGGTCAGTCCAGCCGGGGAGACAGCCGGGTCAAGTTTAAGAGCACGAGAGCCTCACGTAGTACAAAGCCTAAGAGTATTGGCTCTTTAGCAGCGTTGTGTCAGCATTCAAAGGGTGGGTCTCCAGGTAGCCATAGCCATTTTCCTGCATCTGTGTGTCTGCCTGTGTGAGCACAGTGGCTGCCTTTCCAGTGGGATCTGCTCTCGTCTGATACCGCCACACTCTCAGAGTCGTTCTTGGTTAAGTCAATGTTCCCTTAGGGTGAGAGGAGCTACCACTATGTCAGACATCAAGGTGACATAGTGAATGGGGTTCTGGCGGCACCGGGAGGTATATATTGCTTATGCATGTGTGCTGCCATTTGGATGGATCGGATGTAAAAACAAAGGCAGGTGTGCACGCGTGTGCGCGCACACATACACCCTATGAATCCACCCACCAACCCACAAGTCTTTCAGGTTTCACTAAAGCCCTTCTAAGTATAGCTTTGGTTGGAGAACAATCCACTGGACTTGAAAGGTTGACCCATATTTCATTCACCATTATGTTCCCAGCATCTAACTCAGCGCCTGGCATAGAGAATGGACTCAAAAACCATTTGATGGTATTTTATTCTACCTTCACCACTGAATCCAAGGAGCAGGGAAGTAGAAGTCATTCAGCAGCACTTTGAGTACTAGCTCAAGAGGACATTGTGCTTTGTAGATTTCAAGACTTTTAAAAATACATTGGCTTATTAGATCTCATAAACAGTGATAGGGCAAGCTCATCAGCTGCCTTGTGTAGTGCAAACAGCCTCTCCTGAGTAAGGGGAGAGGCTAGGTTGATACTGTCAGGAGCGGGACTTGCTCTCTGGGTCCGCCCGTGGTGCTGTGCTCGGTGCCAGATCTGGAAGAGACACTGTGCTGGAGCGTGTGCCCTGACCGGAAATCAAACCAGGACATCACCACGCCAGACTGATGCTCTACCACTGAGCAAACCGGTCAGGGCCTAATTTTTATTGTTTTAAAAACCTGTTTCACTAGGATTGTCTTTATCTTGACTACAGAGTGGGTTTGCACCCCTTAAGTCTTGTGCCTGGGATTCTAGATTGGCTGCAGTTCCATGCTTCTCTTGACATGCTGTAGCCTTTGGGTTCATGTTGTCAAATTGAAATCAAAATGGGTGCCTGGCACCTGTCTTCCGGAGGACTCGAACCTGCACCTTCATATTGAATTTGCATTCAGAGGTGGACTCGGGCCCCGGCTGGAGGCTCATTAGGTAGAGCGTCGGCCTGGCGCGCTGAGACCCTGAGCTTGATTTCCTGTCAGGGCACACAGGAAAAGTTATCATTTGTTTCCCTCCCCCTTCTTTCCCTGTTCCTCTTCTCTTTCTTCCTGTCCCTTAGCCAGTGGCTTCATTAGTTTGAGTGCATCAGCCCTGGACATTGAGGATGGCTCCGCGGAGCCTCCGCCTCAGCCATTAAAAATAGCTCAGTACTTGAGCATCGGCCCAAGATGGGGTTTCCAGGTGCATCCTGGTTGGGGCACACCTGGGAGTCTGCCTCATTACCTCCCCTCCTCTCACCTTAAAAAAAAAAAAAAGGACTCACTCGGTCATGAGTGCAAGCTCTGTGCAGACAGAAATCCTGTGTGTTGTGCTCCACAAAGCTTAGCCCAGCGCTTATCAGAATGGACGAGCACAGTTGATACTTGTTGAGCAGGTAAATAAAAACAGTAAAATGCTACAGATTTTTTCATTTATGATTTACTAACATTGGAGTTCCCTCCAACAGAGTCTCAGTGACCCACACCTAAGCTTGGGCAGATCTCTGAGACTTGAGCTGTCTGTCTGGGCTGGCCACTAGAATATTCTATGCAGATAAAGAAGACAGTGGTGATTTAAAAACAATCCACTAAAATGCTATGTTTTTTTTTTTGTTTTTTTTTTGTTTTTTTTTGTTTTTTTTTTCTGAAGCTGGAAACAGGGAGAGACAGTCAGACAGACTCCCGCATGCGCCCGACCGGGATCCACCCGGCACGCCCACCAGGGGTGACGCTCTGCCCCCCAGGGGGCGATGCTCTGCCCATCCTGGGCGTCGCCATATTGCGACCAGAGCCACTCTAGCGCCTGAGGCAGAGGCCACAGAGCCATCCCCAGCGCCCGGGCCATCTCTGCTCCAATGGAGCCTTGGCTGCGGGAGGGGAAGAGAGAGACAGAGAGGAAAGCACGGCGGAGGGGTGGAGAAGCAAATGGGCGCTTCTCCTGTGTGCCCTGGCCGGGAATCGAACCCGGGTCCTCCGCACGCTAGGCCGACGCTCTACCGCTGAGCCAACCGGCCAGGGCCAAATGCTATGTTTTTAACTGCAGAGTAGCTCTGTTGGTAGCCTTCGTCAGATGGTACCCTGTATTCCTGGACACAAAATCCTTCATTTGTCATCAAGCAGTAAAAGTCGTCACAGTTTGGTAAGGATGAAATTAAAAGACACAGCAGTAGACTTTATAAGTGGTATACATGGTGCAAACTGAAGAGTGTATAATGACTAATTCCCTGCAGAAGCAAAAGTCTTTGCATCTGCACTTGTATACAAAGAAAATAAGTGTGAAAAAGAAAAGATGTGATTCTGTGTCCCCAATCGTGGCATCATGTTGGTGGTCTTTTGGAACAGGTCCTGGGCTGTCTTTCCTACACTGACCTAAAAAGGGGACTCGTGCCCAAGACACCTCTCCTGGCATCGCTTCATGGGGGGGGCAAGATCGGGGCACCACCACCTGATGCTCTTGCTCTGGCATTTACGTCTGCCTTCTCAGAGCCGAAAGCTGGCAGTTTCGCCTCCATCGCTGAAAGCAGCAGGGGCCACCAGGGACCCCCAGATCACGCTGTGAGCTCTCTGCGTATTACCTGTCACCAGCGGTAACTACCCTACAGTGAGATTTGAGCTGGCGGCTCAGGTGATGATTTGTTAAGCAGCGAAGCCTCCAGCCTTGTTCTTCTGGGGTCCCACCAGGTTCTGTGGGGCTTGCAGAAAGGAAATCTTGTTGGGTTTCCCCTCCTTCAGCAGTGCTGGCAGGGGAAACATGAAGGGCATGGGAAGCAGAGATAGAGGGGAGGGAGGTGCTGTTTCCATGAGAGAGTGTTTCTCCCAGCCACTCTGACTTTCACTTGCAGGGTAATTATACACTCTTAGCAGTGTGCTCCTGGGCTTTGGTTTAGCCATCTGGCCGAAACAAGGACAGACCCCAGTCTGTTCTCCTTCCCTACATTGACTCAAGTGACGTTCCTCAGAGGACTCCTCTGCAGTCGCTTGGCTCTCCTTGTTCTCACAGGGAGACTGAGGAAACATTCTGCATAGCTCTTTCCAGGAAGGTCTTGTTGTTGCTCCATTTCACAGATGCAACTACTGAGGCACAGAGAGGTTAATTGCCTTGTCTTCCCATTTAATCTGAAAGAAGGACATTGTTCCTTGGTTTATGATGATACTAAAGGTGTTTCACACCCAATTTACAAGAAAACACAACTATCAACTTAATGGTGAGTGGGAAGATTTAAAAGGAAAATGCACATATATATTGAAAATCACTAGGAAAATATATAGAATATATATATTACTCTTCTCATATTCCTACTATACCTTTTATTGCTACTAATCCTTGGTCTTATAGGTGTGAATGTATATGCACATATTTATACAAAAGGATGTATTTCTTTTTACAAAGCGCTTCATACATACCTACTGTTGGTCGGTGTGCTTGCTTCTTTGTGTCTTTCTTGGATGTCTATTTTGTCAAGTGAGAGTTAGTGTTGGAAAAATGTGTAAAGATGCAGGGAATGAGTGTGTTATGTTTTCGAACTGGGACTGTGTCGGCCTGTGGCCCGGCCCCATGAACAACAGCAGAGGTGCCCTGCTGCACAGCTGTGGCTGCTGGAATTTTAATCAGGTAGCTGACAGGTGATGAGATGCCGTTCTTGCTTCGTTTTCCTCTTGGTTCCCACCATTTGCTCATTGGATCATGCAGCGGTGTCTGTGGAGTCGCTGGTCTGTGCTTGGCCCGAGGAAAGAGAGGCCTGCAGTGAGATCTTGAGCCTGAGAGGACTCAGTTTAGTTGGAGAGAGACTGTTAGTTATTAATAGATAAACTAGACTGAACACCTGCGTTATGCTGGACACTCTGCTTGGTGCATTT
Source organism: Saccopteryx bilineata (assembly GCF_036850765.1). Taxonomy (NCBI): domain Eukaryota; kingdom Metazoa; phylum Chordata; class Mammalia; order Chiroptera; family Emballonuridae; genus Saccopteryx; species Saccopteryx bilineata. The sequence continues at coordinate 68,663,481 of NC_089496.1, forward strand.
TAATACTTTCTTGTTTCATCCCATGAACGACTCCATTAGCAATTTTTTGTTTTTACAGAGAGGACACCTTAGCTTGGCCAGCTTTCTCAGTGCCATCAAGATGACGTGATATCACTGGAATTCAAGGTCATGTCCCTGTGAAGGCACAGCCCATGTCCTGCCTCTTGTTAGACTAGCTGGCTCTTCTAATGACCATAAACTACACCAGTCCATCTCTTATTTCTTCTTAATGTTCGTGTGAAACTGGGCACTGTCTCCCTGGGGAATAAGTGCATACTAAGTGGGCATGTAGTGAGTGAACAGGCCTGTGACATTTATGTGTGGCTACCAGACGTGTTTGTGAGTATCCTTGGAGCATTTTTCGCTGGACTATCTCAGCACCATTTATTGTGACTGATCACGGGTCACTTGTGTATGTAATGCTTCTCAGGAGGCTTGTGCTCTGCAGACGCGAATCATAGTTTATTAGGCTCTCCCCTTCTGTCTCCTTTTTCATATATTGGGCATTTAAAATTGGCCCATGCTGTGCTGGGCACTGTGTGTAGAAGGGACTGGGTTTATGACACATGCCTGGTCCTCAAAGGGCTGATGGCCTCCTGAAGAAAGACGCACACACAAGAGGAGGCCGAAGCCATGTGGTGAGAGGCTGGGAGTGGGAAACAGCGGAAACACCTTGTTTCTAGTTGCGCCCCACACAGTGAAGTTTGTTTTCAGTCACCATGTTGCTGATGAGAAAACAGAGCTTTCAAAGGCATAACAAAGTGTTGGTGGTACCTCAGCCTGTAAGGGTGTGACCCAGACAGGGGCCCTGTAGTCTTTCTTTCCCCCTCCCTTTCCTCTCCTCTCTCTTTCGCTGATTTTATAGAGGAGAGAAAGAGAAGCATTCATTTGTTGTTCCACATAGTTGTGCACTCATTGATCACTTCCCACATACGCCCTGACGGGGATCAAACCCGCAACCGTGGTGTTTCTGGATGACGCTCTAGCTGGAGCCTCCCGTCCAGGGCCGAGCCAGGTGGTCCCCCCTGCAGCCACGCTGCTCTGCGAGAACCGAGCTTTGGACCCCTCGTGCATGGAGCTACTGTGGATGAAATTTCAGAGCAAACCTGGGAGGAAGAGTGGAGCTGAGTGTGTTGTGGGCTTCTAATGGTTGGGGTCCCGCTGATGGCCGCTGCCCCTTTATATTGCTCTAAGGAAGATGAGGTGGTATTTTTTACTGCATGGGGTTTTCTGTCTCTGCTCACCGAGGCTGTATTTGACATGCATTAAATATGTGTCCTTGGCAAGAGAATCGTGTCTCATGTGATGGGCGTTGTGGTTCTGAAGCCGGGTGAGTTTGGGAAGCCTGGCTCACACGAGGAAAGCACACATGTCCAGTGCAGACCTTCCCGGTAGACCTTTGGTTTGTTAGTTCATTGTAAGCTCTGAAAAGTTGCAGTTATGGGCAGATAGTTGACCGTGAAGTCCCTCTTCCTTATTTTTTATACACAATTCCCACAGGAGCAATCAAGGTTAGTGCTCCTTGGGCAGGGGAGACAGGTAGTAGCAGAGTACCAGGCTAAAGTCATGGTTTGCCACCTCCGAACAACCTGAGTTCGGTTTCTCGCTCTGCCAGGAACTTGTCCTATCATTTCCCGTAAGTGACCTACCCACCCCGGCAGACTTGCCCCGGCATTCGGCACGCGGCGGGAATAAGTTCTCCCTCAACTGTTCTTCTCGACCACAGGATGGCAGAGAGGGCTGCACAGTTCACAGGCTGTGTGACTGCATTGGTAAAGACCCCTTCCCCAGCCCCCAGCCCCCAGCCCCAGCAGGGTGGCCTGCTGAGTAATTGAGCCATCTACGAAGGGGAAGGTTTATGGTTTTCTGATGCTGTGTGTGTTTGCAGCTGGCTGGTTCTGATAACGCTCTTAAATAACCCTGTTCACCTTTAAAGCCTTACACATTTACCTCCTGTGCACTGTTCCTTGGGGTTCTACCACTATAAAAATAACCTAGCTTTAAAAAGGCGTTGGGGGCCCTGGCCGGTTGGCTCAGCGGTAGAGCGTCGGCCTGGCGTGCGGAGGACCCGGGTTCGATTCCCGGCCAGGGCACACGGGAGAGGCGCCCATTTGCTTCTCCACCCCTCCGCCGCGCTTTCCTCTCTGTCTCTCTCTTCCCCTCCCGCAGCCGGGGCTCCATTGGAGCGGGGATGGCCCGGGCGCTGGGGATGGCTCTGTGGCCTCTGCCCCAGGCGCTAGAGTGGCTCTGGTCGCAACATGGCGACGCCCCGGAGGGGCAGAGCGTCGCCCCCTGGTGGGCAGAGCATCGCCCCTGGTGGGCGTGCCGGGTGGATCCCGGTCGGGCGCATGCGGGAGTCTGTCTGACTGTCTCTCCCTGTTTCCAGCTTCAGAAAAATGGAAAAATGGAAAAAAAAAAAAAAAAAAAAAAAGGCGTTGGGGGGGCGTTGTTTGTTTGTTTTTCCAAAGAGACTAAAAGTGGCCTGGCCAGAGCCTTAGTAATTTTGAGACTGGAAGCCCTTTTGGCGTGTTTCAGTAGGGCCTAGACAGCCATCTCTCCGTGAAAAGACGGGTGGTTTTGTCTCTTTCATTATAAAGCCTATAGACAAAACCTCTCTGTCTGGATTTTCCGTATTTGGATTACCCAGACCTTTTGGATGGGAGTCAGGATTGCTCTTATTAGCTGGGTGACAGGTGACGGCTCTGAGCTTCCATAACGAATGCTGAGGATCATAGCATCTCCATCAGCAGAGCCTGCCCACCCAGCGCGCTCTGTAACTGTGTCACTGTGTGGCTGGGCGTCATCCATGCTATTGTCTACTGTTATTCAGAGGATCTGATGGACAGAGTAAGGTTGGGGATTCTTCACACACATAGGTTCGAGCTGATCCGGAATTGTCTCAGATTTTAAGGAGATTGCTGTCCAACGTGGGACATAAGACTGAAATGGAAAATAATTCATCAGAGTGAGGTTGAGTGGTCGTCACGGCTCAATATTACACGTGCTGGTGGCAGATCCACAGACTGATTGCATTAACCCAACAATGACTTCCTGGGGCTGTGGGTAGACAGTTGGAGAAGGGTTGGATGGGTCAAGAAACAGAAAATATTCTATCAGGTTCCTTTCGTTGGCAAGGAAAAGGTATTGACTAAAGAAATCTCGAGTCAAAAGTATGTTTCATTACAAGGATAAGGTAAATTTTTAAACAGGAAAGGAACTTCAACTGAATTTTATATGAATAGACACTGAGAAATGAAATCCTTCAGGACCTACTGGTGACGCTGATTCCAGCCCTCAGAGGCTACTCAGAGCCCTACTTATAAGTCCTTAGGATGCCCACTCCTTCTCTTTGCTCTTGGGGCAGGGGGAGGCTGCTAATGCTTTATCTTGCCTGGGGCCCCACTCAAATGCAGCTTCAGACTTCCTTTGACAAAGCTCCACTGTGGGCAGAACCCTTCACCTCATTTGCCGCTAACCTTCCTCCTGAGTGAGGGGCCCACACTGGGGTAGTCAGCTGTGCCCAGGGGTAGGGTCACAGAGTACGGATATCTTTTTGTCCCAGTGGCTGGAGGCAGGCTGTTTATATTAACAGGAGAAGGTTCCCTAAGAAGGAATATGGCAGACACCCCGAACACAAAACGTCATTCCAGGTTAGGGAAAGTAAGGGCAGAAACTGTGAGATTGTAAAGAGAATCCCCTACCTAGAGTAGACAGTGGTCTACTTGGGGACTGGTGAAAATAGAATTATTTTGGGGACCGCTAAGGCAGAAATCACCCTGAGCATAAGCAAATTTGACTAAGATCATTGGGTCTATAATCTTCATACATCAGGGTGGTTAACTCTCATGCAGACTGGCCCAAAATTTCAGGCAGACCAACCTGCAGTTGAAAAACACTGGTCTAATATAATGCATAGCTGATAGAAAGAATTTGGCCACAGTAGGCTTGGCTTTGAAATTCGAAATTCAAGGAAAGGATGAACAATTAGAGACTAACACTATAAATGTATAATGTAAAAACACGTGGGATGATGAATTGTTAACCATGATGACGGGGACCCTGTTTAAGTCTTGAAGTGTGGTCAGGTGGCACAGTTCTGCATGCTGGCAGAGCTGCGGAAATTATAGCTCTGCAGGCAGTCGTACAGAAATGTGAGGGAACTTTATACACTAATTGACCTTCAAGGGAAGAATTTGGTTCTTTACTGAATGTTGAAACACCACAGCTTGAAGGAAAAGAGGTCAGGTTTAACTCTCAACTCTGGCTTTTATGTTGGCTAGAAGGCATTTAATTTAATGACTTCTTGCTTTAGTTATTTAATCTATAAAACAGAGGGGCCATGCTTACATCTGAGAGCTGTTTTGAGGATTAATGCAACGGGCTTCGTGCAATGGTCTGCCTGTGGTTGATGTTTTATAAAGGTTAATTTCCCCCTGTAATATTCTTCAGCTCTAGGTTCATACTCATTTTCTGTATCCACTGGAGTTTGTTTTTTGAACTCTGGGTAGTTCAGAACTCATGTCAGGTGGAACAGGAGGAGGAAGGAGAGGCTAAGGCCCTCAGAATGCACAGGAGGGGAGAGGCTGGCTGACCTGGAACCGGCAGCGAGGCGCGAAGCAGTCTGCTCACTGATGACACGGGCATTCTTTTGATTGGCTAGAAATGAAGAGACGTGACCTCGACCCAGAGCACTGAGGGTGTCAGAGCTGTTTTCCTTGAGAGTTTCCATTTCGCACTCTCTGTGAACCCCTACAAGTGGCATCAGAGTGCCCCACATGCCCAGACCCCTCCGACTGGCAGGAGTGTGAGTGGACCCAAGGTGGTTCCTTGGGTAATCTGATCTTAGGTTATTTGCCAGCGATGTTTTCATAGATGGTGGTTTCTGTGGGCTTGGAGTGAGATCCAGTCAGGAGATTCAGGGAGGAGAGAGGACGCTCCTGCCTCTTACCCCTGCCAGTGGTCCCTTCCTGTCCAGTCCTGTCCCTCTTCACACTGTGTTTCCTAGGGGTGCTCCCAGGCTGTCACAGAGAGGGAGCTGTGTCACAGTGAGTGACCTAGGAAAGAAGCCCTTCTCTGTGGTGCCCCCTGGTCCCTCTGCTAGAGGGAATCACGGTAAATACAAGTCTCCTTATGCAGATTGAGTGGTCCCTGCTGCTCTCTCTGCTTTGGTCTGTTAGTCACCAAATTAAAATTCTGCTTTAGAAAAAGTCAGAAGCCTGCAGGAAGCTGTGTTCGGCAAATAATGAGGAAACCGAACTAAAAATCAACATACTTTGGTGCTTGTTATATGGACATATTCCGTGCACACCATGGGGTAGGAGCACATGCAATTTAGCCAAAGATTTTTAAATTTTGTTTTGTATCATTTAGTCCTAAATTGTGCAGGACTCACTACTATTAGTAGTGACTAATAGTCCTAGAGCAGGACTCACTACTTATTAGTTGAATGAATGGGTGGATTTTGAAGGGGGCCCCAGAGAATTTTGTTACAGAGACACTGAAGGATGGAACATGTTAGCACCTGAAGACATTCACACCCAAGTTACATTAAATTTTCTAAAAATAATTTTAAAGCATTTTTTTTTTTGTATTTTTCCGAAGCTGGAAACGGGGAGGCAGTCAGACTCCCGCATGCGCCCGACCGGGATCCACCCGGCATGCCCACCAGGGGGCGATGCTCTACCCACCAGGGGCGTCGCTCTGTCGCGACCAGAGCCATTCTAGCACCTGGGGCAGAGGCCAAGGAGCCATCCCCAGTGCCCGGGCCATCTTTTGCTCCAATGTAGCCTTGGCTGCGGAAGGAGAAGAGAGAGACAGAGAGGAAGGAGAGGGGGAGGGGTGGAGAAGCAGATGGGTGCCTCTCCTGTGTGCCCTGGCCGGGAATCGAACCCAGGACTTCCACACACCAGGCGACACTCTACCACTGAGCAAACTGGCCAGGACCAATTTTAATTTATTTTAACGGCTTTATGGAGATAGAATTTACAAATTATAAAATTCCCCCATTTAGATGCATCATCGTTGATACTGCACTTATTCCTGACCTGGATTTGTTACAGTGAGAGGAAGAAGAGGGCTTTTCTGGTGGAGTCTGTAGTGGAACCAAAGGAGGCTAAAGGTCACCATCAAAACTGTAGCCCCCAGGGTCCCAGAGAAGAAACGGTGCTTTCTGGCAAAGTCACTGGGTATCAGAAATCCTTGGGCTGTTTTCTTTCATAGGAGGCTGGGCTGTTGGCAGGAGAGCTCCCCCGACTGTCAGGTTGTGAGACGGAGGAATGGCCCTGCCCTCCACACGGAGAGTTCTCACCTGAACAGCCCGGGGTCTCAGTCGGGAGTGAGACGGAGGAACGGCCCTGCCCTCCACACGGAGAGTTCTCACCTGAACAGCCCGGGGTCTCAGTCGGGAGTGAGACGGAGGAACGGCCCTGCCCTCCACACAGAGAGTTCTCACCTGAACAGCCCGGGGTCTCAGTCGGGAGTGAGACGGGGGAACGGCCCTGCCCTCCACACGGAGAGTTCTCACCTGAACAGCCCGGGGTCTCAGTCGGGAGTGAGACGGGGGAATGGCCCTGCCCTCCACACGGAGAGTTCTCACCTGAACAGCCCGGGGTCTCAGTCGGGAGTGAGACGGGGGAATGGCCCTGCCCTCCACACGGAGAGTTCTCACCTGAACAGCCCGGGGTCTCAGTCAGGAGTGCGTTTCCAGTGCAGTTCCTGGGTCCCACCTCTGAAATGCCCGGCTCAGGAGGCCTAGAGCGGGCACAGGAAAACAGATGGTAAACAAGTCCCCAAGGGGATCCTGATGGTGACGGTCCCTGAGACCATTCTGAGAGATTCTGAATGAACCTGTAGTAACAGCAGAACGGTTCAGGGTTAGAAATGTTGGCTTCACTGATCTAAGCATTTCTAGTTTTCTCTGCATGACATGACCCTTCTAATGCACCTTACTGAAGACTCACACACGCACACACGCACATATACATACACATATATACACACATATATACACATAATTTATCTTTGACCAAGAGAAAAGGCAAGCTTATGTGGATAAGTAAGGGAAAGTGATTTAGAAGTTAAATACATAGAATTTTACTGTGAAAAAATTTTATAACAATGCCATGTTTTGTATATGTGTGTGTGTGTATGTGTAGGTGTGTGTGTGTGCGTGCGTGCTTGCGTGCACACATCTCCACTCCTGAAAGTGTTAGCTGAACCTAGGTCCCTGCTGGGAAATGAATAAAATGGGAAATTCAGGCCTGGGCTAAGACACGAAAACATCCTCACTGACTAATGGTCTCCAGCCACCTTGGTTTAGGCAGGACTTCCTATTGACAGGGATAATTAGCTTTGGAAATAAGAGTTGAAATAGAACCTGAGGACACTAGCTGATGAGCCTGTTTTGCATATTTCTGTAGTCCACCAGGCCCTTGCCTTGTGCTCCCTGCTCAGGAATAAATTGGCCTTTATTGTTTGTTCCGGCCTCCCCCATTCTCGCAGGGCCCCTGCCGTGCCAAGAGAGAGATGAAAAAAAGGCCAACTGATCGGCTATTGAAGCTGGAAGACATATCTCCCTTCCGGTGACCTTCCTAGATAATGAGCAGATATGGTTTTCTGATATAAAGGGAATAAATCCAGGGGCCCTTCAGGGAGCCGGGGCAGTAACAGTGGAGTCCAAGACCATTAATTTCACAGGCAAAGGGCAGAGGCCCCTTTCCCTGTAGATCTGCGTTAGACTACGACAAGATGGGAGACACGCATGTCTCGCGTGTGCCTTCCCGCCCCCAGCCCCGTCCTCACACCCACGGGTCTCTGAGTCCTAGAGTTATCTGGGAGAAAACCACACCTTCACAGGTGTTTTACTGGCTGTCATTTTTTTCTGGTGATTAAGAGAATACATGGTTTTGTGAGATGGACTGTTTGTTGTCTTTTGATCATTTCAATTTTTTGCTGTGAATTCATTGCTAGACACGAGTGCCAGACTAGTGTCCTTTTAAAGGTTCCCGTTGGTGTGCAGAGCATCTCTGCTCTGTTCCATGTCTTTATCTGCCACCCCTGGTCTCTACCGAGGCCAGTGGTGTGAGGAGTGGGGCCAGCAGGGGTGCCACCCAGTGTCACGGACCGGGAAAATCCCTGGGTGCTGGCATGGTCACAGGGCATCTCAGCCCCAGACCTGCTGCTGCTCACCTGGTCTGTTGTTTATACAGCATTGTATTCCAAGGAGAGCAGAGATAGGAGGGATGTTTCTCTTGGGGAATGATGTCTGGGCCTGTTAGGAGTAGTCATATATTGCCTGCCCCAGTTGATGCAACATCAACCTGGGACACTGAGGACCCAGATTCAAAACCCTGAGGTCACCGGCTTGAGCATGGGATTTGAGACATGAGCCCAAAGTTGCTGGCTTGAGCCCAGAGGTCACTGGCTTGAACAAGGGGTCACTGGCTTGGTTGGAGCCCCCCATCAAAGTATGTATGAGAACAATCAATGAATAACTAAGGTGCTGCAACTATGAGTCGATGCTCTTCATCTCTCTCCCTTTCTGTCTCTCTCACTTAAAAAAGAAAAGAATAATCAGAATTTTGATAAAAGCTGTTGTTAACTAGGATCTATACATCTGGCATTGTACCACAGCTTTCTAAATATCACAAGCCCTTAAAGAGAAGTATTATTAGACTCATTTTATTGATGGTGATATAGAGGCTCTGTAAGTTTAAGTGACCTGCTCTGCACCACAGGTGTGGACACTATTAAGTGAAGCATTTTTTTGTTAGGGCTGTCTGACCCACAGTCCATCCTTTTAAACACATATCAGTGCCCCAGGAAAGACATCCATACATGGTCTACTAAAGGCCTGTGAGAACTGGGACCTACCCCCACAAGGACCTCATTTTTTTCTGTATCTTGTGTCGGAACCAGTCATTTGAACTAAAATCTTAGTCCAGAGAAAGTAGTGTAGGGACCTTATAGAATCTTGTCTGATGCTTGGCAGAGTGTAGAAATCACACTAGCACCCCCTGCCCGTCCCCATTTTGTCTGTGAGGACATTGAGCGGTAAAGAGGGAAGTGACATGCCCACCACAGAGCCAAATCTGTCACTTGGGTCTGGGGTCTTTCTAAGCCTCTTCCTTGCCTTGGTAGCTAGTCACCGTTTATTTAAATCAGTCATCACCATGTTTAAGACAGTAGGATGCATTTAGGTCACCGTTCCTAAAAGACCTGGACAACTCGGGACTGCCTGGTCCTGTCATGCCGGTAGAAGTCATGTCCCAGTAGAAGTGGGACAGAAGCCCATGGTCCCTGCTCTTCACCAGACACATCTTCTCTCCCAGATACTCAGACACTGCCCCCCCCCCCTTTTTTTTGAGCGAGAGACAGAGAAGGACAGACAAGGACAGACAGGAAGGGAGAGAGATGAGAAGCATCAACCTGTAGTTGTGGCACCTTAGTTATTCATTGATTGCTTTCTCATGTGCCTTGATGGGGGGGCGGGGCTCCAGCAGAGAGAGTGACCCCTTGCTCAAGCCAGCAACCTTGGGGTTTTGAATCTGGGTCCTCAGCATCCCAGGTCAGTGTTCTATCCACTGCACCACTGTCTGGTCAGGCCAGACACTCCTTATTTGATTGAAGTGTGGAGCTCCCATTCATGATGTGGGACCAACATGCCAGGGTAGTACAGTGACCAGTGTGGTGCCTGCTGGGGCTTCCTCTAGTCTCTCCTGTCACTCAGTACTTTACCCAGTGAAGGGCCCCGCCTCTTCTCTCTCATCCCTGAGTTTACCATCTATGCTCTGGACAAAGAGTTTTCTACAAAACACCTGGCTGAGTCTGCTCCTACTGAAAAGACGAAGTTCAGTCCATGTCCTCCTTGATGGGATGCAGGCGGGGCCCTGCCAGGTCTGGTTCTTCCTTGCTCTCTAACCCCGTCCATCTTGGAATGGCTTTCTTTTCCCAAACAGGCCCTGGAGCTCCTGGCCTCTGGGCCTTTAAACTCACGTTCCCACAGCCTCGACCTTCTGACCTTCTTGTAAGTCTGGCTAAGTCCTGAAGTCTCATTATAAGAATCAAATCTCGAGAAGCTCACGCTTGGCACCGCACTGCGTGCTCAGAACATACCTAGTATGTGCCCCTGTCCTCCCACATGTCACCCTATGTTGTCATCCCCTGGGTATGCACCTCAGTCTCCACCTGCAGCCGGTGAGCCCCGTGAAGGTGGGGACCGTGCTTTTCGGATTCCCCAGCACGTCCTCACTGCCACCCCTTGGCCCAGGACAGGGCAGGTCCCAAAGAAATAGCTGTTAAATGAGGGAGTGCTTGAGGATGGTCTTGTGAGCAAACCATCCCTTTTCTTCAGTCTGTAAGCCAGCTGCTATGCCTGGGGCTGGGACAAACTCGGAAAACTCACATGAGGCTGACCACAGAGCCTGCAGTCTGTGGGCAGAAACACACAGCCACACACCTGAGTAAGCACACATGCAGTGTAGTTACAAATTCTGAGTTCACTTTGCAGGAGACCCCTTGACAGGATGGGTCTCCTGTTTATCTCGAAGTAGATGAGATCGCTTGAAAAGTTAGAATTCACTGTCTCGACAGTGAAGCGGTGTGGTCATGAGCATAGTGGCCGTTGGGCATGGGTGGACATGGCGCCGCCCAGCGTCTCGGCCTCCGTGGCCTGTGGCCAGCGCAGCCCAGTGTGCTGCAGGGAGCACCCTCGTCCTTTCCCTCCAGAGACAGAGCCTGCCTAGAGGCCAGTGGAACCCAGAGCCACACCAGGGGGACCTGGGAGTGTTTTCCTTCTTTGAACAATATTTGTTAGATACTATGAAAAGTGTTTCAAAGAAAATGATAATGACATGGCCCAATGTTCTAGAGAGATGCTGATGACATTTGATCAATTAAAATATTACATGCACATAACTAGAAAACATAAATGGCAGCTAAGAAAAAAACGTAGATAAAATAACATGTATAAAAATTTCAAAATTATACGTGTGAAAGCACAAAAAACATCAAACCAAACATGCTAAACATAATATTCCTTGCAGAAAAATTTCCAGTCAAATAACTGTGTGTGTAATTGCTATTAATACAAAAAGAGATCATACCATACTCAACTTTTTTTATATTGGCTTTATTATTGAACAATCGAACCCAGTAATTCTCTGTATCAATTCATGGGGACCAACCTTGTTCTTTTTATCAACTATGTAATACTCCATTTTATGGCTCTGATGTCATTTACTTACCTGGCCCCTGACTAGTTAACTTAACTTCGATTGTTTCCTAGTTGTTTTTGTTTTTTTCACTGTTAAAGAAAATGCTAGGCCCTGGCCGGTTGGCTCAGTGGTAGAGTGTCGGCCTGGTGTGCAGGAGTCCCGGGTTTGATTCCCGGCCAGGGCACACAGGAGAAGAGCCCATCTGCTTCTCCACCCCTCCCCCTCTCCTTCCTCTCTCTCTCTCTCTCTCTCTCTCTCTCTCTCTTCCCCTCCCACATCCGAGGCTCCATTGGAGCAAAGATGGCCCTGGCGCTGAGGATGGCTCTGTGGCCTCTGCCTTAGGCGCTAGAATAGCTCTGGTTGTGGCAGAGCGACGCCCCAGATGGGCAGAGCATCGCCCCCTGGTAGGCATGCCAGGTGGATCCCGGTCGGGCGCATGCGGGAGTCTATCTGACTGCCTCCCCGTTTCCAGCTTCAGAAAATCGCAAAAAAAAAAAGAAAAAAGAAAAAAGAAAACAATGCTGGTGGGAACATTCATTAACATGAATTCTAGTGCAACTCCAAAATAAATATTAAGCAGTGAAATTGGCAAGGCTTGTGAGAATCTTACATTTTGCAAGATTTTGCTAAATTAACCTCAAAGCCCATTGATCAGTATAGAAGCAGATTCGTTTCCAGTAGCCACTCCAGAAATGTTGAATGTTTGTTAATCTGAAGGATGAAATATTGTATCTCATGTTTTATTTAAACATCATTTTATCATTGTACATCCTTTTTTTATTGGTATGCATATATCTTGGGATGCTTCCTTAGAGTCGGCTAGAAACAATAGTTAAAGCGAATCATAATACAGACAGGATTACACTCTGAAAGAGACCTTTTCAAAGAGAACCACATTTTAATCACAGGCCCTAGAATTTTAGAAGTGTCCATTCAACATGAAATGACTGATAACCTAGGTACAAAACACCCTCACAGATTTATCTAAGTTGTTCGGTAATGATTTTTTTCTTAGGCAACAGTACTTTATTGCCTCGGTTCAGTGTGTTATGTGGATGGAATAAATTAACTTTCACCTTATGCTCTTCTGAGAATCACGGCACTGTCCCAGGGCCCATCTCAGAGGAGTTAATGTACCGCTGGTGTCATTCAGGAACTCCCGGGGCTCTATCTGTGTGTGCTGCGTGGCCGTGGCAGAGATACAAGGCCAAACAAGCCTGCACAGCAGCCACTGCTTCCGCTCAGAGCTCTGCTCTCCCACCTTATCTATTCCACAGTTCCTGGTTTTCTGCATATCCGACTCTCCAGCCTCCTTGGAGCCCACATTTCTAGCCCGTGGATGTGTGACGTGCCCAGTGCTGAGAGAAAACAGACCTGTTTCTGAAACACATGCTGCTAGTCCATCCGGGTTTTAGGACAAGGTCGTTCATCTTTTATCTGGTGTGAGAAGGATGGCCCGGCCCTCCCCCAGATGATGAGTCTGATTCCCTGATCCGGAGGCTGTGGTGACAGGAGCGGAAGGCAGGTTATTCGTTCCCCTGTCACCACCCTGCAGGATCCCGTGCTCCAGGGACCCTCCCTTCCCCCCCCCATTTCCAGGGCTTGGACACCAGACACAAAGGCTCCCTGTGCCCCCTTCACTGTTATATGTCTTTTTAAGACTGACATGAAGGGTGACAGCTTTACCCTACCTTCCAAGCAACAAGATTTATTGGAAACTATATTTTGGGAGAAAGGAAGCAGATGAAACTAAATGCTCAGTAGCCCAACCCTTTTGGGTTTTATGAGGAGTGGTTGCATTTGTGCTACTTTGTTCAGCGAGTGCACTTTCTAAACCAAACCTCAAGGGCATACGATTAGAACAGGGCAGTGGGCCAGAATGCAGCAATATTTACATACAGAATTCTGTAACAGTCACATATGAATCTCCTAGGTACAGAATAACTATCTTTTTCCTCCCTCCTTTCTTTCCTGCAGTTCTTCTAAAATCAAGTCTCTGTGTCTAAGTGTAACTATTCTATCTGCTCCCCTCTGACAAGCCCTGAGTTTAAAATTACAAAGCTCCATGAGCTTGTTCGCCCTTCTGTGTAAATCTGTGAAGAGCAGAGACTAAATGCATTTAGAGGATGTGCATCTATGTTATATGGGTCGTATATTACTGTATTATATGGTCTCGGTAGCCCCAGGACAGAAGTGTTCCTACCTAGCCTCCATTCCTAGCTGTGCTTGCCGAGGAGTCTGGCCAATCATGAGGCACCAGATGAGTGTCTAGGTCAGCTCCAAGGAGTTACCTTTGCTGCAGACTTGCTTATGGACACAGAGTAGTCAGAGGGAGGCAGCCAGCTCTCTTTCTATTATAGCTGTAGATCATATCTAGTGAGCCTGTGCTAAGGGGGGGGGGGGCTACTGTGTCCCCTGAGAACACTCGTTTGCACTAAACTCGGAGCATCAGGACACTGAACGTCGGAAGCCCGATCTGTCCTTGCAACCTGCTGTCTGGTCAGAGGCCCCGCTTGCTCTCTGTAGCAAGGCGGGAACTACTTGAGAGCCGGGACTGCTGTCCCTCCATGTGTCCTAAGCAACAGGCTCTTAGTCAAGTCTGGTGCGAATCTCACTCCCACACCAGGGAAACCTAAATCTTGAGCGCTACATCACCAATAAGGATCCAGCGCAACGGTGACGTTTATCACGCCGAATTATAACCGCATTCACATTGTATTCGTTTCATGGTGTAAGAGCTCTGTCGGGCTCCATGTTCGCGCAGACTTAAACGCTGTTACTTTTAAAATTAAGTCAACAGCTTGAAGGAAACATTTATCTTTGAAAGGGATTTGTGCTGACTCCAGGTTGGAGAAACACGGCCTTAATTCCAACCGACATCCATTTTTTCATGCATGCCTTGTTCGCCCAACGATAGATCACAGGAGTCTTGAAGGCAGGTCCCCCAGCTCATGTGACTGTGAAATCCCCAGGGTAGGAAGGAGCGTGAAGTGATGTTCAGAGGGTGTTGCTGGATCCACGGGGCTGTCTCCAGGGTGGGCTGTCTCCAGGGTGGGCTGGCGCGGGGTCTCTCCTGCTCCGCCGTCCCTCCAGCTCCAGCACACTTGCGCCGTGCGGGCGGGGCTCTTGGCAGCACGAGGGCACACGTTCTACTCTCTGGGGTTTGTTCTTGGGTTAGACCAGTGGTCTTCAACCTTTTCTGGGCCACGGACCGGTTTAATGTCAGAAAATATTTTCACGGACCAGCCTTTAGAGTGGGACGGATAAATGTATCATGTGACCGAGACAAGCGTCAAGAGTGCATCTTAGACGGATGTAACAGAGGGAATCTGGTCATTTTTTAAAAATAAAACATCGTTCAGACTTAAATATAATAAAATGGAATAATGTAAGTTATTTATCCTTTCTCTGTGTACCGGTACTGGTCCGCGGCCCGGAGGTTGGGGACCACTGGGTTAGAGGACTCCTGCCTCCGTGGGTCCTTGGCTGAGGTTCCTGCAAGGATGGGATGTCGTACCCCTCCCCATGGGCAGGTGTTCTCTCGTCCTGGAAGCATCACCCAGATGTTCCCTGGTGTCGTCTTCTGTTCTGGTATTGGGTTGTGGCCGTGTCCTTTATTGCTGCTGGTGGCAGTAATGGCTCCACACAGAGCCCATCCTCCTCTCCCTCTCTGCTCTTCCCCCAGGGGCACTGTCCTTCGTGCTCACAGGCTTTGCCAAGCTCGAGGGGACCCACAGCCTGTCCTCCCCTCCCCCATGACCACAGCCCTCCCCCGTGCCCCTCCCAGCCCTACCGTCCGGCATCTGCTCCCTCCTGACTTCTCATTTCGTCCTCTTCCCGGGACACTGGGGTTCTGCGAGCTGGAGGGAAGTCAGAACCCTGCATTGCAGAGGGATGACTGGGAGACGCCATCATCTCCATGTGTGTCCGAGGGAGAGACAGCAGACAGAGGAGAGATTACATGTCGGCGGGCTTTTACAGCGGTGTCTGGTCTGCGGAAAAGAGAGGTGGGAAGGGGAAGGGGGAAGATAAAAGGAGGCGCACACAGGTGCACAGGTGGGATGAGTGACCACAGGCTTTGGCCACCTCACTGGGAAACGCAGGAGCAGCCAGTTCATTCTGTCCGTGTTCTACATGAGAACAAAAGCAGTTGAGACACCACAGAATGGAAAGCTCAGCAAATTCAACCCTGTGTTTCATTTTGAGTCTAAGTTGCCATGAACGCCAAGTCGCAGAGAAACAAGCAGCAGTGAAAGTCCGTGAGCGGGCAGGCTTTTTGCTTTGGATTGAAAGTGAGCAAAAAGATACAAAAATGGCACAGCAAAAGGTTCAAGTCCCAGAACAAGACTTGTTGCCTGTCTTCTCCAAGAGGCAGTGCCATTTCTTAAAGACCTTTTATGTTTTTCAGAGATAAAGGACCATTTGTTTCATTTGACCTCAGTTTCCCACATCCAGGTGTTCTTCCGGACTGACAGCCTGCCCTCTGCACACGGCCATGCGTACCGACCCTGTGTCTTACGTGTGTGTCAGCCTCCCTGTGCCTCAGTTTCCCACGTCCAGGTGTTCCTCCGGACTGACAGCCTGCCCTCTGCACACGGCCATGCGTACCGACCCTGTGTCTTACGTGTGTGTCAGCCTCCCTGTGCCTCAGTTTCCCACGTCCAGGTGTTCCTCCGGACTGACAGCCTGCCCTCTGCACACGGCCATGCGTACCGACCCTGTGTCTTACGTGGGTGCCAGCCTCCCTGTGCCTCTGTGTCCTTTGTTTTCCTTCTTTGTTCTTTCACTGACTCTTGCTGAGGTGACACTGGACAGTGTGGGCACAGAGGTTCAGGTGCCCAGCTCTGCAGCACATCTCTGTCCACCGCATTGTGCTTACCCCCCTTTTATTTTAATTGTTTTTCAATCACCGTTTACACTCAGGATGACTTTGTATTTGTTTCAGGTGTACAGCGTAGTAGCCAGACAGGCATAGACTTTATATAGTGAGCCCCCTTGATGTTTCAGGTCACACCTGCCACCTGCATGGTCCTTATAATAATATTTATTAGCTGCATTCCCCATGCGGTGCTTCACATCCCTGTGATACCACTTCAGGAATATAGCTGAAGAAACCCAAAGCAGTAATTAAAAAAATACATGTATACATACATACATTCACACATACGCGTGCACACACCCACATATGCCCCCTGTGTTCATTGCAGCATCATTTACAATAGCCAAGCTATGGAAGCAGCCCCAGTGCCCATCAGGAGTCAAGTAGATAAAAAAGATGTGACACACATATATACACACACAATGGAATATTGCTAGGCTATAATAAAGAATGAGGTGTTACCATTTGCAGCAGCATGGACGGACCTAGAAGATATTCTGCACAGTGAAATAAGTCAGGCTGAGAAAGACAAGCACATGTGATCTCTCTTATATGTGAGATCTAAAGAGCAGTGAACTCATAAAACGGGAGCAGACTCACAGACGCAGAGAACAGGCTGACCATTGCCAAAGGGTGGGGCTTGAGGGGCTCGTGAAAGGGGAGGGATTAATGAGTACAAATGGACAGTTACAAAATAATGTCTTTGTTTGTTTGCCTGTTTCTTCCTTTCTCTTTCTCTCTCTCTCTCTCCCTCTCCCTCTCTCCCTTTCTCTCTCTCTCTCTCTCTTTCTTTCTTTCTTTTCTTTCTTTCTTTCTTTCTTTCTCCCTCTCCCCTCCTTTCCCCTCCCTCCCCTCCCCTCCCCTCTCCCCTTTCTCCTCTCCCCCTCTCCTCTTTCTGCTCTCCCCCTCTCCTCCCCTCCCCCTCCCCTCTACCCCTCTCTCCCTCTCCTCCCCTCTACTCTCTCCTCCTCTCCTTCTCCCGCTCCTCTTTCCCCTCCCTTCCCCTCCCTTCCCCTTCCTTCCCCTCCCTTCCCCTCCCTTCCCCTCCTTTCCCCTCCTCCACCTAGTCCTTGACTTCCCTAACCGGAGCCCTAGCCCTAGCCCTTCCCTAAGTCCTTTGTTGTTGTTGTTAATGCCTCTGTTTCTCTTGTGCTGTTGCAGGCAGACTGTGAACGCTCTGGGTTTTAGTTTTCATCTCCTGCCTCTTCCAGCCACTGCTTGTCTGGCTCCATGCATGCTGGCTTTTCTCTCTCGGGCATAGAACTGCTTGCTGTAGCCTTTCTAAGGAAGGAAGGGGCTACATGGGGGAGAAGGACCCCCAGGGGGTGATAGGCTGGACCTGAAACACACGAACTTGTTTCCTGAGAGGTGGCTCCTAAAAGGGTCACTATCAGCGTCACCTCGGAGGAAAGGGGCCAGAGGCAGGGATTCCCCCACACCCACTGAGCCGGCAGCCCAGATGTCCTGGGTGTTCTGCCCTTGTTTCCCGGTGGGAGCAGCACCCCCCCCCCAGGGCATCACAGAGTACAGGGGGAGCAGTGGGTCAAGTGTAAGCTCACGATGACTGGAGCGTGGGAGGGTGCATGGAAGGAGAGCTGTTCAGAGTGACTGGGTCTTGGAGGGCAGGTAGACGACGGTGACAGGGTCATGAAACTGGAAACCATCAGAGTCCACCTCATAAAAGGTGGCAAGGAGTTGAGACTTTATCAGGAGGGTAACTGGCTACAGAAAGGTTCTAAGTGAGAATATTGGCAGTTCAGATAGCTCCCATTGGCTTTATTAGGTCCAGGGTGAGTTGACCATGTTGGAATCCAATTAGCACATCTCTTTTCCTGTCTTCACTCATTCTGCTGTCATTAATTATGCAACAGCTGCATCTCAGAGAGTATCACACCTTGGGTTTTCAAAACTGTTCATTAGGCACAGAATTATTGATGCCTGTGAACAGTGTAAAGTTTTCCCTGCATTTGTAAATTCATACCATTTCCGGATGTCTAAGCAGATTTATTCATGCCTACCCTTCAGTGCTGGGTTCTGAAGTGCGTGGAGCAAGCGTGGTCCGCCTGGCCTAGGTCTTCCGTGAGAGCTCATGCTGCTGTCCTTGCTGAACGGAAGCTACCGGAGCCCCTCCACCATCCGTGCTTCAGTGTTGCCATCCGGCTGTGGTGGGATGAGGGCGGAGTCTCTGTGTTCCGGTTCTCACAGTGAGGAGACAGACCGCTGCCTGAGCTGTTGGCTGTGATGTCCTGCTCCGAGCTGGAAGAGTGTCCTCATTTCTGCTGAGCAACTGCTGAAGTGAAGGGCACTTTGCCCCGCCGTTTCTTCTGATCCTCTTCAATGACTGTGGGAAGTATTTATTAGCACTGGTCTTACAGAAGAGTGGACCAAGGCTCTGTGGAGGTCCGAGACCTGTGCGGTGTTCACATAGCTCTGGAATACCCCGGGGACACAAAAGAGAAAATGGACATGTTTGGTTTCGATGACCGGTGGTCTCATCTCTCTACATTGCTCCATTCCTGAATAATGTCTTAGATATGTCCTCCTAGTCCCTCAGCCTCTCCCTTTTTTCTTTTTCTTTTCTTTCTTTTCTTCCCTACTCTGTGCCTCTTCTAAGCTGATCTGGAGTTTCTGGTTTTGAAGCGTGCTTGTCTCCACCATCAGTGCCTCTCTTCAATCATGGGAGAGCTGAAGATAATCCGAAGTGCTGTTGTGCTGTTATTCTGACCCCACATCAGTGTACCCTGACTTCCCGATGCTCTTAGGTTAGAACCAGACACTGTATTCTGGCCCCAGGGCCCACCGTGGTCCACAACCCTGCGGCTCCTATGGCCCCATTGGTATCAGAGACCTTGTGTTTCCTGTCTTCCATCCCCACGGGCCTTCCTTTGGGTTTTTCAACACTCCAAGCTCCCTTCCACTCTGAGATCTTTGCATAGTGTCTCTTTGCCTGGAAACTTCTTACAACCCTGTCCGGGTCCCATCTGCTCATCCTATCTCAGCCTGTGGCTACTTCCTTTGTAACGGGGGTCTTGCTTGTTTGCAGTTAGCGTGGTTGTTTATGTCTGTCTCACTGCCTGGGTTGTCAGCCTCACAATAGGGACCGAGCCTGCTTCGGGCACCAGCATAGTTTCCTGACACATAGGTGGTGCTCAGTGGGCGTCAGTTGAAAATTTGAGTGTTCTGGGTGTTGCAGTGAGTGACTCAACTGCCCTTTGAATGGTTCTGATCTAGTTCAGGGATCCACTGCTGTGAGAATCTATAAACTAAATTCATGGGCCAAGAAAGTGCGATCCAGTTTGGTACAGATTTCTGTGACTTAAAGGAGTTTTGAATTCTCTTTCCACGTGGAACTGTGTTTGTATTCACAGCAGTTCAGAACTCTCTTTAATCTGCAGTGTTACAGGACTCATGTTTAGTTTAGAACTTCTAACTGTTGTGGGATTAATTGATGCTTATTAACGTTTGTTGGCTGGTAGAGGGTAAACGTTACAGGAAAAAGCACACAAGGAATTAGTTCACGCGATGGCTGTAAGCCCATATCTAGCGTTGGGCTTCGTCAGATCAAATGCTGCTTAGCAGAATGTGACCTTGTGTAAATTATTTAGTTTCTCGCTAAGTTTGTTTCCTCACTCATAAGATAGAAATAATAACAGCAGCCTTCACCTAAACGAGATAAGGGTAAAAACCAATATAATCTTTGCAAAGTGCAGTACTAGGCATCAAATAAGTGTCTAATAGATGTTAGCTCTTACATAATTAAAGGGTTAATATGTGTTATTAAATTATTAAGGAAGTAATAAATATTCATTGACTGGCTTTGTCATTCGTCCGAAAAGTCCCAGCTCCAATCCTATTAGAAAGTCATGATTTTGGATGACATTTTATTATTTTCTTCAGTAATTTTTTATTTTTCAATTACAGGCGATGTACAGTGTTATATTAGTTCTAGGTGTACAGTGTAGCGATTAGACATTTGTATCACGTACAAAGAGATCACCTCAATAAATCTAGTCCCCATCTGGCACCATACATGGTTATTACAATATTATGACTATATTCTCGACTTGAACTGTACGTTATGTCCCTGTGACTGTTCTGTGACCACCAACCTGTACTTCTCAATCCTTCACCGTTTTCACCCACCCACCCACCCCAACCCCCTCCTCCCGTTGAGCAACCGTCAAGCTGTTCTCTGTTCTGGATGACGTTTTAGACAGTCATTGAAAATAGAGTGGTAGACTCTTGAAAGGCATTCAGATCTTTGACAGAAAACAAGTACGTGGGTTCTTCAGGGGAGGCAGAACAGTCGTGGGGACCCCACTTTCTTTTTTGATGATCATCCCATGATCCTAATTCCCCAGCGCCGGCAATAGGAATGCCTCCTGTCATCACTTAGGGTGACCTTATAACCCTTCTCAAGGAGGACGGGCAGGCTCTGTGACATGTGGACAAATGAGGTGCCCAGCTATTTTTAGATGGACTGAAATAGTAGCGGTGAGTTCCCACTTATAGGAACTGTCAGAGCCTTCTCTGTCTGGGACGAGGAAATGACTTCCACCGAGTAATGGCTTTGCTGTCGTCACCTTCACCCGCTGACGATTACCTCCCTCTTTAGTGGTCTTTGGACGAGGCCGTTTTGTCTTTTTGGTCTTCAGGGAATGAGGCCCAGGTTGTTCTTCCCAGTTTATCATTTCTTTGTTCTTGGACTGGAGGAAAATGAGACGCTGGGCCGACTACCTCTCGTGGCTGAATTGTTCCTGGCTAATAAAACCACGGGAGCGGCATGTCAGGGTGTCTCCCATAAATCAGCCGAGGGGAGCACGGGGTGCTGAGGGATGGAGGAACAATGTTTAATCATTGCCTGTAGGAAATCATTAGCGAGCTGCCCACCCTCTTTCCGTGCCTGGCCCATCTGTCATTCCCCAATCGCTGGATTTCCCCCAGACCATTAGCATTTCTCAATGACTTTCGGTATGCAGAGGGGAAAAAACCACGGGAGGGGGTGAAAGAGGGTGGGACGTGATGGAAACCATGGAGGGATGCTGCTCGCCTCCTGCTCCCGTGAATGTAAATGGACCCACGGAAGAACGAAGTGATCAGTAGCTCAGTGGGCCAGGTGCCAGCCAGGGGCCTCTGTGCCCCCCTCCTGCCTCTGTAAGATGAATAACCCAGGCTCTACCCGGGGATGCTTCCTCGGGCCGCATGCAAGACAGCACCGTCTCGTCTTCGGTATCGTAGCCGTGTGATGGACATGGAGAGAGAGGATGTTGAGTGGTTAGTGCAGGACTTCTGGCTTTGGGAAATGAGTTGGGTTTGCCCAGACTTGCTCCCTGCATCCTGCAGCAGGACAGCACCACTGAGGGTTCTGGAGGGTCTGCCCATGAGTCAAGTGGATGGTCAGCGAAAGTGAACTGGCTCGTGGACTGAGCAGGTTGGGGATCCCCCTTCAAAAGGTTGATTGAATGGCGACGTGTAGGCAGCTTTGCAGAAAAAATTACATGTAGGGTAATTTTTAGGTAAGAGGATTCTAGCCTTGTTTTCCACTCTTGGAACTTTTTTTTTTTTTTTTTTTTTTTTTTTTTTTTTTGAGAGAGAGAGAGAGAGAGAGAGACAGACGGGAAGGGAGATAGATGAGAAGCATCAACTTGCATTTGCTTCACTTGTTCATTAATTGCTTCTCATAAGTGCCTAGATCTGGGGGGCTTCAGCCGAGCCACTGATCCCTTTCTCAAGCCAGTGACCTTGAGTTCAAGCCAGTGACATAGGGCTTCAAGCCAGTGACCTTGGGTTCAAGCAATCATGGTGTCATGCCAACAATCCCATGTTCAAGCCAGCGACCCCGTGCTCAAGCTGGTAAGCCTGCACTAAGCCAACAATCTCCGAGTTTCAGACCTGGGACGGCAGCATTTCAGGCTGATGCTCTGTCCACTGCACACTACCAGTCAGGCTCTTGCAGCAGTATTTTTATTCTAACGCATGTGCACAAAGTGATTGCAGGGACCACTTCCTTAGCCAAGTAGCCCGAGTCTTTACCTGATCCCTTAATGAATTATAATCATGGATCTCAGAAGTTCCCACTTCCCATTGTGGAGAGTAGGCCAGTCATGGCAAGCACATGCTCGCTGCGGACGCGGTGTGTGTCAGGCCTGGAGTGAGAGCCCAGCACACGCCTGCACAGCTAGGTAAGGACGACTGTCCTGCGTCAGTGGTGGCCGAACAGCTGGTGGTGGCAGGAATGGCCTTCCCTCGTTCACGTGGCGTACACAGCCAGGGAAGACCCGAGTTTGTTGGGCCTGAACATTATGCTATTTGAAGGCCCGTTAAGGGAAATAAAAGTGAATACAAGTTTAAGTAAAGGGCGCTGAAGGGGCCAGTGCCCGGGAGGGGCACGTGGCTGATGTCATCCGCTCCAGGGTGCCCTGCTCCCATTCAGCTAGTGGTGGAGGAGGCCCGTCTGACAGGCTCCAGCTGAGGTCTTACCTGCAGTGGTTTTCTGCATGTACAAGAGATGAGTGCCTACCCCTTTGAGGCCCAGTATGGGACAGTCAGGAGTGATTTTGATATCTGCAGAGTCTGGGGAGGAGGTGCCGGAAGGCTGAAGGGAGGGTGAGAACTTAACCCTGGAGCTCTCGGACTCAGGAACCAGCACCAGTTCTTACTGAGCTCGGAGGAAGGGAGCCATGACTGGCGGGCCCTGGCCCAGCCCCTGGAGCGGGGGTGGAAAGGGGAGTCCGGGGCCTGGGGTCCAGCCCTGGTGCTAACATTACTGAGCCAGGTGACTTCAGAGAAATTACGTTTGGCTTCTTAGCCTTGAAACTAGAGTTTCACCGTCACCATGAGATTCTGTGATTTTGACTCAAAGACCATGTTGACATCCACACGACCTCTTGTTGAATATTTATGGCAGAGTTGAGCTTGTTTTAAAGAGATGGCATCTGAGTGAAGTGCAGAGTGGAGGAGGAGGTTAAGGGTTGTTGGGTTAGGACAGGTGAGGCAGAAACAGTGCAATGAGGATACACCCCAGGGCTACAGACAGGCTCCACTATCTAATCACGTCAAACCCAGGCTTGCATACTGCATGGAAATGAAGGCCAGGCTGTCACAGGACGGCAGCAATAACCGATCACGTCATGTTCATATTCGCACGGGCACGGGAGTCTTTTGTCCTGTCTCCCTCCCTTGCCTGCATTCCGTGGATAGTAACAACAATTGTAACAACAACAATTGTAACAACTACTATGATAACTCCACAGACTCTATTTAGACCATGGGATTTGCGTTTCATGTCTAAGGACACTGGGTGTGGTTCACTTGGACACTCTCCAAAGTATTTTTTCTGGAAGAAAAATGTTCTGGATTATTTGCAGATTCTCAAGACATACTACTAAAGAGCTATTAAACTCACCAAGTGGCTGAGAATTTCTGACTCTCAATAAAATAGCAGAAGAAAATGTCAATAATTTGTGCTCAACAAATTAGAAAAATAACAAGTATATAAATTGTGCTTATTTCAATGAGAAAAGCATATATATATATATATTTAAAGAGGTCTTGTACATAGATGAAGTGACTGGACTTCAAAGATCAGTTTCTAGGAGGGCTGTGGGGCTTCAGAGACTGCAGTCCCTGGGTCTGTATTGTTATTTTCCTTCTAAGCCCGGGATGTTCCTTTTCTGTGGACAGAGGTGAATGCCTGACACACTGTCACCTCCGCTGGCCAGGATTAGTGCCAGCGTGTCAGGTGGGTCAGAAATGAATGAGGTGAGGACAGACGCTGTCCGTGGGCAAGCAGCGAGTGGACAGGAAGCTTGGGGAGGGGGAGTCAATATCAGTACCTGTGACAGAGCTTATCTGATGGGGGAGGCAGAGGGACAGACGGATGCTGGCTTGCTGATACGATCTCTGAGGAGTAGCAAAGTGGGTGGGATAAGGAAGTGAGTCTGACTGCTACTGCTTCTCACTGCCGAGTCTTACACTTGCCTCCAGAGACCAGCCGAGGATTGGAGGGGGTGGGGGTAAAGGCAGAAAGAAGCAAATAGTGTAGGTAGCTGCACAGGTGAGTACAAGAGGACAACATGTGAACTGTTTATGGATACAACTATATGTAGTGAGCGTTTCAAATCATTGACAAGATAGGAACGTGCTCTTGTCAGATAAGGTTACCAGGGAGGCAGGATGGAAGAAAGAGGATCAGGGCATTAGTGGGCATATTTAACTGAATGTGTGTAATGGGGTGTGTGTTTGTGTGTGCGTGTGTATAAGAAGGATCTCAGACAAACATGTAAAATGTTGACATGATTAAATCTATAAAATGGGCACATGGGTGCCAGTTATAAATTTTCCATAAGCTTTTTTATTTTTAAAATAAAAATATTAACTAAATGTATTATTAATACTCTAGAAGAATGATGCTAACAGAGTTATAGATCTGATCATTTACTCTGTAAAGCCTTTACTTTCTAAAATAAATTTCTTAAGGTTGGTTTGCCTCAGTTGCTGAGGTCATTAGGAGATGACATGTAGAAGGTATTTTATGCCCATGACGTTTTTAGGACTTGCGGGTGAACATTAGTGTGACTTTTAATGTCAGTGTGGCCCCTCTCTGAGCTAGGTAAATGTAGATTACACAGAAAACCTCTGATTAGCCTCCACTCTAACGAACCTACTTCCGGATGATGATCAGGAACTCTGAGCAAGCACGGTGTTTCCGTCGTAGGCGGGAAGAGGTGGGGCGGGTGGACTTGTGTTCTTAGGGGAAACTGCAGGGTAGGAAACTTGGCAGGACGCACAGGGCTCATCTCATGACTGAGTCTCCCCTGTATCACGATGCAGGTCTGCATGTGGGGTGTCCACATTTGAAGATGATACAGGAGCAGGAAGCCATTTGACTTGTATTTTTCTGACAGTTGGGATTCTTTGCATCCAGTTTCTCCCCAAATAATCATATTTCTAATAAGTACCATGTACTGTGACAGGTTCTTGGGCACAAAGAGACGCACTCAACCCTGATACTTCCATCAAGACTCACAGTCTAGTGGGGAAGGAAGCAGGTTCTGACAACTGCCGGCCCGACTGGTGAGCTCAGCAGTTAAATCAGGGCACTGGGTGTGGGCGGGCAGCAGAGACTCCCAAGGTACACTTAAAAAATTTTATTGATTTATTAATTTTAGAGAGGAAGGGAAGATAAAGAGAGAAAGATAGAGACATTGATTTATTGTTGTACCTTTTATGCACTCAGTGGTTGAATTTGTATGTTCCCTGACTGGGGATTGAACCCACAGCCTTGGCATCTCAGGAGGAAGCTCTAACCAACTGAACTACCCGGCCAGGGCCAGTTACACCCTGTAGGTTTCTTACTCCCGTGCTATACCACCTCTTACAGTAAAACCATTTCAGGTCCCCCCTTACAAAGGCAGTGCACTGTTTGTGCTTGTGTGACTGTTCATATGTTATTTAGAGTTTGTTTCCTGTAGACCAGACACTGGTCTTTTGTATAAAACTGTTTCTGAGTAACCTGAGGATTTTATAGGTCTGACATGGTGTCGCCGACATGTTAATAATTGATGACATCATTAAGCTCATTGACACTGGAATTATTTCATTCAATGTTTTTACTTCATCTTAGACCCATCAATTATAAGAGATACAAAATTTATATGAAAGATAGATGGTCATATAAAAATGTTTCTAATATAGGAGGACAAGTCATTGTGATTTATATTTCAGTGCAAAGATTCCTTTTTTCATCCATCCATTCATCCATCCATTTGTCAAATATTTATTGAATGTTAACTATGTTGGGTACTGCTCATGTACTAGAGATATAAAGTCAAAAAGACGTGGTCTTCACCATCAAAGATCCCAGTCATCCGGGCCTAACCGTAGTCCTATTTCTGCCCTGTCTGTAATGGGGGAAACGGCAGCCAGGATCAGGAGCCTGGAGGGTGGAGGCTCTCTTGTATTTGATTAAGCCAAGACTAAGAGCAAATGATCAGAGATGATAAGTTTTTTTTTAAAAGAAATAATCTCCTATTCTTTTAAGACAAATCCTGGCAAAAGAATTTTAACACATACACACAGACAGCAAACATATACCACACAAACACTCTGCTCTGAGAATCTGCCCTCTTCAAACTCTGGTTGGTTGGAGGAGAAACAGGAATTATAGCTCTGATATGAGGATTTAGGGTACGTTAAGAAAAAGGGCTAAAATTGCAGTAGGAAACATATTTTGTGTTCAATAGCAAGCTTGTTTAAGAACTAGTGATGAAGTGCGCTGACCAGTTTGCTCAGTTGTTTAGAGCATCATACCGATACATCAGGGTTGGGGGTTCGATCCCCAGTCAGGGAACATACCAGCATGAGCCAATGAATACATAAATAAGTGGAACAACAACTCATTTCTCTCTCTCCTTCCTCTCTCTAAAATCAATAAATAAAATAGTTTTAAAGAGTGACAAAGTATCCAGTTGTGTCTAATGTTCACTTCCCTTAACTATTTGTTAAAGAACTATTTTTTTAAATTTTTATTTTTTAGTGAGGGAGAGAGAGAGAGGGAGAGACAGGAAGGGAGAGAGAGAAGCATCATCAACTCATAGTTTCAGCACCTTAGTTGTTCATTGATTGCTTTCTCATATGTACCTTGACCAGGGGGACTCCAGTCAAGCTAATGACCCTTTGCTCAAGCCAATGATCCTGTGTTCAAGCTGGTGAGCCCTGGGACCTCTGCGTCCCAATTCAATGCTCTATCCACAGTTCCACTGCCTGGTTAGGCTATCAATTTTTTAAAAACAATTAACAATGTAAGTGAAGTTCAGATTTATACACACACACACACACACACGTGCGTGCACATATATTTATTTATTTTAAAGAATGAAGTACTGTACAGAATGCATATTGAAAATATAGGGAAATAGATACCCCAAATGACTTTTGTCTGGTGTCATAAATTATTCTAAAATACAGAAAGTTAAGGTGGAGAAAGTTGGCTTTTTCCCTCCACTTTGTTTGTATTCCTCTTAGTCTAAGAGCTTTTAAAAGTATACTATTAAAAGTAGTAACAGGCCCTGGCTTGTTGGCTCAGCAGTAGAGCATTGGCCTAGCATGTGAAGTCCTGGGTTCGATTCCCTGTCAGGGCACACAGGAAAAGCGCCCATCTGCTTCTCCGTCCCTCCCCCTCTCCTTACTCTCTGTCTCTCTCTTCCCCTCCCACAGCCGAGGCTCCATTGGAGCAAATTTGGCCCAGGCGCTGAGGATGGCTTCTTGGCCTCTGCCTCCAGCACTAGAATGGCTCTGGCTGCAACAGAGCATCGCCCCCTGGTGGGCATACCGGGTGGTTCCTTGTCAGGCTCATGCAGGAGTCAGTCTGACTGCTTCCCTGCTTCTAACTACGGAAAAATACAAACACAAAACAAAACAGTGATAACATACTTTTTGTTATTATTAGGTCCCCTGAAGACACTTGATAACGAAAGTGTGGTTTCAGTTTAAGGAGGCAGCAAATATTCTAGAGGGAAACAGACACAGAACCCCTTATCTTGAACTGAAGCACACAATAGAGCATTTATGGAGCTCCAAGTAGTTTTACATTTGTTAGTTCATTTGATTTATATTTGACACAAAGATTTGTCGTGGACTTATTAATAGTCCCATTTTACAGTTGAGAAAATTGAGCCTTGTTTCTGAGGGTTTTCTCGAGATCCAAAGTCCATCAAAGTAAGTAAAGATTTTCTGATGTCTTGACCAATGATATAAATTTTCTCCTCCTGATGTCTTAGCAGCAGCATTCTGTAAACACGCCCCTGTCAAGCTGGTGACCAGATGCCAAAGTTGAGAAGTCAGGCAAGCTTGGGTTCTGTTCAAATGCAAGACTTTGCAGAACTCAATCCAAAAGGCAGTAAAGATCTGCCTTGCGTTTCCCTTCCCAGGGAATGTTTGCTTCTATCCTAGAGGGAAAATGGGATTTATTGCTCAGTGTGGCCTATTGCTCTGGTGGCGGCTTTAGTTTATGAGTGACAACTGCCTTTATCTCTGACCCGGAGGTGTCACGTTACCTGGCAAGTAGGGTACAATCTCACATTCTTCAGTGTCTTGACATACACCATGTTTTAAATGGTTACTGTCTTCAGCCACTCACTCATCTAATAGCTTTTTAAATTTACGTGGTTTGTTTTTGTTGTTGTTTTCTGTTTTTCTGAATTGAGAGGAAAGGAGGTAGAGAGACAGACTCCAGTGCCTTCCCAGACTAAAATACACCTGGTAACCCCTGTCTGGGGCTGGTGCTGTGACCACTCGAGCTAATCTCAGCACCTGAGGATGATGCTGGAACCAACCGAGC
The DNA here is from genome assembly GCF_036850765.1 of Saccopteryx bilineata. NCBI lineage: Eukaryota > Metazoa > Chordata > Mammalia > Chiroptera > Emballonuridae > Saccopteryx > Saccopteryx bilineata. Next base: position 68,691,913 of record NC_089496.1, read on the forward strand.
CACTGGCTGCGAGAGGGGAGGGCATGAGAAGCTGATGGTCACTTCTCCTGGGTGCCCTGTCCAGGGATCAAACCCAGGACATCCACACTCCAGGTTTACACTCTATCCACTGAGCCAACTGGCCAGGGCCAAATTGGTTTTTTCAAAAATTTTCTTATTGAAGTAACATTGGTTTGTAACATTATATATGTTCCAGAAGTGCAGCCTAATGAATGGACATCTGTGTGTCCTGTATCATGCTGTCCACCAGAGTCTGGCTCCCGTTCCTAGCAGCTGGTGCAAAGAGGGCCCATTATACGTGAGAGCACCCTCTAGGCCCAGGAGCACAGCAGTCAGTCACAGAGAGGAGGCCCCTGACCTGATGGGGCGTACATTCTGGGGAAAGGTAAAAACTAAACAAGTAAACATGTGGAAAGGCTGACTCTGGCGGTAACTGCTGTGAAGAAGACCAAGCAGGGCAGTGTGGGGTGGAGGGTGACTTGAGGTATGGCAGAGGTGCGTGGGCAGGAGCTCAGGGGCCTCTCTGGGTTAGCGAGAGCACCACAGCAGGGCAGTGTTCTCGCCCGGCGTGGGTTTTTTGCCCCCAGGACACATTTACAATGTCTGGACATATTTCATTGTCATGATGGGGAGAAAGAGGGATTCTTGGCCAGGGATGTTGCTGAGCTTCCCACCCCTCACAGGACTCTCTTCCACTACAAAGATCAGTCTCATCCAAAATGTCAGTAGTGCTGCGATCTAGAAACCCAGCCGTTGGCTAACAGGTCTGCCTCAGAAGCAAGGACTCTGGGATCACGCAGGAGGAGGGCTTCACAACTCACAGGTGGACGGCAGGCTGGAACTGAAGAGGAACAGAGAAGCCTGAACTGAAGAACTGAGCTTGGAGCTTCGTTTTAAAGGGCAGTTAGGAGTTTTTCACGTGGATGGTGTGGATGGGCGTTGGAGAAGCGGGCTCTCTCGAAGGCTGGGACGTGTGGCAGTGTTGGCCGGACAGAGAACTTCAGATTCCTGAGGATTCTGGGGGGCACACGGGGCAGGACATAATGCAGGTCAGGATGAGGCGAGGGTCTGTTCTCTCTGGAAACTTCTGAAAGCCCAGGGTCTGAAATGTGCTGTGGGTATATGCTTGCCCACAGCAATAACATACCTACCATGTTCAAACACGTTGTCTGTGGTAGTTACACGGGGCAGGCCAGCCAGCTCTTCTCAAACCTGTTTTCCGATCCTGTTGGGCATGCAACTGGGCTACCTGTGTCAGCTGCTCTCTCACGTAGATGTGGCCTTCGACTGTGGGCACGAGTGAGGTGTCCGCCTCCAGGCCTCACTCATAAAGCCTCTCTTGCTCCCCACCCACTGCTGGAAGCAAAGGACTGTCAGGCCCCAGGACGGAGCTGTCTGTCACAGGATGGACGGAGGCTGGTCAGCATGTGAAAGGGGGTGCTCTGAAGTGCACTTGAGCAAGAACTAAGTTTTTATGGTATTGACCCAGCGGGATTTCAGGATTTCTCTGTTATAATAAGAAGTGCTGCCACAGTCCGCCGAGACAGTGCTAGTACTTCAGGTGCATCACCCCAGGCCTTTCAGTGGCTCTGCAGTGCAGGTGTCACTATATTACACACAGAAGGAGGAAAGGGCGCAAAGTGGTTAAGCGTCATAAGCTAGTAAATGCACGCTCTTTCCAGTGTGCTGCATAGCAACGCGTCTTCCGCCACACGAGCCCGTCTCAGTGACTGGATAACTCCTCGAGGGAGAGCTGCTCTGCAGAGGTCTGCTTTTGGTTCGGAGGGGCCAGCAGCCTCCTCCCCCGTCTCCGTGCCCCATGTCGTGCCCAGGGGAGCATCCTCATCACTGCAGACATGTGACCCACTGCAGCAAGGAGCGTGGTCATAAGCAAACCCTGCTTGTGTATATGTGATACCTTACTTGTCCAACCCTTCCAGGAGGATGAAAACAAAACCTTCACAGTTAGGGTTGTTTGCAATTTTCTTTTTCTTTAATGACTTGAGAGTGGCCAGGAAGCAAGAGGTCCTTCGGCCTCTCTCAGTGGCTGGAAGCTGCATTTCACTTCCTACAGCTTATTGGTCTCCAAGGGTGCCAGAAGGGAAAATTACCAGCAGCCAAACGGAGGCATGGAAGGAAATGAATGTTTACATCTGTCTGCCCTGGGAACCCCTGGCAGTTCTTAGGCAGACAGGGGCTGGGGGGGGAGGGGTTGAGGTGGACAGCAGGTATAACTTTGGCATGGCACATTGAAAAGACAAGAGGGAGAGAAAGGAGGAAAGGAGGCTGGGGGCACCCTGCAGTGGCCTTGCCTCTAGTCTGTCTAGCTTCTCTTTGGGAAACCACTTGTCCTGTATTCTCAGTCCTGGAAATGCGGTTGTGGCTGAGCATCACCTTCTACCTGGCAGATTGGGCATCTGACCCAGACACGACCCATCCCTGCTCTCTGTCCCCATCGCCCACCACTGCCCCAGCCACAGTGACTGCTGCAGGAATGGGTGGTTACCTACGAAGCACGATAGGAGCTGTTCCTAAGATGTTTCTGATGCTCTCACGGGAGCCATCTCTCTGTTTATAGATCTGTCTTGCCTGGTAGGGAGTTAGGGAAATTCCTTAAGAAGAGCCTAAGAATGCAGCCTCCCAGAAGAAAGCAACATGGGAGGATGAAAAAGAAAAGTAAAACATGTCTAGATCATGGTGTTTTTAGCCCTAGATATAGCCATAAACAAAATCAACTAAATGCATTAAGGTTTTAGGCTTGAGAGCAACACATTTCCCTGTTGCATCTGAATTAGTTCCTGATGCGCTGTTCTCATTTGCATGTTCTCCCAGGCCAGGCGGGGATTGGCCCGTTTCCCGCAGCAGCAGTGGGAAGTCCCCGAAGGATTTACACTAGAGGGAGACTTACTGATATTTGTGTTTCCAAGAGGTCACTCGGGCCTCAGGAGAAACGCTTAGTTCAAAGGCCAGAAGTGACAGGAGCAACTGGTTCAGGAAGTGGTCACCGTAATCTAAACAGCATGGATTTGACCAGTGGGACTCAGAAAGGAGAAAATGGCACAGGGTAAAGAGATACATAAGGTATAGAATGTAGTGAGTAGATTAATAAAGCATGGAAAATAAGGAAGTTATTAAAAAAGACTTCCCAAGTTTCTACCTTGGGGAAGTGGTTGAATCGGAGAGTTTGTTCAGAGAAAAACAGAGAAACCTATAGGAATAACAAAGTTGGAGGGGCATCAAGTTCAGCCCTGGCAGGGTCTTTGGGTTAGAGCATCGCCCAATGTGCCCTGGTTATAGGCTCCCTCCCCAGCTAGGGTATTTTTGTCTCTCCCCCCTCCCTCCTCTCCCCCTCCCTCTCTTTCTCTCCCCCCTCCCCTATTTTTCTCTCTCTCCCTTCCTCTCTCTGAAATCAATCAATCAATAAAAAACACCAGGAGTTCACCTTTTAATGCATCATGCTTACTGTGCCTTTGTCACATTCTTAGGGATATTTTAATTAGAAAGCAGGGAATTTGTGCCCATGGTTCAGAGAAGCATTCCAGACAGGAAATAGACATTTGCAAGTTGCCTGTTTGTTGGTGCTGATCTAATTCATAGTCCTGCATGAGATCACAGAGGAAAAGGTTAAGAGTGAGCAGAGAAAGGGGCCTGGGGCTAGGTCTTGGGTATGTATAGGGCCCAGCATTTAATGACTAAGCAGAAAAGAATGGGTCTGTCCATGAAGACAGAACAGAAGGGAAATGAAGGAGGCTCTTGAGTCAGCAGAGATGGGAGAAAAGTGCTTGAGGATACTGTGGTCAGTGCTGTTGGTTGCTAAATTTTGCATGCCGTCGGTGACCTTAGGAGCTGTTCTAATAGACTGATCAAAGCAAAACTCAGATGAAGTGGGCTGATGAGCAAGTGAGAGGCAGGAAGTGCAGACAGGTTATAACAAACAATGCTCTGTAGCCAGTGTGCCCTCACATGCAAAATATAAACCAGCATCTGCTCGGCACATGCTTGACAGTGAAATCAGGGGTTAGGTTTACCTAGATCTCTGAGGGGCGAGAGCGCAGTGATGCTTGGCTCCCTGTCCATGGCTCAGTTACGTTCATCCAGCATTAGTAAATAACTTTTCTCCATTAGGGCCTGGGGCGTAGAGTTGAACAAGGCTTGACTTTGGCTTTCATTTCAGCATGGTCATACAGAGAAGGGAGACAGGAGATGCTGCTGAGGGGAGGAGCCAGGGCCTCCTGGAGGGTCCCAACGGATACGTAGGACTTATCTCTTTGGAAATGTAATATATATAAAGCCAATTCATAAAAAAAAAAAAAAAGAAGAAGAAGAAGAATGGTGGTACAGTGAGTCTTCATGCACGTGATGGAGTAAGTGGCCAGAAAACTAGAGGTCAGTTGACTTCTGTCATGTGGCCTGTCCACCACTGGGGGCTCTGCATCCCCTGAAAAGGACAGGCAGAGCCAGTAGCTGTGTATGGCAGAGACTCGCCTCTGCTTGTCTCCTCTGGGGGTTTCACAGAGAAATACACCAGCACCACAATGAAGCCTCTGACAGATGGGAACCTATTTAACAGACCATGGAAAATGAACAGGTTGGCCCTGAAAGAAACACACAGTCACAGAAATCTATTCTCAGAGATGTGGGTGTGGGTGGGACCCAATGACCCACATTTAGAAATATTTGTCTATTAATTAGGGGAGGTGGTTCCATCCCAGAAGGCTTTGCCTAGCAACAGTAACCAAGGGCATCGGCAACTTCAGTCCTGAGAAAGAACTTCAAGTGCGGGGGATCTTAGCGGTGTGTGCAGTAGCATGAGATAGCACTGGACCTGAGCCCAGTGCCTCGTCTGTTACCTGGTTCCCCTACCCCAGATGAGTCGTTTCTGATGGCCCAACACGTCCCCAAGACAGAATCACTCTCCTCCTATGAACTTGAACTCTGTCCGGCCTTTTAATCTGGCATGTGAATACCAATTAGGGCATTTAAAAATGTTTCAGGGTCATTACAGGATGGCTGGGACATAGAACAGGTGCGGTGGAGCTTTCCACATGCTCTTGGTTTGCCTTTTCTTTCATTCATTCATCCTTTCATTCATTCACTGAACAGATACTAACTTAGCATTTTTTTATAGACTTGGGGCACAGTATTGAGCAAAACAGAGTATCTGTGCTCAACCACTTAAAATCTATTTGAGATCAACCAAGTCATTTCCATGCAGAGAGATAATTTCTACCATAGAGAGCCATAAGTACCGGGGGCGCTAAGCACAGAGAACCCTGGGAAGAGGCTATAATCAGACCTTCAAAGGGTCAGGAAAGGCTGACGCTGGGAGGTCAAGTGCAAGGAAAGGGAAGATTCAAGCGAGGACAGAGGAGAAGATGGTGTTTAGGCAGTGCTCACAGATGTATCAAGGCCAGGAGACGTGAGCAGGGCATGCTTGTTGAGTGGCTAATAGCTTGGGGTTTAGAGGGCTAAGGGAGAGGTGCAAGAAATGAGACGGAGAGGCAGGCAGGGGCAGCATCACGACGGGTGTCAGATGCCTCCCTCAGCAGTAATCACGTTACCCTTCGGTGACCACAGGACAGTTCTAACTGAAAAGGAGGCATGCTAGTGTTTGTACTTTAGAAACTATTCAGGAACTGTTTCATATTAAGAAAAGACTTATTAAGCCTCTGTGATTTGTTGGACACTGTGCTGAGCCCTGGGAATACAGCGGTGTGCGAAGCAGGTGTGATCGCTGCCCTTGGAGAGCTTATAAGACAGACATTACACAAATGACTTTGAGCAGTGTTTCTCAACCGTCAGTCTGCGGACCAGTCTGCCAGAAATTTTATGCCAATCTGTGAACAAGTTGACCGCCTCGATGTATGTAAATTATAGACCCAGTGATCTTAGTCGAATTCACATATGCTCAGGGTAACTTCTGCCCTAGCAGTCCCCGAAATAGTTTTTCTAGTTTCAATGGTTCCCAAGTGTAAAAGGTTGAAAACCACTGATTTACGGGGCCAGTGGGATAGCAGTGTGGAGTGTGAAGAGCAGGCGGGTGCACGCCGGGAGGCAATGTGGAGTCCTGTGGTGGTAAACCAGACAGGTGGCGGCGGCTTCCACTGAGGCTGAGTGGAGTCAGGCGGAATGGACTGGTTCCAGAGACAGAAGAGAGGTAGAGGTCACAGGACACTGTGATCAAATATATGACAAAGAAGGCAAGAAGCACCTGAGGTCTGGTAACTATAAACTTCCCTTGATGAAGTGACATGATAGGGCTCAATCTGTCCCATGGAGAAAAAAAGAACCCCACTCAAACTTTGCAAATCAATCAGTGCATCTCAGAATGAAATCCCGTGGTGCGGGGGGGTGTACAAAACCAGGGCTGCACTGCTGTTTGGAGAGCACGGTCAATATCCCCTGCCTTCCACAGGGTATCACTAGCCCTAGCCAGTTTCTGGGCAGCTAACATCAAAAAGGCTTAGTTCAGGTTTAGATGCACAAGTCCATTTAAAATTTCATATGTGGGGCTTCTCATGGCCCACAGCTTCACTTGCAGATGCTTTTTATAATTTTAACTAAGACCAGGAGATTTTTTCAAAGATACTGCTGTATTTTATATTACAGTTTTAATTATGAATATTTCAAGCACAAAAAAATGTGCCTAGGATGTAGCCTTCACTAACATTTGGGAAAGTCAACTTTGTATTATGTTTGCTTCAGGAATCTTAAGCAGTTAGAATACAATAAAATCATTATTGCTATTTATTCCTTATCAATATTCAGTAGCCACATATGTATCCACAAATAACACATAGTTTTTGTAACTGTGAGTGGAAAAATTCTGCTTGACCTTTTGACTAAAATTAAAGAAAGCAGGAATAGACCGCTCCCTGCCATAAACCACTTAGAAATTTGCTTAGAGCTAGTTCACAGGAGGCAGCTGGACCCCAACCTGCTTACGCGAATAGGTATGTGTTCCTGATAAAGATAGAGATAGGATAAGGGTTAACGACTAACTGCCAACTCAGCTTCTGTAAACGTTGCTTGCTTGCCTACCAAAGTATAAAAGCCCTTGCAGAAAGACTGAGAGTGCTCTTGGCCACCTCCTTGCCTTGAGCCCGCTCGCGAGTGTAATAAACTTTTCCTTCTGTTTTACCCACACACTTGGGTCTAGAGTCTTCGTGGTGCGCCCTCGGTCAACAGTTTTAAAATCTTACATTGTATCGTACTTGATCATTTTCTGCCTTTTTTATTCAGAATATTGCTGTTGAGATTTTTCTATTTGATAAAAGTGTATTCAGTTCATTTATTTTAATAACTGTATAGATCCCGTAGCATGGAGAATCAGGGTTTATAGATCCATTTTCTTTATTCAGCAGCAGTAACTTTATCCCTACCTATGTAAAATTTTCTCTGTGCGTTAATGTATCCTTATCAGAACCCACTGATGTCCACATACTTACTTTTTGACAGTCTTGAAGTTAAATTTAATCCTTATTATTTTTTTAATATCCATTTTTATGATTAAATTGAGAATTTTTCCTTCCACATTTATTAGCTATTTGATTTTTTTTTCCTGCTGAGTCGCCTATTAATAAGCCTTGTTTATTTTTCTATTTATTTGTCTCTCTATTCTTTTTCTTACTGATTGTAGAAATGTGTTATTATCATAAGTACTAGTTTCTTTGTTCAAACCTGGAGTTTCGGCCCTGGCCAGTTGGCTCAGTGGTAGAGCGTCAGCCTGGCGTGTGGAAGTCCCGGGTTCGATTCCCGGCCAGGGCACGCAGGAGAGGGACCCATCTGCTTCTCCACCCCTCCCCCTCTCCTTCCTCTCTGTCTCTCTCTTCCCCTCCTGCAGCCGAGGCTCCATTGGAGCAAAAGATGGCCCGTGCACTGGGAATGGTTCCTTGGCCTCTGCCCCAGGCGCTAGAGTGGCTCTGGTTGCGGCAGAGCGACGCCCCGGAGGGGCAGAGCATCGCCCCCTGATGGGCAGAGCATCGCCCCTGGTGGGCGTGCCAGGTGGATCCCGGTCAGGCGCATGCGGGAGTCTGTCTGACTGCCTCCCGGTTTCCAGCTTCAGAAAAATACAAAAACAAACAAACAAAAAATAAAAAAAAAATCCCTGGATTTTCAGTTCTCTTTACACAGTCCGAAACTTGTCTTTTCATATTTCTGGCATTTTTTCCTTGATGCAAAAACAAAAACAAAAACAAAAAACAAAAAAAAACAACTTTGGTTTCATTTGTTTTCTTTAGGTATGTATTGGAATATGTGTTTCTCTTCAGGTTTTGTGTCTCTTTTCTACTGTTCACAGAAATCTTGACCAACCCAACACAATTGATATTTTCCCCTGTATTTTCTTCTGCAAGTTTTGGAGAATTGCCTCTCACAATTCAGTCTCTTATCCATCCAGAATTTGTTTTTACATATAGACAGGATAGGTTTAATTGTATCTTTTCTGTATAGACGGCCAATAAATAGTCTTAGCATCACTCCCAAAAGTCCTTATGACTTTGGTACCGCTGCCCTGTGCAAGCAAGCTCTCATCTCACGGGTCTGTCCCTGGTTTTTACCTTTCCTTTGGACTGTTTCCTACACGTGTGCCACCCAGTTAAAATACTAGCATCATAATTAATATTACTATTAATAACATTTTGAATTAATTTTTAGATTATATATTACGTTTATATTAAAGTATTTCTAATAATAGTCCATACTCTGCTTCTCCTTTGTCTTCTTTCTCATCACAGTTATCTCCTCTTTCTATTTCTTTTTTTTCCTTTTCAAGATTGTCTTAGCTATTACTCGATTTTCAATTTTCATAAGAATTACAGAATTCTTTTGGCAAGGCTCATTAAAAAATCCTGTTGTAATTTTGACTGGAATTACATGGAGTTGGCAGATTACTTTTGGGAGAATTGGGGCCTTCCTGATAGTGGTCACTGCCATCGTTTTCATTTATAGGATTCCTTTTTAGTCTTTTCACAAAATTTTGCATTCTGGTCATAAAAGTTTTGAACAATAAAATTTTTATTTGCAGTGCATTTTGTCTTGAAAAGACCTGCCCATTTGCATTTGACAACGGCCACGTTACCTCTTTTCTGCTTCTTTTAATTTTTATTGACCTGGCACATAGATACAGATAAGTAAACAAATCACCGCTGTGAGGCTTGATTACAGAGTGATCGTGCCCAGGAAGCTGTCATCCAGGTTAAGAAAGAGAACTCAGTGCACACCCCACAGTTCCCTCGTGTCCCCCTCAAGTGGTTGCCTTCCTTCCCAGGGTTCTTTCATTGCCCTTCTTACCAGGTGCCACAGAATAGTTCACCTTTAAAAAAATGTTATGTAAATAGGAACATACACTAAGTATTCCTTTGGGTCTGATTATTTTTTTGCTTAACATGGGGTCCATAAAATCCATCCATGTTGTTGCAGAAAGTTGTAGCTTGTTTATTTTCATTGCTGTATAGTGCTCGATTGCGTGAACACTATCCGCTTATTCATTGAATTTATTTATCCATTGAATCCTTGATGGGCATTTGGGAGGTTTCTAGATGGGAGCCACTATGAATACTGTGGCTGTGAAACATGATCCTTTCCATAAACATATGTGTGCATGTATTTGGGTATAAATACAGGTGGGGACTTAGGAGTCAGAGGGTACACGTAATGCAGCTTGTAGCAGATACTTGCAGAGAGTTTTCCAGACTATATGGAGGATGCTGATGCTCTACAACTCCAATCATTCATTTTGTCTCTCTTTATTGTGGCTTCATTTTAACAAAAGAATAGTGATAACTCATTGTGGTTTAATTTGCATTTTTTCAAATGATTAATGAAATTGAGCATTTCATTTTTATATTTCATTAGACATTTTACAATCCTCACTTGTGAAGAGGCTATTCAAAATTATGTCTATTGTTATATTAAGTTGGTCATGTTTTTCAGCTTGATATGGGGAAGTGTGTTTTTGGACACACATTCGCTCACGCACACACTCCGCTTTTCATTCCCTTACCAGTGTATTTTGATGAATGTTTGCTATTGCTAATCTAATGGACTATGCCTTCTCATTTTTTTCTTTATGGCTAGTGTGATTTGTGTCCTTTTAAAGAAATCTTGACTCATTACAAGGTCATGGTGCTGTCCTGAGATGTATTCTTCATAAAAGTTTATTATCTTGCCTTTCCTGTCCAGGTCTGTGATCCCCATCTGGTTATTTCCCGTGTATAGCACGATGTAGGGGTCAAGGTACATTTTCTTCCCATTTGGATACTTAATTGGCGCAATATCATTTATTGAAAAGATTGTCCTTGCCCTTACGGCAGTGGAGTGTCACCTTCAAGCCAAGGAAGATGACCAGATATATTCAGAACTGTTTCTGAACTCTCTTCTTGGCCTCTGACCCACTTGTCCGTCATTAGGTCAGTATCACACTATCTTATTCTCGCTTCATAGTGGGCCCTGACATCTGGTTGGTTATGTCCTTCAATTTTGTTTCTTTTCAAGATAACCTTGCCTGTTCTTGGACGTGTGTGTTGTTGTATAGAAGTGCAGAATTAACTTGTGCGGTTACACGGAAAGCACCTGCCCGAGGAGAATGTGCAGCCTCGCAGGAGGAAAGCCCCTTCGGTGACTGGAGAGCACCCTGCCGGGTGTGTCCTTGCCAGTCCTCTCTGCTGTGCAGAGGTGCAGTGCAGAAGTGCACACCGGAGCCTTACAATTATGTTAAACCAGTGTCATCCCCAATACAATTCAGCTGAAAAAATAGAAATAAACTCCCTTCAGTAATTTAAAAAAAATTCTTATTTCAGAAGTCTTGTACAACTTTCATTAATTTAACTTATTCATAAGTATTTTACATTCTATTATTAAATAGTAACTTTTAAAAAAATTACTTGTTTTTGCTAAAGCTGTATCCTGTTTTATCCTTCTCAACCATGATTCGGGAGTTTCTGGTGTGGAAGCATAGTAACAGACCTTGGAATTCATGGTTGTTTAAACCAACAAGAATTCTGACTCCAGAGTCACCATCTCATGCGTTGGCTGGGCGGCTCGGTTGGTTAGAGTGCCATCCCGATGTGCAGAGGCGAACGGTTCGATTCTCAGCAGGGCACAGACAGGAGCAGACTGATGTTCCTGTCTCTCTCTCTCTCTCTCTCTCTCTAAAAAAATACATTAAAGTCACCATCTCACATCCCCATTCATTCAAATATCAGTCTTGATATAATCTAGGAATACATCTGTCAGAGGCCTTGACTCATTCCAAACTTTTATCATTTTTTTTTTTGGATAGAAAGACAGAAGTTACAATCTTTTTTTTTTTTTTGATTAATTTTAATGGGGTGACATTGATAAATCAGGGTACATATGTTCAGAGAAAACAGCTCTAGGTTATTTTGACATTTGCTTACGCTGCATTCCCATCACCCAAAGTCCAATTGTCTTCCGTCACCTTCTAACTGGTTTTCTTTGTGCCCCTCCCCTCCATTATCATTTATTTTATTTGATGATTTGTCAATACTTATATACCTTGTGGATATAATATCTCACTCATTAGACTCAGCAGTGTCTCTTAGGTACAATCTCTCATTCTGATATGTATACACACACAGACACATATACAGATTTTTTTTTTCATGCAAAGGCAGACAGGATGATTCTGGGGTCAACTCTATAGGGGAGACAATAAAATTGAACTGCTTCTCATTTTTAAAACTGTGCTTGAAATACGACCCAGTTCATTTTGGTCTTGCTTGGGGAATTGAAAGCCAACTCCACAAACGGCCATTGCCGCCTTTGGTGTGGGCGCTTGAAAGTTGTCCTGAGACCGATGGCAGACTTGAGTCTGAGTGATTGCCTTGGCTCCTCCTCCAGCACCTGCGCCAGGCTCTGCTTCAGGTTGTCATCACGGTTTGAGAACGTCAGGCACATTCAGTATTGACAAAGAGGGGGCCGTTGGTAAGAAAAAGCAACCTTTGCCGTAGAAAACATTTCTGTAAACGGGAAGACCTCCTGGGACTTGGCCTCCGGGTAGTAAAGCAGCCATTTCATTCTCATGATAGCCAGCAATGAAATCTTTTCAGATTGAAGACCGTGGACATAGCTTTGCTAAATTTGCTAAAAGCCCCAAAGCTAGCTGCTTTCCATGTGGGCTTTTGATGGAAGGGAAATGTATTTCACCTTGCCCGAACCACACTCCTGGCCACTTTGCGCTGTTTGTTTCTCTAAGCCCCTGGCTCTGTGGCTCTGATGGCACGCATAATTAGATAAAGGCTGAGAAACCCGGCTCGCTCTCTGGGGGGCTCCAGAGCCATGAAATTGCTTCATTCTTTCCAAATAGCTATGCTTTCCAGTTTTTAAAGGAAGTTCTTCCACTCAATGAAATTGTTGTTTTAATTGTTACCCCTGTGCCCCCATCATGTCCACACCGCTGCCTTCCTCCTCGCTCACCACTGGTGCCCGTGCATTCTCCTGCTGCAGCGGCCAGAACAGAGGCTTGGACCTCTCCTCAGTTTTCTTTCTCATCGTCTTCGATGACACTCACCTGCTTTGTGTTCGTGTTGATCAGCTGGTCTGGAATTTTCCATTATCTGAAGCTCACTAGAAATCAGTGTCATCGTTTGAAACAATTTTTTTCTGTTCATTGTTACCTGTTCTTTCCCTTTTGTAGTAGGACTAGCCTGCTTTTAGTTCACAGTGTTGCAAAGAGGAAGAAAGTGTGTGCTCTCTGTGTGCACAAGTGTCCCCCGTCCCTGGCAGCCTGGATCTGTCCTCCCAGGGGCGGCACTGCCCGTCCCCGGCTTTCAGAGAGTCTGTGCTGTAACATTTCATGAGAGGGGGGAATGGAGCCATGTTGGTTAAAGGGTGCAACATTTCAGTTACGCTGAGTAAGTTCTGGACATCTAATGTACAACATAGTGACTATAGTGAATAATAGTGCATTGTATACTTGAAATTTACTAAGAGAATAGATTTTAAGTGTTTTTGCCAGTGTGCAAATAATAATAATAATAATTGTGAGGTGATAGATATGCTGATTAGCTAGATTGTGGTTATCACAATGTATCCATATGTCAAAACATGTTGTATACCTTTAATATATACAGTTTTTATTTGTTAATTATACTTTAATAAAGCTGAGGTGGTTTTTCTTTTAGCTAAACAGTTACGTTAGAAGAACCCACTGTAAGGTTCAGTGTGGCTCTGACCCTGTCACTAACAGAATTGCAGGTCTGGTTCAGGATCGGGATGGTGTGGAGTAGAGCTAAGAACATAGATTTTGAGGCCTGAGAGCCACAGTTTGAATCTCTGACCCAGTATCTTCCATGCACTTTCGCCCACTCTCTAACCTCTGTTCCCCATCTGTAACTTAAGAGTAATAACACTTGCCATGAAAGAGTGTTGTTAATTTTAAAAGAGATCACTTCTGTGGAGTGTTTAGGGCAAAGCTGGCACATTGTAAGCTCCTAATTCCATGTTAAATATTAATTATGATATTAATAACACTGGCGCATAGAGTCCTGTTCCCTATAGAGGCAACCTACTGATGGAATTCAGGAAAAATATGGCCAGAAAGTTAATTTGCTTTGTGAACTAGTTGACTGTGAACAGGAGATGTGGTTATGCAAATTCCAGAAATAATAGCTCACATTTATTTCAGCGTGGCAGAGTATATTCACTGCCCCAGCGGGTTTCAGATCTGACTGGGAATGAAGTGCCCGGGACGCTGGTTACAAAGGCAGAAGCCTGGGTTCTGTCCTTAGAGGTTTTACTCAGGTTACCTCGAACAGCATTCTGCTTCGTACAAAGTAACCAAAATGTTTCTATTGGCCACACACTAAAGACTACTACACCTGAGTCAGCCTAATCACATTGCTTAATAAAGCTGGCTTCTCCTGGTTCTGCAAGCTCACGGCTGCGGGGAGCTCTGAGGTGAAGGCAGAGACTATGACCAGATAGGGCTTGTGCCTTGTGCCAAGCAGTCCCCCAGACACGTCCTCTTCCAGGCCTCATGAAGCAGGCGGTGGGTCCGCATGGGTGGCAGGGAAGGGTGGAGCCAGGCCAGAGCCCCTGTACCAGGGGACAGCAGGCACAGAGGACAGCAGGTAATTTATTTTCATTTCTATTTGAAAATGTTAGTGGACATAGAGTGTTATACTAGTTTCAGGTTCACATCATAGGGATTCACCATTTATTTATCACTTATGAAGTGATCACCACAATAATGGCCATCTGTCACTGTAATATAGTTATTACAGTATTATTGACTGGTATTCCCCATACTGTACTTGACATCTCATGACTTATTTTATAACTGGAAGTTTGTACTTCTTAATCCCCTCCTCCTTCTGTGCCCAGCCTTCGCCCACCTCTCGGCTTGTTCTCTGTATAGTATCTGTGTGTGTGTGTTTCAAGTACAATGATTTATTTGAAATTTTTTTTTTCTTTCATATTTTTCTTCTTTTATAAGTGAGAGGAAGGGAGATAGACTGACTCCCACATGTGCCCTGACCAGGATCCACCTGGCAACCCCCATATGAGGCTGATGCTTTCCCATCTGGGGCCATGTTTGCAACTGAGCTATTCTTAGCACCTAAGGCAGAGGCTTTACAGAGCCATCCTCAGCTCCTGGGGCCGATGTGCTCGAACCAATCAAGCCATGGATGTAGGAGGAGAAAAGAGAGAGAGAGAAGGGGGAAGGAATGGAGAAGCAGATGGTCGCTTCTCCTGTGTGCCCTCACCAGGTGTTGAACCCAGGACATTCACACAAAAGGCTGACACTCTACCATGGAGCCAACCGACCAGGGCTACAATGGTTTTTTGTTTGTTTTTTTGTATTTTTTTTTCCTGAAGTTGGAAATGGAGAGGCAGTCAGACAAACTCCCACATATACCCAACCGGGATCTACCCGGCACGCCCACCAGGGGGCAATGCTCTGCCCATCTGGGGCGTTGCTCTGTTGCAACTGAAGCCATTCTAGCACCTGAGGCAGAGGCCACAGAGCCATCCTCAGCACCCAGGCCAACTTTGCTTCAGTGGAGCCTTGGCTGTGGGAGGGGAAGAGAGAGACAGAGAGGAAGGAGAGGGGCAGGGGTGGCGAAGCAGATGGGCACTGTGTGCCCTGGCTGGAAATCGAACCTGGGACTCCTGCACGCCAGGCCGATGCTCTACCACTGACCCAACCAGCCAGGGCTTACAATGATTTTTTTAAAATAAAATGGTTAGGGCATATAAAAATGTATAAAAACATAACAGACATACATGAACCTGTTATCAAGCTTAAACAATAAAACATCACCAATAAAAGGGATGTCCTCTCTGTTCCTGTGCCATAATACATCCTCCTCTTTACAACCTGTGGTGGCCACTGTGTGACTTCAGCATTTACCCTTCCAAGGCCCGTCCTATGCCTTTACTGCTTTTGTGTGTGTCCATAAACTAAAGCCATATGATTTTCTTTCACTTTTTCACTCATATAATTGTTGTCACACTTCATGTATCTTGCTGCTACTTTCATTTTTATTCATTGTGTGTTTGGAAGGGTATGCATACTAATATATGTAGATCTAGCCCTTTAATTTTCTTGTAGTATAAATACATCACAGTTCATCCATTTCTTATTAAACACTAGGCTGCCCTGAATAGTGTTGCATGTCTCTCTCATACCCTTATATGATTGTCTCTCCAAGAATAGGGAAGGTTAGGCGGTCGCAGATTTGCATCTCCTAGATACTGGTATATAGGTCTCCAAGGTCTGTGCCAGTTTGCACTCCACAGACAGTGTGAGTCTCCAGAGCTCCACCTCTTTGTCAATACTGATATTGATTGGCTTTTTCATTTCTACCAATTGAATAAGTGATAGCTGTTACCTGATTGTGGTTGGAATTTGCATTTTCTTGATGACTACTGAGGTTGGGTTCAGGTTTTCTCTTCCAAGAACTTCCTACCAATATCTTATACGTCTTTCTCTTTTGATTATTTTTTAATGTTGATTTTAAGGAGTCCTTTATATACTCTGGACACTGATCCTTGCTGCTTAACGGCCTGGTACGTAGCCTGTAGACAGCGGGGCATCTTTTGGACAAGGGAACAAAAAAGCCTTCATCATACTTGGGCTTTGCTAGTTGCTGCCGGGTTGTTTAAATTTTCTTGGCGAGGTATTGCATGCCAGTCCACAGGAGACCTCACTGTGGGGGACAGACAGCTGATAGAGACGGGCTCGACTCCGTCCCCTCGGAATGCAAGGGGACAGGCAGCGGCTCTCTCAGTTACAGCTCTCGGCTGGGCCCTGGGTCTGTCCAGACCTACAGTCCGGCCCCTGCCTCCTGGATTTCCATAGTGCCCACTCAGGGGCTCTCAGCCTCAGTCCAGGGGGAGAGTTACACACACGAGTGTTAGCAGTCCTTATAAGACTTCGGGACAACTCCCTCCCTTTGTTTTTTGAAAGAGTGGAAGTATTCACTTGACCAGGGAAATCCTGCTGGGTGACAGGAGCCAAGGATATCCCATCCTTCCCCGGAGATGCCTCTGGATGGTCTTTCTAACTCCACCGCCCTGGCTCTTAGTTCTGCTTAAAAGACTCCAGTCATTTGAATAGCCGCTGGTGATGAAAATAGTCCCTGGGAGACCCAGAGCCCTGTGCCTCTCGACCAGAAAACACATTGTCCTCCCTGATCCTCACCACCTCCGCTTCCTCTTCTGCCTGATTGCTTACGGAGAGGCATTATGTACAAATAAGCACGTTTTTGTTGTTGTTTTCTGTACGTTCCAGTGCACCCTCATTACTTAATTCTCACCAGGGAATGTGGAGTCCCCTGAAGAAGGTGCACCGAGCTGTCTCTGCAGTTGGCAGTCACTCTCTAATCACAGGGCTCACAGATGTTTCATGGGGGAAGCACTGGGGTTTTTCCAGTTGTTTTTTCTTCCCCCAGAAGGAAGCTACCATAGATGTTACATCATTGAGGCGTTTGGAAAGGAGCTCACGTGGTGTATTGATTTCACCAGCTGGGGGAGAGGGCAGAGGAAGGGAGAGAGAGAGAATGCTTTATTGTACAAACGTGTTTCTATTGATAGATCTCTGCATTATAGAGACTGCCTGGTTATTGTGGGGAAGAGGGAATGAGGGGCCACTGCTTAGTGGGATGGGGTGTCTCCTTTTTGGGGTGATGTTCTGGAATAGTGGTGATGCTTGCTCAACATTATGAATGGACTAAAAGCCACTTAATTATACAGTTTAAAGTGGTTAAGATGGTCAGTTGCATGTTATGGGAGTTTTACCTCAATGAAAAAAAACCCCAAACGTGGGGTCTCAAGGTACCACTTCTCCATCTCCAGGTGCACTCCCCCCCCCCCATATTCTGCGATTTTCCGAAGTGGGACAGCCTAGCTGTCTACCTGGTGATCCTGTGCAGAGTGTGAATACTTCGCTTCCCCCTTAGGAGCCGGAGGGAGGGAGCACCGGCCCTTCAGTCCTGAGCACAGGGCTACACGCTGGCCATTGAGTGCCTGGCTTTGGAGTTTTGCTGGTTTTGTAAAGAGGACCAGAGTGGACAGTAGGAGCCGAGTCATCACATCACAGAAAGTTCCTAATTACAGGGCACCTGGGGGCCAGCGACTGCCAAAGAGCAAGGCAGTTGCCGCAGGATTGGACAGGGCAGACTGGGTCCCGGGGACAATCAGCTAATCGGCTCTGGGACCTGGCACCGAGGGCCAGCTCTGAAGGCAGCCCAAGGAGCTGGCTGTCAGCATGTGCATCGAGTCCCCACGCGCTGAGGGCTGCTGGGGCCAGCTCTGGCACTGGGGCTGCAATCAGAAACCTCTGCTTTAATTGTCAAGTCATCAATTCCCATCGATAACCTGCTCTTGCCTGGACCCCTGGTGGTGGACGGAGCAGCCAGGCAGACAGACTGTGGCACAGAGGGAGGTTGATTAGCAGGGCCCCTTACACTGGCCAGCAGCCAATCTTGTCTAAAGTCTTCTGGGCTTTTGGGGGGTGCTGGGGTTCTGTGGAGCACTCTGAGGTGCTCATCCTTGAAATGGAGGCTTCCCGGATGTTCCCCAGGGCTCCCAGGACTTGGGCTGGAGAACATGGCTGTGCACTTGCTTGTCCCCAGGGTGACATGGGGAGCTCAGCTTTCCCAGGTGGGGGGTGCTGCCAGCTCCACCCACCCTGCCCCCAGGGCGGCCTCTGACCGCTGGGAGCTCCACCACCTCCTTCTGCAGCCCCAGCGGCAGCTCAGGGCCGGCACAGGAAGCAGCACGCTGCTGTCCTGAAGATGTGCCCCCGCCACTGGCCTAAGAACACGTTGTGCCCACCGCCCTCCTGGATCATGTCCTCGTCTCCTCCCGTGTTACACGGCTCAGTTTCCCTATCCGCCCCAGAAGCACCCGTTGGCTTCCTTACCTCCCAGGGAACATGTCAGCGCTGCTCTGGGGTGACGTGCCCAAGGTCTCACAAAGTAAGGGGACTGCGGACCCGCCGTTTCCTCACTCCTTCCGAGCCCAGGGCACGTCTGCCCCGCCTCACACTGGGCCACGCAGAGACAAGGTGGCCAGCTGGGCGTGTGGCCTGTCAGAATGTTAAATGTCATCTGACTTTGATCATAATGAACTTGGGTCCTTTCATTTCTGTCAAAAAGCATCATCTCTAAGCTCCAAAAGTGCAGCTGGTCTCACTCTCTCCTTTGGCATCTGAGAAGCACAAGGTTCCGAGAGGAAAACGGCATTGCTTGCCTCTCGTGAGCCACCATCCAACATGCCTCTGACCACACGCACCCCATTCCCAGGACATGACCCGGGACAAGAACCCTTGAGTGTGGCCAGACTTGGCTGTGGCTGCAGAGCCGTGGGCTCGTCCTGGGTCCTGGTGCGTGCCGCCTGGCAGTCCACAGCCCTGAAGGGCGTGGTCCGGTTCCACAGCAGCGGTCTGCAGACAGGGGCGCTAGGGCAGAACCCAGCATCCGCCTGTGCTCTGTAGATCAAAGTTTTATTGGAACCCAGCCACACCCCCTCATTTACAAGGTGTCTGTGAGGCTTCCGTCTATAAGGCTGAGCGGATAGTTGTATCAGAAACTGTACGGACTTGCATGGTTTTGTGCCCCAGTGTCATCCCAATAAACTCAATTAATAAAAGGAAAAGAAAAAAGGAAACTGTATGGTCTCAAAGCCTGAAATAGTGTTTTTTCCACCGCCGGTCTGCAGCCCAGTGCTGGTCTACCAGGAGTTTGGTGCCAGTCCGCCAAGGAGTTAACCGTCCTGATGTATGAGGGTTAGAGACCCAGAGATCTTAGTCAAATTCGCCTCTGCTCACGGTGATTTCTGCCTTAGCGGTCCCTGAAATAATTCTATTTTCACTAGTCCCCACATATAAAAAGGTTGAAAACTGCTGGCCTAAAATATTTACTACCTGGACCTACAGAAATAAGTTTTCAAGGTCAGTGCTATGGGTCAGAAGGGAAGGGCCTTCTAGTGACTTTTCTCTACAAAGTGTCGCTCTGGGGGCAGCCAAAGCGAATTATGCGCGGTAGTCAGCAAACGCTGAGTTCACATGGTAACAGCTTTCCGGCTGTGCACACTTAGAGCAGTCACTCAGCCACTCTGAACTTCCCCATCTGTGACGTGTGAGTGAGATTCTCCCCTGGAAGGCTGTTGGCAGACTCAGAAGGGGGTGTTTGTAGCATTCCGCTGATTGCCGGGTGCAGGCAGCCTTCACTGAGTGTGAGGTCCTGGGTGACTCCCCCTGTCAGGAAGGCCTCGGGGAAGCTGGCATTCCTGAGGTGCACCCCCAGCCCTCACTGCCCCCTGTGTGCTCCAGGGAGTCGGGTGCTTTTCACATCCTACTAGCCATGGAGGCTGAGGGCCCCAAAGCTCTAAGGTTGGAATGAAAAAGCCGTCATTTCAAAACAACAGCAGCATTGACTCTTTTTCCCTTTCTTCCTATGTCTTTTTTTATGCCAGTGGCTGTTCTCCTGCAGGCTTCTCACCAGGCTTACTCTGATGCAGAAGAAACGTGCCAGGGATTGCTGTTTACTGAGCGCTCCCTCCTTGTTAATCTCCCTCTGGCTCCATCATCTCAGGTCACTGAGTGAGCCTGGCAGCCATCAGAATTGAGATGGGTCAGGACAGTGAGGCTCCTTTAAATATTCCTGTAGCGGAGTGTGTAGAGAAAGACAGCACACACGCACACAAGCAAACACACGCACACATGTTCACACACATGATGCATTTTAGAGGCAAGGACCTTCACGTGAGACTTTCCCATCCTACTTAACCAAGCAATGGAACAGACCCATCAGCGAACCAGACCGGGTCAAAGTCTGGACCAGCCTGTCCTGGGGGGCAGGCAGCCGTGGTGGCGGAGGGCTCAGGATAAGAAGATCCGAAGTTGGGTGTGAGGCAGAGTTGTTTTTCTTTTCTTTTCTTTTCTTGCTATGACCTTGTGGTCCAGTGATGCTTTGCTAATATTATTGGTCAGGGTTTCAGTTTAAGCAGAGAGAGTTATTAGGGGAAAATTGTTACATGGAGTTTCTGGGAGGCTCACATACCCAGGTGTGGTGTTACCCAGGCAGAAACAGTGCAGCCCGGGGAAGTGCTCAACCTCTCGGTGATACTGTTCCCATTGAAATCCTGAGGCTGGTGCCTGACAGACAGTGGGGCAGTGGGTGGAGCCAGATTTGAAACCCTGAGGTCACCGGCTTGAGAGGGGGCTCACCAGCTTGAGCGCAGGATTGCTGGCTTGAGCATCCCATTGTTTCTACAGAAAAACAAACACAAAAACTGCATCAACCATGTGATTGCTAGACAATCCAGACAGCCACTGCCTCACCACGTCTCCGGTCCCAGTGACAGTGGTTGCTTGGTGGAAGCCAGATTACCCCTGGAGTCCTAACTGCAAGGGAGTCTGGGAAATTTAGACTTCAGTTTCCCAGCCTCAAGTCACCTGCATCTCCTGCTACAAGAGTACTGGAGTAGAGCTCACTGAGTCAGTTTGGGGATGTCTGTAAAACCTGAATTCCACCGTCAAGATCGCACCAGCCAATTACATGGGATGCTCAAGCAGTCTTCTGCTTTGTCCCAGGAGAATTCTTGATCTCAGGACACACTCAGAAACTTGAATGAAGAGGACCCTGCTTTCCTTTGTTGCTAAGATTAGTTACTGCCCATCGAGTGGGCTTCTGCTCTGTGGGAGCAATAATTTAGACACTTTATATGCCATTCTTTAGTCTTCTAGCAGCCACATGAGATAAACACTATTTATTCTAATTTAACCTTGGAAAGCCAAAGGATAGATCGTTTAAGTAACTCGTCCTGTTTATACCATGCACATGCCCGGTAGTGCGTCTGGATAGCCACGGTGTGCACTTAGATTCCTGGGTTGTGAGGCCCAGAGTCTCATATGTATTAGTGAATTGGAAGAAACAGCAGCTAGGAGATCAGATATGCTATTGTGGTTTGTGGTGGTGATTGTTTTGTGTTGCTGCTGCTGTTTTAAGTAAAGCTTCTGAATGGGGCGACTTTGAGGAGTTATGAGGATTTGGGGAAGAAACTGTTTGGGTTGTAATTCTTCATTTGGGATCCCAAGGAAAAATAACATAAATGCATTTTTCTGAGGGGAGTCTTCCTTTTGGGAACATCTCCTTTCTGCACAGGGTGTCTCCCCAGCACACAGTGTCTGGCTGCTAGCTGGTGTCCACAGTCTGGATTCCGAGTCTTATCTAGTTTGAATGTTCTCTCTGGTTTCTTGTGTTTATATTGGAAATGCATTCATAACTTTCAAGGGTCTCTTTTATGGGTAGAAGTTTTAGTCAGTGTTTCCACCTATATTGAAAATTCTATCTCTGATTTCTTCCAAAATGCATGACCATGTAGAAATGGTCCACCATTTGGATGGACCAAAAGGTTGAGGGGGAAGAGACTGATCTTGACCAAGCCATTGCACCAACGGTACCATTCCCTTTCCTTTACGTGGGGATAGTCCACATACCGCCTAGTTCCACACACACTGATAGTTTAACACCCTCAGCTGTTTTTGAGTAGCTCAGCATTTTTTTAAAAGACTTCTGACATTGTGATTGAATTAGTTCTAGAAGAGTTCTTGTGCTGGGGGAATCCTGTAGGCTTCAGGCAGATGGGGACATGGAGTAAGTGCTTTGACCTTCATTTCTATGTTGTTGACTTTAGGCAAAATAAATAAACAAACAAATAAGGCCCCACCAACTTCATCTTGAATCTGTACGCCATTTTGAAGTTCTTAGCCAAACGATACTAGAGAATTGCATATAAAACTAATCATCACCTTGAAATGAAGTGGTTCTGCAAATTACTGCTTCATAACACTTCAAGCCATCAGAAAGTTCAAAGATTAATTGCCGTGGAACTGACAGTGTTTGGATCAGAAAATTAAGGTTCCAGTGAGGAACAGGAAAAATATCCATATAATTACCCAGGTAGAAAAGCCCGCTTATTAATACATTCAGAAGTACGGGCTTCTCAAAATAGCAGAGGCCTTTGGAGAACATCGAGTCATTTTTCATTATTTACATATCTTGTATCCTGGCCAAAATCATGCTTGTTTACTAATCTCCACGTGACGGACTCTTCAGCAGACGCCTGCTCCATCGTGATAGAATTGGAATGATGTCAGTTGATAGGATATTATCGTTCTTGTCACGGACCCTGGCAGTTGATAGGCACATGTTATTCACACATATAGGATGTGGCAAAAGTAGGTTTGCAGTTGTGAGTATGCAAAACACAGAGTTTATTCTTGTATTATTTAATTTTTAAAACTTTTTGCTTATTGGTTTGAGAGAGAGAGAAGAAAGAAGAGGAAGAGAAAGACATGGATTTGTTGTTCCACTTATTTACACATTCACTAGTTGATTCTTGTATGTGCCCTGACCGGGGATTGAACCTATAACCTTGGTGTATGGGAATGACTCTCTAACCAACTGAGTGAGCTACCTGGCCAGGGCCTGTTTATTAATAATTATATTAGAACCCATACAGACAACTGTAAAGCTACTTTTGGGACATTTTTATGGACGCTACATGGCAAAAAGTTGTACCGCAGAACTACGTGTTTGAAACCACAAGAAGATGCTTTTGAGTTTACTGACGTACCATTTGAATTAAGGTTTTCTTTCTTTAAAAAACAATTTTTTAATCTTTTTATCCCTTCTGTATCCTTGCAAATTGTGCACCCTTAAGACAGTGATCGCACAGGGGGCCAGCATTTCCTTTAAGAACTTCCAGGACCAAGGGCAACCCAACATCCAGTACCCAGGCACGTCATTCCCAGAACTGTATTTGGTATTTAACACTTTCCCTAATGGCCTTTCCCACTCCACCTGTTCTTCTTCCTTATACCTCATTTCAAAGTTTGGCTTAGAAAACTGACCTTTTTTGTGTTTAGGGGCTTTTATTATTAAAAAGTGAGACATTAATTGAACAGTTGAATGTGGTGAGCTGTGCAAGGTTTTCCCTGATCTTTCCCTGTTTGGAATTTGTTCAACAATATGATAATATTGCTGCTGCTGCTTCTTGGTAAGGAGCAAATTTATCCTAAAAGTCTTTTATTTTTTATTTATTTTTTTAGATAGAGACAGAGGGACAGACAGACAGGAAGGGAGAGAGATGAGAAGCATCAATTCTTCATTGCGGCACCTTAGTTGTTCATTGATTGCTTTCTCACATGTGATTTGACTGGGGGGCTACAGCAGAGTGAGTGACCCCCTGCTCAAGCCAGTGACTTTGGTTTCAAGCTGGCGAGCCTTGCTCAAATCAGATGAACCCGTGCTCAAGGCAACGACCTTGGGGTTTCAAACCTGGGTCCTCTACGTCCCAGTCCAATGCCCTATCCACTGCGCAACCACCTGGTCACACTATCCTAAAAGCCTTGATATACGTTGGTTCTCAGCCGGGGTGGTTGTGCCTTGCGAGAGACTTGGCATTGTGTAGGAACGTTTCTGATTGTCACAGCCAGAGAGGGTGCTACTGGCATCCTGTGGGCAGGGACTGATGCTCCTGCGCATCTTACAATGCACAGGTCGGCCCAACAGCTAGGAGGGACCTGGTCTGACACGTCAGCAGTGCTGCAGCTGACGGGCTCGGGCGTGGAGGAGCAGCGTGGTCTAGACCAGTGGTCTGACAACCCAGCAGTGCTGCAGCTGACGGGCTCGGGCGTGGAGGAGCAGCGTGGTCTAGACCAGTGGTCTGACAACCCAGCAGTGCTGCAGCTGACGGGCTCGGGCGTGGAGGAGCAGTGTGGTCTAGACCAGTGGTCTGACAACCCAGCAGTGCTGCAGCTGACGGGCTCGGGCGTGGAGGAGCAGTGTGGTCTAGACCAGTGGTCTGACAACCCAGCAGTGCTGCAGCTACGGACTCGGGCGTGGAGGAGCAGTGTGGTCTAGACCAGTGGTCTTCAACCGGTCCACGGACCAGTGCTGGTCCGCCAGAACTTCTGTGCCGTTCTACAAAAGAGTTAGCCACTCTGATGTACAGTGGTTGAAAACCACCGGGCTAGCAGACCAAGGGAGGGACAGAACATTCAGCATTGTGAATTCTTAGTTTTGTGCGCTGAACATTAATAAGAAAGATCGAGGGAGTGGAAAGAGTCGCCGTTATTTCTAAAGGGAGTCGTCGGTGTGTTCGTGCAGCTGAGGACGCGGGAAGGAGACCGCCTGCCATCTGCTCAGTGCATGTTCTGTGACACACTCTCGGCATAGCTCATGTCAATTATTACAGAGAACAACCTCAGGTGAGTGCACGGCTTACCAGGGGGAAATTCCGTTCGCAAGCACACTTGCACGTGGTTAATGACCGTCAGAGTTCAGTACAGAACTTTCTGACCCATTTCTGACCCAGTGTGTGTCCCCCTTTGCTGGCTCCCTGCAGCAAGCCAGTGCTGGAGGCAGGAACCCAGGGTAAGAACCCAGGTCAGAAATGCCAGCAGCAACAACGAACCCGCCTCAGGACAGACGCCAAAGCGAAGGCGGCCAAACCACACACGCTCGCTGTGCCCGGGCCTGACGGCGCTTTGCTGTGGTCGCGAGCCGGGGGCCGGGCAGTGCGAGCTGTGTGGGCACCGGTGCGGCACACCTCCAGCTGCCTGCACCGTGCTGCTCTGTCCCGTGGGGAAGAGCCAGGTCACTGTCCCTGCTGATGTCACGGGGTGAGGGGCTGGAAGGAAATGAAGCAGGGGTGGAGGGCTAGGTCCTCAGTTTTTATGGCCCATGGAAAGCAAGCCCTGAGGGACTCTTAGCATCTAGGAAGCCACTGTGGAAGAATTCTCCTCCAAGATCGCCCGTTACAGAGAGAGGCAGCATTGGTAGCCCGAACTGGGGCAGATGAGCCAAAGGCTTGAAGCTAAGGCAGGACTTTTCCGAGCATGGGCGAGGTCTCTGAGATAGCTGTGGGGAGTAAGTGGGTCGTGTGGGACGGGGCAGAGCGGCTTCTAGGGCCCATTAGGTGGAATGATGGCTGGTCTTTTCGGGACCCCAGGAGACCATTGGAAGCTGAGCAGTGCTTTCTCACCCAGGGGCCA
Source organism: Saccopteryx bilineata (assembly GCF_036850765.1). NCBI lineage: Eukaryota > Metazoa > Chordata > Mammalia > Chiroptera > Emballonuridae > Saccopteryx > Saccopteryx bilineata. Next base: position 68,717,444 of record NC_089496.1, read on the forward strand.
ATGACAAATTAAAACAATCCATTATTTTTACAAAAAAAGAAAAAAAGATTTTTCCCTTTTTTCTCAACATGAACTTTATGTCCGCAGGAGAGCTCCCAGTAAATAGACCTTGGAGGCTGAAATTCTCAATTAAGTCACAGACTAGGGACTTGATGGAGCAGGAGCAGTGCAGGTACCTCCTCTGTGAGCTCTCCGACCTCCCTCAGGCCTTTTCTCGGAGCCCCGTGCCTCTGCCCGGGGCAGCCCCGCACACTGCCCCATTGGGTGTGAAGAGAGAGGCCCTGCATGCTGAGGGCGCCCAGCATCGGACCTCCTGCTGACTCTGCCAGCGGAGAGCCCAGTGCAAACGTGCGGTGCTCTGTGACGTGGACATGTGCTCATCGGGAAGCCGGCCCACAGTTGATGAGATGAGGAATGGCTCAGGCTGGTTTTAGCTGGAGGGATGTGCCTTTCTCAATGCCCCTCCTCCCTCCCACACACAGAGACAAGTTTTCAGTGAAAAGTGTGTCGCTTGGCCTGTGGTGGTGCAGTGGATAAAGCGTCAACCTGGAACACTGAGGTCACCAGATGGAAACCTATGAGAGTTGATATTTCCTGCTCCTCCCCCTTCTCTCTCTCTCTCTTTCTTTCTCTTCCTCTCTCTCCCTCTCTCCTTTCTCTAAAAACAGCTAAGTAAAAATCAAAAACAAATTTAAAAAAACAAAGGAGTATGTTCTTCCAAATAAATGCTAATTTTGCTCCAAATGCACAGGAAAGGCATTGGAAGGCTTTCCACAGCCTACTCTCAGGCACTGAACCCTCTGCCTCCTGACCCGGGTGTAACTCTCCCTAAGTCCCTTCACGCCGTGCTGGTCCTGGTGAGTTCTCGGCAGGCCCGGCGCAGCAGGGAGAATCCAGACAGCCTGTGATGCTGGAGCGTGGGCCGGGCAGCGTCTCAAACTCTGCGAAACGGGCTCCTGCCCCAGAGAGTTATTCCTGTTGAGAAGGCATCACAGCTCAAGAGCCCATCGCAGCTCAGAGCCCAGCGCAGCTCAGAGCCCTTGGCTCTGATGGTGGGGCCAGTGAGGGAGTAGGGATCAGGTATCAATAGAATGGTGGGAGACCTCTGGGAACCAGAAGATGTAGTCCGGAGATTGGGAACCAGCCTTTCCTCCAGGGATAATGCATCAGAGCAGCATTTGGCATTCCGTGACTCAGACAATGAGAGGATAGTCCTATTCTAGGTCAATTGGGTCACACTGGAACCTGGAGCGATGATCTTAGCCACCCCAGATGGAGATGACCCTGTCAGTCCTAAAGTGGCTAGGTGGGCACAGAACTCTAAACAAGAACGGGAAACATGAGCCTGACCAGGCGGTGGCGCAGTGGATAGGGCATCGGACTGGGACGTGGAGGACCCAGGTTCAAGACCCCGAGGTCGCCAGCTTGAGCACAGGCTCATCGGCTTGAGTGCAGGCTCACCAGCTTGAGCCCAGGATGATAGACATGACCCCATGGTGGCTGGCTTGAGCAAGGGGTCACTCGCTTTGCTGTAGCCCCTCTGGTCAAAGTACATATGAGAAAGCAATCAATGAATGACTAAGGAACCGCAACGAAGAACTGATGCTTTTCATCTCTCTCCCTTTTTGTCTGTCTGTCTCTATCTGTCCCTCTCCCTTTCTCTCTCTGTCTCTTTCACAAAAAAAAAGAAAAAAAAAGAAAAGAAACTGGAAAACATAACCTGGAAGAGAAAAATGAGGGACAGGTGTCATTTAAGAAGGGTCTGAACAAAACTGAAGTTCCCCAAAGATGAATCAAGTTATTAATGTCTTATAAATGATGTGTTCTGACCCTGAAAGTCCCAAGAGATGAACATCAGATTGGTTTCACAGTTCATGATGGTGTGATGACTAAAGATAGGGACTAGAAAGCTGGCTGGTCTGAATTCTGGTTCTAATACGTACTTGTTACATGAAGTCAAGCAAGGCATGTAAGCTCCCTGTGTCTGACCTTCCTTGTTCATACAGTGGGAATAATGGAGTTTATCTTGGGGGATTGTTGTAAGGATGTGTCAATTCATATGTAAAGATGCCTAGAACAGTGCTGATGCATAAAAGTAATGTAAGTGCTCATTATTGTTATGGTGTTATTTTAGATCATACCATACCTAACATATGTAATATATTTAATTATGTGCATTATTTTATAGAATATAAATACTATAACCAATAATTATACTTAACCACAGGTTATATTCTATTATAATATGTTCTTTACTCTATGTCATATATGTTACATATTACTATTTTTGTATTCTTCCAAAGTGAAAAGTGGGGGGGAGGCAGTCAGACAGACTCACGCATGCACCTGACTGGGATCCACCTGGCACGCCCACCAGGGGAAGATGCTCGGCCCCTCTGGGGCATTGCTCCGCTGCACCTGGAGCCATTCTAGCGCCTGAGGCGGAGGCCATGGAACCAACCTCAGTGCCCAGGCCAACTTTGCTCCAGTGGAGAGCCTTGGCTGCAGGAGGGGGAGAGATAAAGAGAGAAAGGAAAGGGGGAAGGGTGGAGAAGCAGATGAGTGCTTCTCCTGTGTGCCCTGGCCAGGAATTGAACCCAGGACTTCCCACAAAGGGCCAGTGCTCTACTGCTGAGCTAACCGGCCAGGGCACATATTGTTCTTGATTGGTGACTGCACCTACATTGCAGCTCAGAGGATAAAGGTATGCCCGTTCTTTATTCTCCCTTCAAATTTTGTAATTATTTTTCTAGAATCTCTGAGAAAAATACCACATAATTGGGCTAGTTCTGATATGTACAAGCTGTGGGACCTTGGTAAATGTCCCTTAGGTCCCAGTTTCTTGAACTTAAAAATAGGGCTGGGTGAGGCTTTACGTAAGACAGTGTGGGCCAGTCTCTTTGTGAAGTTACAGCTGGGCCCATCAGTTAGTACCTGTGCCTTGCAAACGGGGGGTCAAGGTCTGGGAGAATTGGGGCTCTGGACCAGTTGTCTTTGATAAGAATCATCCTTGGGCCTGGCCAGTTGGCTCAGTGGTAGAGCATTGGCCAGGTGTGTGGATGTCCTGTGTTTGATTCCTGGTCATGGCACACAGGAGAAGCAACCATCTGCTTCTCCACTCCTCCCCTTCCTCTCCCTGTCTTCCTCTCCCACAGCCATGGCTCTGTTGGTTTGAGCACGTTGGCTTCGGGAACTGAGGATGGCTCCATGCCCTCCACCTCAGGCACTAAAAAATGGCTCGGTAATGGAGTAACAGTATAAGCAGAGTATCGCCCCCTGGTGGGCATGCCAGGTAGATCCCAGTCAGAGCACATGCAGGAATCTGTCTCTTTGCCTCCCCTCCTCTCACTGAATTAAAAAAAAAAAAAAAAGAACCATTCTTTTACCTGAGTGTGCCCTGCAACTGTGATCACTTCCTCTGAGTTGGTAAGAGAAGAGCCTGCTGGGAGAGCTGAGAAAGGTCGTGTCCATGACGGTGCGGGCCGGCCTGGCACGGCGTCGGTGCTCTGGAATGGGGCGCGCTGGTGGCCGTGCGGCAGGAGGAGGAGGAGAGGCGAGCGGCTGGTTCTGCTGTAGTTACTTGTTTCTAAATGTGGAGTTGGAGCCTCCCATGATTTTTCCACTTCGGACCGAGAGCCGACAGTGCACGGGTGTTGTCTGCATGCCTTGGAAGACCCGGTTACTGGGAAGGTGCATTGGCCTTGGAGCCGTGGACGGCGGAGTGACCAGCAGTCCCTGTTTGGCTGGACTAAGGGGCGTTCAGTGCTTGTCAGTGAGTCCTCACTTGGAACGTGTGACTTGGACTCTGAATCACACTTTCCTCGGTCACATGGGGAAGATAAAACCCGGTGGGCAGGGCTCTTGTTGTTAAATAGGAAATTGTATATAAAGTGGGTGAGAAACTGGATAAAGGAGAGTGGAAGTCTAACCAGTGTTCCGCCTGTTCAGTTCTGCCCCTCTCATCCCCCAGCTAGAAGCATCAGCCTGTGAATAGAGGGGCTACAGTCGGGCAGTGGTGTGAGGCTAGGCGGGTGTGAAAAATTTCAAACTTTCATCTGTGAGGTCATAATAGCAATATAGAAAAGTCAGGAGTGGTTAAATGACATAAACATTACTCCTAGGGAGCAAGGATTAGATGGTGTCTCCCTTCTTCTCTGTCTCCCAGTAGACCTTTGATCCCTAAATCTTACAAAGAGTGACTATCCTGAGAAATAAGGCTTGAAACCCTGGTGGACCCACGATACTCTCTGCATGGCCCAGATGAGAAAATTCTAGGAGCGATGCTGCTCCGTGCTGTCCACGCCTTTCCCGTGGAGACGATGGTGTGTTCTCTGGGAAGCACCTGCTTGAGGCTGTACAGTTTTCCAAGAAAAGGAGCTGGCCAGGGTTTTAATAGCACAGCATTGACTTGATGTAGCAAGCAAGCTCTTGTTTCTGAACCCCACTGCTCCTCCCTCATCCTTAATAACACCCCCTAGGAACTGCACCAGGCGACAAAACCCTTCGTATCTGCTGAGATGGAAACCAATTGTTATACCATGTTTTATGATTTTACCTTCTCTCCTCTCTCTCTGTCTCCCTCACTCCTTCTCTCTCTCTCTCTCTCTCCCTTTCTCTCCCTCCCTCCCTCCTCCTCTCTCCCTCCCTCCCTTCTTCTCTCTCCCTCCCTCCCTCCTTCTCTCTCCCTCCCTCCTTCCTTCTCTCTCCCTCCCTCCTTCCTTCTCTCTCCCTCCCTCCTCTCTCCCTCTCCCTCCTTCCTCCTCCTTTCTCCCTCCTTCCCTCCCTCCCTCCTTCTCCTTCTCTCCCTCCTTCTCTCTCCTTCTCTCCCTCTCCCTCCCTCCCTCCTCCTCCCTCCCTCCTCCTCTTTCCCTCCCTCCTTCTCTCTCCCTCCCTCCCTCCTTTCTCCCTTCCTTCTTCTCTCTCTCCCTCTCCCTCCCTCCCTCCTCCTCTCTCCCTTCCTCCATCCTTCTTTCTCCCTCCCTCTTTTCTTTTCTCTCCTTCTCTCTTTCCCTCTCTCCCTCCCTCTTTCCTTCTCTCTCCCTCCCTCTTTCACTCTCTCTCACGCTCTTTCCTTCTCTTTCTCCCTCCCTCCTCTCTCCCTTTCTCTCCCTTTCTCCTCCTCTCTCCCTCACTTCCTTCTTCTCTCCCTCCCTTCTTCCTCCCCCTCTGTCTCCCCCTCCTTCTCTCTTCCTCTCTCCCTCCCTCCCTCCTTCTCTCTCTCTCTCCGTTCCTCTGTCTTTCCTTCTCTTGCTCTCTCCCTCCTTTTCTTCCTCCCTTTTCCTCCCCCCTTTTCCTCCCTCCCTCCCTCTATCCATCTCTTCCTCCTCCCCTCTTTCTACTGTTTATTTAGTTGATTCCGTTATCATCTGGATATAAAATGTCTTGACTTAATTCTTCTTGACTTCAATTTTAGTTATCGCTAACCTTTATCATCAATAACCACGGATGAATTTTTCTCTTTCTTTGGATAATTCAGTTGATAACATACTCAATGAATATTGATCACCTCCAGTTGGGCGAGACACTGTGTGAGATACTGATGAGGGGAACAGAGGTGTCATCTTGCGGTTTCTTGAATGGATCACTCTTCTCTCTTCAAAAACATTGTGTATGAATATGCCGGGAAAGGCAGGCTTGTTGTGTAGACAGTCTCATTTCACTCCCAAACATGGAAGGATTAGGAAAAATAATTAACTTGCCTGAGGTCACCAACTAGAAAGTGATGGATGCATGACTGGATTGAGATCCACCTCACAGCGCACAGTGGTTCATTGTAACAGGGTGTGCACGTGGTTCTCACTTCTTTTCGAACTGAGTGCTTGGAAGTCTTCAGTGAGGTCTCCCCAGACAATGCATTTCCTTCTTCCTGAGCAGTCCCTGTCCTCAGCATGTGAAAAGTTAACACCTTGAAATTAAGAGCCACCCCTCCCCCATACTCATACTCTGAGCCATTCCAAGACCAGGGTTGTTTGTCCCTATAAACTGTGTCTGATATGCGTCCCATTCCTTTACATCCTTCCTCTGAAACTGGCTGATTTGTCACATTAATCCTGTGTGCTAACTTGGGAGTATCCTCCAGGGTTACGCTGCTTCTGGAACATTCTGGAGACATCACCTTGACCCACAGGAGCTGTGGTTGAGAGCCAGGCAGTTCCTGGGAATTAATATGGGCTTGGGAAACATCCAGTCACACCAGACCGTTTTTAAGACATTTAGGTCTCTTGGACTCAGATGAACAGTAGTTAACAGACCAATCATCTATAGCAGTTTGGGAGACCGTAAATTTTCGCTGTCATTATTAAAACTCAGTCCCCCTGGGAAAGATTGAAAGTTTTCTGCTAGGACAAAGAACTTGGAATATGGCTTTGTGTCTCCTTGGTGTGAGTTTTGGGTATTGTTTGACTGGTCAAGGCTCTGTTGGATCAGTAGAGTTTTAGCAACATAATTACTTCTCGCAACAAAAACAAAATACTTGGAATAGAAACATTGAGTTCTAGGTTTTGGGTTTTTTCTTTCTTTTTTTCAGCCCATTAAAACACCCCATTAATTCAGCCCTGGGTTCACTCTGTCTTGAAGCAGAAATTTGGCAGCCCTGCTGGGTAGGTCTTCACTGATTTCAGAAGTGGGAAGGTTTTGTAAAGACCACCAGTTGGCGTTTCCTGATGACTGAGTGGGTTTTCAGTCCTTCAGTGAGTGAGACAGAGCGAGTGAGAGAGATAGGGAGAGAGAAGCACATACCAGCCGCAGTGCCGGCTTCTTGGCTGTGTGGCTCACAGGTGTTCCCTTCGAGCCAGGGGCTTTCTCATCTGTCATTTAGCTATACGACGGCCTGAGGTCTTCCTGCCTGTCCCCATGCACATAGCCCGCAGGGAGTGACCATTTCACCTTCCAGCCTCCCGGACACACGAGGGCCCATGTCTCTCTCTGGCGCCTTGTCACACGGCTCCCTTCCTGCAGCCTGTGTTGAGACCCTATTAATCACCGCCTCTGAAAGGCCCCATTACGGAGAATATTTAAAGAGCGACAGGATAATGCACCGGGAAATACACTGTGCAGAATATTACAGCCCCGGCGGGGCTCAATGACCTGAAGTCCTCTCCGCCGCCAGTGTGCTGTGATGGATTAGCCCGTTTCTCAGAACCTTCAGAGTCCAGATTCCTCTCTGGTCTGAAGCTTTGGAGCAGCCAGCTCAGAGGAGAAGTTGTTTTCTCTCACCGGAGTTCTTCCTTTGCTAGAGGAGTGTCCTGACTCTTAAACTCCAGCTCCTGTCTCTGGAATGTTCACTTGCTCGAGACATACTCTCCTGCTCGGTGCCAGATACAGCAGGGGCTGGTGAGGGCCACGTCAAGTGACCCTGGGCCCTGCCTGCAGGAGCGCTCTGGCCCGACGGACGGTTTGTGGGCATGAGGGGTTTTGGACACACGGGGAGAAAGAGCTCACCTTTGCCTGCAGGCCCCGGGGAGGCAGCATGAGCACCGGCTCTCCAGGGACTGGCTATCGTTTGCCGGCAGAGGGCCGAGCAGTGTTGTTATGGACAGAGACAGCAGCGTGCAAATACACGGCTAGTTCTGGGGCGCCAGCTGGAGCTGTAATAGTTTGGTGGGTCAGTGTGGGGGTCTGGTGGGGCGGAGGGAAGGAGTGGGCATCAGAACAGGCCAATACAGAAACGTGCCCTGTGACCCGCTGAGGAGCTTGTCCTCTGTCCTGGAGGAGTGGGCACCGTTGAACATGCGTTAGCGGAGGTGTGTTTTTAAACATCTCTCTGATAGAGTCAAAATAAGGAACCAGAGGGGCATGAAGGATCAGGCAGTCAGGAGGCCACCGAAAAAGGAGAGATTTAAAATGACTAAGGCAGTGGCACCCGAGGCAATGGCTGTGGCTGTGTCCTCCCTGTAGGTCATCTCTCTGTCATGTCTCCGTCTCATTTTATTTTACTTGAAGGCCAGCTCTCCATTCAGACCCACATTCTCTCTGTTCTGACAAGCTTTCTGTGCCCATTTAGACCCTGCATTAAAAAACTCTCCAAATTCCCATTTTATTTAAATGTATGTAGTTGCATGTTTAAATCCATGGCACTTCTGTCAGCGATCATGGAATATTCCCCTATGATTTCAGTCCCAAGTTCTGCCATGTTGGAAATACCTGTTGGAAGCAGGAGAGCAAAAAGAAAGTTCTGGGTCACCTGACCAGGTGGTAGTGCAGTAGATAGAGTGTCAGACTGGGACACAGAGGACCCAGGTTCGAGACCCCGAGGTCGCCGGCTTGAACATGAATTAATCTGGTTTGAGCAAGGCTCATCAGCTTGAGCCCAAGGCCGCTGACTTGAGCAATGTGTCACTCAGTCTGCTGGAGCCCCCTGGTCAAGGCACATATAAGAAAGCAGTCAGTGAGCAACTAAGGTGCCACAACGAAGAATTGATGCTTCTCATCTCTCTCCCTTCCTGTCTGTCCTTATCTGTCCTTCTCTCTGTCTCTCTCTGTCTCTGTCAGAACAAACAAAAAGTTCTGGGTCAATACAAGACATGATAACTATTTTGAGTGAGTCTTCTTAAATTACTACAATAAGACCTGCCGTTTGTTTGGAAGGAGTTACAGAAAACATATATTTTAAGTTTCTGATTTAGAGTCAGTTCTCTCTCTCCCATTCATGCTAATTCGTATTAATTGGCTATGCCCACATTTATGACACTTACTCCAAAGCTCTGCTGTTTTCAACTCTGAAAAGCAGAGGTAACAAGCTGTCTGGCTGGCTTCTCAGAGCTGTCAGTCTACAGAAAGACTCTTTGTAAACTTCAGTGTATTCTCAGAATAAATGGCTTTGATTGTAATGTCTAAGAGCAAGTAGGTGATTAACGACAGAGCCAAGATAATGATAAAAAAACACTCAGGTCTCGTGACTTCTAACCGTATGACCATTTGTTTGCATTCATACTTAGTCTTTTTCTCTATATGCCTTATTCTATTTTTAAAAAAATAGCCCAGATTCTTTTTTTCCCTATAGCAAATTAACATTGTCACGTGTGAAATGCACACACACACACACACACACATACACACACGTAAACACACACACACACCATGATACTCCCTTCCTAATTCTAACCACTCTATTTGGTACTTAGAATTTGGTCAGGTAGCCTGACCAGGCAGTGGTGCAGTGGATAGAGCATTGGACTGGGATGCACAGAATTTGGTCAGGTAGAGGGCTGAAATTTACCTTAGAAAAATCTATGAAGAGAGAAAAAGTTTGTTGCTTTTTTAGAATGACTCATGGAATCCTCAACTTTGCTTTAGTATGAGAATCCTCTGTGGAGTTCTTAAAAAAAACAACAACACAAAAGCATGTTTTTGTGTCCAAGTTCCCCCAAGGGCCTCCAGCATCAGGGTGCCCTGAGGCTCCCCAAGGAGCAATCCCAGAACCACAGAGCTGAGCAGCCAGAATGAGCCTGATGCGTGGTTCATTCGCACTGCTGGTTCCCACGGTCTGAGGCTTGTAAATTCATGGTCACGAGTGAGCCACACATGTAAATACAGCCCTGACTCACCTGCCGCCTCCCAGCCACCTCTCGCTGGGCCATGGGCAGCGTGCAGCGTGCAGGCTCGTTCCAACCCCGGGCACTGCGCAGGCCCAGACGCTGTGCTAGGTGCACAGGTGAACGAACAGTCACTGCCCATGAGGCGTTCTCAGGGAATGCATCTCATGCAAAGAAGAGAGCCTGCTAAGAGCGTGTTATCCGCAGCCACATGCAGATGTAAACTTCCAGGAGCATTAAAAGGCAGGGAGTGCTTCGTTGGAGGGGCGGGGGAAGGAAAGAACAGGCTTTTCAGTGGAGGAACCTTGGGGCAGGAGGTTTGAAGGATGAATGAGAAATTTCCAAGCAGAAAAAAAGTGAGTCAAGCCAGTCAAAACAGAGCAAGGGTCTGGTTGGAAGTCGTTGTTGGGAGAGGAGGGAGCATCTGTCAGGAGTCACAGACAGCCTTGAGCTTGTGAGGACTTCAGATAGAAAGGATTAAGGTAAGTGAGGGCCGAGGAGGGGGTGGCCTTCCAGAACCAGGCGGAGGGGCCAGCAGGACCCACACGGGACATCAGATGTCAGATGTCCGGCTGGGAAGCTCTGCTGTGCTGCTGTCAACACAGCATGGCCCTCCATTCCAGTGACTGTTAAACACTTAAAATATCCTAATGCTATTTTAAATATCATTAAGTTTATATAAATGTCAATATTTTAAGATATATATAAACTCAACCAACACGATAGCCCTAGTATATCTCATCCAGGAGAGAGGTTCTGATTGAAAGTGGTCCTCTCTGCTGTCTCCCTTTTGCAAAAGTCACAGATGTGTTTTGGAACCTCAGCCCGTCTGTCCCTCTGCTGTCTCCCAAAGCAGACGGACACCGAAGACCATGGTCCTAAGACCCCTCTGCCCTCCATGGCAACACACAAAGCCTCTGGGATCCTCTCGCAGCGCTTGTTTCTTGTGAGTGTCAGCATCTCTGCTCTGAGGAGATCTGCTGAGCCTGAAATAGGTTCTCAACCACTTGTTGTACAAGGAATAACATGCAAGGCAGGGGTGGGCGTGAAGAGAGGGATTGTCATAAATAGGGGCATTAGGGCTCATCACACCCTGGGAGGTGCAGGATCGAGCGCCAGTTCCTGGGAAAACTGATGTTCAGAGCTGAGCTCCGAGTCCCAGCACCCGATTCGGTGCTGCGTGCATCTGGTGTCAGAGATACGGGAGAAGCAGCCTCCCCTCCTCCAGGTGAGCTTGGCCTTGGGCCTGACTGTGAATGAGTGGATGCCAGATGTAGCACTGGGGAACTGAGTCTAGATCCCTGTCTCTCCTGACAACCTCTCTAGCCTGCCTGCCTCAAGGTCTGGGAAGACAGAGACTAGACTGATGGGAAGGGATGATGTCATTAGGCGGGGACTGAGCCTGTCTAGGGAGGTCAAAGTGCATACTAGCCATCAGTGTGCTACAGACATACACAAGTGCTCAGTGATAGGCGTGTTTGGGTCACAGAAACATTCTCTGGGGCTTGCAGGAGACGGTTCTCATACTCCAGGAGTTACAAAAGGGGCGGAGCAGGATAAAGTGTTACTTAGAGTACGAGTCAGGGCCCCAGCAGTTGGATGATCTGATTCCAATGAGCTCCGTGATCAATGCTGATATTTGTATCCCACCAGGGCAAGGGTTAGGTCTGTTTCACTCATCCTGATGTCCCAGCAGCCACCATGGAAAACAACCAGTTTGTGTTGACTTGCTTTGAAAGTTAATTCTTTGCAGATTTTTAATGCCTTGGAACTTTTACGTCCCTCTTCTGTAAATAGACATGAAAACCCCACGATGTTCTTGCGAAGACTGCCTGATCAAGTGCAGTTACATCCCCAGCAGCGTGCCTGCCTCTTAGAAGGGGCAGTAGGCGAACTAGTGGTGGTTGGCTTCTCTCCTTCACCTTCTTTTGTTCCTAAGGAGTGCGGGTGGCCAGAGGCCACGTTGTTCGTTATGTGGCAACTGACCACCAGCGAGTCACCTGGGAAGGAATGGTGGGATACAGCACATTGTGTACCAATAAGTATAACTGACATTTATTTGTGAGGTAATTGACTTGGAAGCTGCCTTGTATTTGAATCTGCCCCAGAGTGATCTCAGCACCTTGTACTCTGCAGAGACTCAAGAAGTTTTTATTGATTGGATGATTTAGGAGAGACTTGCAAGTTTTACTTTTTTAATTTTTGAATTGGGCATCTTCAAGTCAAATGAGCCTAGCTGGGCTAGTTCAGTGAAAAGGAGTTCCTGGGGTCAACTCCCCAGTGTCAAGCATGGTATTGCTATTCTCCTTCGCACAGCATTCCAAGGTATTTCTTCTGGCTGTAATGACTTTTTTGGGGAAAATCTTTATGTGAGAGAGATTAAAGAGGCCAGCCATTTGTGTGTGTGTGTGTGTGTGTGTGTGTGTAGGGGAGGCAGAGACAGACTCCTGCATGCACCCCAACTGGGATCCACCCGGCAAGCCCACTAGGGGGCAGTGTTCTGCCCATCTAGGGCAGTTGCTCTGTGGCAACGAGAGCAATTTTGTAGCACCTGAGATGGAGGCCATGGAGCCATCCTCAGCACCTGGGCCAGCTCAACTAAGCTAATTGAGCCATGGCTGCAGGAAGGGAAGGGAAGGGGGGAGAGAGAGAGAGAGAGAGAGAGAAGAGGAGGGGCGGAGAAGCAGATGGGCACTTCTCCCGTGTGCCCTGACTGGGATTCGAACCTGGGACTTCTACATGCAGAGCCAACGCTCTACCACTGAGCCAACCAGCCAGGGCCAAGGCCAGCCATTTCTGAGGCAGTGATAATGATTAGAAAATCACAAAACCTTAGAAGGCCAGTTGGGATCACCGTGATGACCACTGCAGGTCATCGGGAGTCATCGAAGAAGAGGAGACACCTCGTGGAGCGTGGGGAAGAGGCACGTGCCCGGGAGAGGCGTGGCAGCTTCAGGCTGGTGGGCCAGGAGCTTCGTGCACAGCTTGGAAAGAAGCAAGGAATATGAGCTAGTCCGGCAGGATCCCGGCGGTCTGAGGCCAAGCAAACGTCCATAGCGAGAGGAGATGAGTGAAGGATGATATGGTAGAGGGAAGGGTGGGGAAGGGAACAGCAAGTGTGCCGTTTGTTTCAGATCCGCTGCGTCAGAGATGGTGGTGGGACCAGCGTGTGCGTTCCAGGTCCAGGTGTGCAGTTTCCATTTTCAGCCAGAAATGTGGGACAGGCGCATGGTGAGAGGTGGCACAGGAAAGTGAATGTTAGGGGTCAGTCAGAGCCATCAGAAGCAGGACTTCTTCTGAGCACATTGAAAAGGGGACATAGAGACATATTATGAGAACTGGTCAGTGACCACCTACAGGATGGAGAGGAAATAAGCTGTGTCGTGGCAAATAGGAATGAGAAGGCTGTTCAGAAAGACACAAGGACCAGGGGAGGCTGCTGACGGATTGCAGAAGTCGAGACAAAGAGGCAGTCAGGAAGGGGCAGCCAGCTGGCCGCACAGCAGAGCTGTGGCGACACTGAGGCCCAGGACAGACACACGTGCACCCAGCCGGGCACTCTCGAGTGCCCAGGTTCTTTAATGCCATTGTGATTTCCATAGAAAGCCACTCCGTGTACAGGTCACATGGAGGCCAAAGATACACTAGGAGAATTCGCTGAAAGGAAATGGAGGCACAGTTGTGGAATATTGTTCTAGAAGCTTGGCTGTGAGGGAAAGGAGACCAGGAAAAGTAGGAGGCAGTGCCACTTGGAAAGTTATGTCAGGCCCGGGCTGGGAAGCTCAGTTAGAGTGTCATCCTGATGCAGGTTAGGTCTCCAGTCAGAGAACACGCAGCTGTCGAGGAGTGAGTGCGTAAATAAATGAGTGAAAGCTTGATGCTTCCCTCCCTTCCTCCCTCCCTCCCTCCCTCCCTCCCTTCCTCCTTCCCTCCCTCCCTCCCTCCCTCCCTCCCTCCCTCCTTCCTTCCCTCCCTCCTTTTTTCCCTCTCTCCCTTACACCCTCTCCCCCTCCCTTCTCTCCCCCTTTCTCTGCCCCCCCCTCTCTAAAATCAGTAAATAAAATAAATAGTTGATAAAAATCATTTCAGAATTAGAAAAAAGCACAACCTATTTGAATGCACCTCAGTTGAGAGGGAAATCTGGAGACACTAAAATCGAGAAGTTTGGGGCAGGCACAGGGAGGTTTCCAGCTGTTCCTACGGACAGCGGCACAGTCATTGCTACAGAACAGCACAAGGGTGGACCCTGTGGCTCTCTGCTCACAACCGTAACCTCCTTTGTGCCCAGCCCTGGGTAATAAGGAAGCATAGGGCAAACTCTGGACCACGGAAACACCGGCCCTCCCTGACAGTCATGGCCAGAAGTCGGTGGGTGTCAGTGGGTGGAGTGTCGTCCTTCTGTCACACACGATGTCAGTGAGAAGTTAGAGTAGGAGGCAGCAGACACCCTGGGTGTCCTGGAGAGTTACGTGTGTGTCAGAGTCAAGGATGATCTGGAGAGAATTGGGGGAGTGAAGCATCAGTAAACTTTGGGGGGATGGAGTGCTTGCCATGTGCTGGGACAGCCCTCTCACCGGGTCAAGGGTCAGGCATCAGGCCATACGTACAACAGTCTACCGCTAAGAAAATGGCACGGCACGCAGCCACTTGGTGTGGGAAGCAGTGAGTCACGTGTGGGAATGCTGCTTGGCCTTGAGAGGCTGCCAGGTGCTGGCGCAGCCCCGACACAGGTCTGGCCCCTCCACGGGGTTCCAGCGCAGCCCGAGCCTCCTCCTGCTCCTGTCACAGCCCTCCCGTCGCCTGGCGTGATTGTTTCTGTGTGCAGGACGGGGCTGTGCTGTCTCCCGGCACGTCCTCGTAAGAGTCACACTTCACACCCAGGTTTCTAAGGCAAGGTCCTCCTTCTACGGCAGAGACATGCTTAACACTGGAGAAGCAGTTTTTCCATGTGACCCAGTAGAGATTGAGCATCTGATTGTAGGGCACCAAGTGCAGTGTCCCTGGAACAGTCCCTTATGACCTGGGAGTGACCAGACCCATCAGACCAAACCACTGGTAGGAATCGCTGGTCTGACGCAGTGGCACATTTGGGACCAGGGACTGGCTGGCCCGTAAGGCACGAGTGAATTACGTGAGTGTCTGGCTCAGAGTCCCATGTCACCTGCTCTGTTGCATTGGGATCTCCCTTACCTGACTCATGCCCGTGCCCTCACGGGGGCCTCTGACTCCGGCTAGCAGAGACAGTGGGACTCGGGCTTTGTTCACAGCTAGGTGAGCTCAGCAGGCTGGTGTTGGCTGGAGAGGGGCTGTTGCCCCAAGACAGCTGCCCTGTGAGTGACCACGAGGTGGTGACTAATGAGTGGGGTCACAGAAAGGCCAGTGCCTTCCTGTGGCAGGGCGGGGGGTAGACCAGTGTAGTGTTCTGTAGCGTGGACATCACGCAGGAAGAACATTCTGTCAGAGAAACGCAGGTGACTTTGCAAGCAGATTTTGTTTTAAAAAGTGAGGACAGAGAAGATAGGGAGGAAGGAGAAAAGTAACCCATGGATGGTGACATGCAGAGGGGTAGGGCGTTGGTAGGGTGTGCACTCACAGTCGATAAAAATTGGGACGTAGGTGCCATGACGGAGACCTGGGCCAGCGCAGGGGCGCGCGGGCCACTCGTTGAGAGGGAGGTGGTGGCGAGCCGGTCTCGGAGCTGGGTCCAGCTTCAGGCACAGACTCGTGTCTTACCCAGCTGCTGTCCGGGGCGTATCAAGAAGAGCCCACCTTCTCTACTCAGGCGATGGGCCCGATCCCACCTGCAAAGTAAAAGGGAGACCATGTTCTTAGTTTTCAGTCTGCTGTTGAGCAGAAACATGCTTCTGCTAGCTAAGTTCTTGGCTAACCTGTATTTATTTTACTCTTCTGCCTTACATAGGGAACCACTCATAACCTTAAACACATGAAAGATGGGTTCAGTTTTATGTTGCAAAACAGATAACGCCTGTTTGTTGTTGTTGTTTTTATTCTGGAAATGAGGCCCGGAGTATTCTCTGATGAAAATATCCAGGACTGTATTCTGAAATCCAGTAGCTAATTTTTCTAACTGGCCACCTGGTTGACCGATACAATAGAATGTGATGAAATCAAGGGGCTTAGTATAGACCAGGGGTAGTCAACCTTTTTATACCTACCGCCCACTCTTGTATCTCTGTTAGTAGTAAAATTTTCTAACCACCCACTGGTTCCACAGTAATAGTGATTTATAAAGTAGGGAAGTAACTTTACTTTTTAAAATTTATAAAGCAGAGTGACAGCAAGTTAAAGCATATAATAATAATTACTTACCAAGTACTTTGTCGGATTTTCGCTGTTTGGCAGAATAAGTCTTTATAAAACAACTTACTATAGTTAAATCTATCTTTTTATTTATACTTTGGTTGCTCCACTACCGCCCACTATGAAAGCTGGAGCACCCACTAGTGGGCGGTGGGGACCAGGTTGACTACCACTAGGGGGCGGCAGGGACCAGGTTGACCACCACTAGGGGGCGGCAGGGACCAGGTTGACCACCACTAGTGGGCGGCAGGGACCAGGCTGACCACCACTGGTCTAGACCGTTAGACGTAAGAGTTAAGACAACAAAAGGACCAGCTCTCAGCAGACCTAGACCTTGTTCAAAAGGAATGGGCCTTAAAATGCCAATTTCTATGAAGATCTTAATTCTAAAAAAGAAAATTAACACAATGGAAATGGTGAAAAAGAAACTCCATGTACGAAGCCACCACCGTGCAACCTATCTCCCTGTCCCCGTCCCCGAACCCTGTGCTCACACCCAGTGAGAGCCAGTTTAAAGACCTGCTTAGGTATGTCGTCTCCTCCTTCAGCCATGCAGGGCTCTCCCCTCCCATTAGAGAGAGCACTCGGACTCTTAAACCTGGACCCGAGGTGTGACTGGGCCCCGCCTACCCTGTCCCCTTACATTTGGTTCTCTCCTCCTCCCCCAACCGTATGCTCCAGCCGGACCAACGTTTCTTATTTCTCTCCCCACACCTTCCGTGGGGGTTGATCGTCGTGAGGTCTCAGCTGAAAGGACCTTCTCAGAGGGTCCTTTCTCTAGCTTCCCAGCTCTCGCAGTGGGCATTCCACCCACGTGTGGTCCATGTAACATCGTTGCTTTGTTCCAAGAATGAATGAATGAGGGAATGAGTGAATGAAGGAGTGAGTGAATGAATGAGTGAGTGAGTGAATGAATGAATGAAGGAGTGAGTGAATGAAGGAGTGAGTGAATGAATGAATGAAGGAGTGAGTGAATGAAGGAGTGAGTGAGTGAATGAATGAATGAAGGAGTGAGTGAGTGAATGAATGAATGAAGGAGTGAGTGAATGAATGAATGAATGAATGAAGGAGTGAGTGAATGAATGAATGAATGAATGAAGGAGTGAGTGAATGAATGAATGAATGAAGGAGTGAGTGAATAAATGAATGAGTGAGTGAGTGAACAAATGAATGAAAAAATGTGTGCTTGGTGCCTTTCCCAGTTTATTTATTCCCAGGATTCCTGCACTGATTTTTGCTTTTTTAAAAGGCTGATTCAAACGTCTACTTAGCTGTCAGAGGAAAAATATAATTTAGAACAAAAAAATCTCCCATGTCTTTTAAGAAATTAAGGATGTTATGGTGTGCTGGACATTTATTTTACTCATTAATTTGCTTTGCATGTTCTCTTGATTACTGTATGCATGGAGAGCAAGGGACAGGAAATGACAGCGCCTGGGCCCGGTCTGGTGCACCACCTGTTTTTGTAAGGAAGACAGCCACGCTCATGTGTTCCTGTGTTTTCTGTGGCTGCTTCTAGGACATGACAGCAGAGATCATGTGACAGGCCCCACTCCTCCCAAAAACACCCAAGATTTTTATTAGCTGTTTCTTTACAGAAAAAAAAAATTTTGATCCTTGATCCGAAGCAACATGTGTTCAGAGATAGAAACAGTACGAGGAAGAGACCTGCAGAACGTCAGGGGAACCGAGAGCTCACTCGTGTTGGCGTCGGTCCCATCCAGGAGGCGTGATAGTGAGCAGGTCAAAAGGGTAGCCTCAAACCGGTCTTGGACTGGAGCGGGAGAGAGATCCACACTTCGGTGGCTAGGTCCACAATCAGAGGCTCCCTGATGGAGCCCAGGCTCGTTGTGTATCCTCTATTAGGAGACCTGGGGTTCTCCGATCACATCGGACCGGTTCCTGCCGCGGTTAGCGTCTCCTGTCAGTGCTGTCGGGAGTGTGGGGAGTGCCGCTGTCTTCATGACGAACAATTTCCTCCATCACGTTGCAATGACAGGTTTTAATCAGTTTGTTATTTCACCTGGTTTTGGGGTCCTGACAGTTATGCCGCAGAAGCAAATTGAACTGGTGTTTGTTCAATTTGTTCCACCTGGTCTCTACCACCCACTAGTGGGCGTTCCAGCTTTCATGGTGGGCGGTAGCAGAGCAACCAAAGTATAAATAAAAAGATAGATTTAACTATATAGTAAGTTGTTTTATAAAGACTTATTCCGCCAAACAGCAAAAATCCAACAAAGTACTTGGTAAGTAATTATTATTATATGCTTTAACTTGCTGTCACTCTGCTTTATAAATTTTATAAAGTAAAGTTACTTCCCTACTTTATAAATCACCATTACTGTGGAATCGGTGGGTGGTAAGAAAATTTTACTACTAACAGATACAAGAGAGGGCGGTAGGTATAAAAAGGTTGACTATCCCTGGTCTATACTAAGCCCCTTGATTTCATCACATTCTATTGTAACGGTCAACCAGGTGGCCAGTTAGAAAAATTAGCTACTGGATTTCAGAATACAGTCCTGGATATTTTCATCAGTGAATACTCTGGGCCTCATTTCCAGAGTAAAAACAACAACAAGGCATTCCCACAAGATCACACCTTGCCAGGCAGGAATTTTTTGATTGATTGACCAATGTAGCCCTAATTTCCCTGTTCTATCCTAAAAAAAACCCTCACCTTTGTATTTCTCCTTTGAAACATTTCACATTCTTTTCCTGTTTTGAGCAAGGTAGTCTTTATATAAAGAGGCAAATACTAACCTATAACGTAGAATATAGTATATGCTGAACTTCTTACATAAAAGGCTGTAGGGTAGTTACACAGCCAACCCTTATTCTTTTCTGTAGCTTCTGTTTAGATCAATTTTTTAAAAAGCTATGAGAGAGCTGACTGTTACACTTGTTCTTTTCAACGCTTTGATCCTGTGCTACAATTTTTAGGCTGCGCGAGAGGGGCGGCCCAGGGACAGCACTTGGCTGGCCGCCCAGGGCCGCCTCCTCCTGGGGAGGTCACTGTGGCCTCCGGTGTCCGGTGCCTCCCACAGGACTCACTGGCACCAGAGCCCCTAGGGCTGATCTGAGAAAGGAATCGAGATGTCTCTTCATCAGATGAGCATGAAAGAAAGAACAGCCAAGGAGACCAGAATAATTTTCTCTCTCTGGTCAGCACGTTATCTTCCTATAGGGGAGCTACATGAGAATTCAGGCTATAAGAAGATGATTGGTGAGGGTAGAATTCAAGTAGAGGGAGGAGACATGTTGGTCAGACGATAACATACTTGGCAGTGGATCCCCACCTGCATCCATCTGCAATCTAGGAGCTCTACCATCAAAGGACAAAACAAAACCAAAACACATTGTGGGTCAAAGTGCTGTTATTCTCCTAAAAGACCTGGATGAACACCTCCAGTATTTTCCTCTACAAAGTTGATATTCCACATACATTTTAGTGAAATAGTCTTGCATTAGACGTTGTCAGACAGTCAGTTGCTCCATTAAATCCCACTGTTTTTGCTTTCTGCCGTAAGGATGCTGGTCCCCTTACAGCAGTTATCTTACCTGGTCCATTGCCTGTTAACTCTGTCAGTTGGACTCACCAGGTTCTGCGGACTCCGTGTACTATCCATATTCAGCGGATGGGTCCCTCCACCTGAGCACTACTGACAACTTAGGCTGGGTAGTGTTTTGTTGTGAGGGCCTATCCTGTACATTAGAGGAGATTTAGCTGCATCTCTGTCTCCTGCACAGTAATTGTCAGTAGCAAGCCCCCTCCCACAGTTTGGACAATGACAGTGTTCCCAGACATTGCTAAGTGTCCCCTGGGACCCAGACCCCTCAGGTTAAGAGCCACTGGTATATGGGGTAGACGAGTAAAGGAAGAGGAGATTTCTCGCGAGTCTTTTCAAGAATCTAGAGCACATGGCATTCAACCCAGGTGAGCCGGTGCTTCTAACCTTGACCATCCCACTTTCATTTACAAGGTCCCCTTGCCCACAGTCAAGGTGTTTATGAAAAGCAAAGCTCAGCTCAGACTCCTTCCCATGAAACTGCTGTGTTTAGCTACCTCTCCAGGTGAGTCACAGTTTTTCATTTCTTGTTGGACAGGAAGTTTATAGTTCATCTAAGTAGAAAATTTTGCTCAGTTAAACAGAGTATCAGATTTTTATTAGAAGGGGGAAATAATTCAAAATGTGAGGTATGTTCAGGATTTAGGGTGGAAAAGAAAAATAATGCAACAGGTAGAGAATTTCATGTTGAAAAGTACAAGTCCTACCGGCGTGATGGCGCGCGCCTGTAGTCCCAGCTACTCGGGAGGCTGAGGCGGGAGGATCGCTTGAGCCCAGGAGTTCTGGGCTGTAGTGCGCTATGCCGATCGGGTGTCCGCACTAAGTTCGGCATCAATATGGTGACCTCCCGGGAGCGGGGGACCACCAGGTTGCCTAAGGAGGGGTGAACCGGCCCAGGTCGGAAAAGTACAAGTCCTGTAGGTGCACTGAATGAAGGCAGGGGGTGATGTCAGAGAGTGTTGGCTGTGATGTCCGTGTCTTCGAGGGCCTATCAATGCTTTAAAAATTATTCTATTTTTTAAAGAGTGAAACATTGATTTGTTGTCTTACTCATTCTTTGGTTGAGTCTTGTATGTGCCCTGACCAGGGGATCGAACCCACAGCCTTGACACATCAGTGAGCTACCCAGCCAGGGAGGAATTATTTTTTTATTTATTGTGTTAAAATTTGTTTCAGTCCATCTGTCTCTGACATTTGATGTTTTTAGCATACCTATCAGGATTCAGACTCTCAGGTGAGACAGATGGAGTTTAAATACCAGCTCCACCACTGACTAGATATGAGACTTGAACGAGTTCTTAAATTACTACGAGACTCCCATTTTCTCATCTGTAGAGTAGAACAAATCCATTAGTAACAGAGACCAGCCTGTTAGACACTCAGTAAGGACAGGGAAGCAGGATGAGCAGACGTACGGGGGTGCGTGGGACTCTGGGTGTGTCAGGAGGAAGCAGGGTCGCCTGACTGTTGTCTAAAGGAAGCCTGTGTTCTGAGCCCTCGTGGACGGTGCAACAGTACCCAGTGCCCTCCTTCAGGAAGGGCATGCACTGCAGCCATCAGTAATGTGGGAAGTGCCACTGCACCTGCCCTGAGTGTTTTTGCTCTTGGGAAGTGAAAGGCTTTTATTGAAATGGTGGCACAGAAATCGCCTGAGAACTTTGTTCTGGAGTCTAACTGCCTCAGAAACATCGATTGCTCGCTAATGAATCAAACCGTGATAACGCCAGGGCTCCTAGCCGAGGTCTGTGGCCAGGCTGAGCCCGGCTCGCCACGGGGCTGGTGTTCCGATTTCATTGCTACATAATTAGGTGGCTTTCTTTCTCCAAACAGAAACTGGCTGGTGAGTATAGGACAGGAACATCCCACAGGGTACTTGGGAGGGACGGGCAGTCTCACTGGTGATGGAGGGGCCGCAAGGGCTCGTTCTGTGGGGAAACGTCCCTGTCTGCACCAGAAAGGCACGGCCCTCTGCTTCGTGCTGGGGAGCTGATGGTTTGGCTCCTTCCAGGTAGTTCTGGGTCCAAATGTAATAATGTATTTTTTCCCCTTAATTCTTTTAATTCTCCAGAGAATACGTTCTTCCCTTAGAGCTGGAAGCACAGAACTCCTCTTTGCTGGGGCCCCAGTGTTTAGTGCCGCCTGCATTGCTGTCTGAGGCATAGCCTTCTTCCCAGCTTGCAACTGCCAGTCAGGCTCCCTGATTAAAAAGGGGTGCCCTCTCTCCCCTTTGCTGCTGCATGACCTCACGGGACAGCAAGTCCCACCTGCAAAATGCGTGCAGACCCCTTAGCATGTCTCATTGCCCCCAAGAGAGGGTTTAGGGCTAAGCAGACAGGTTGGATGCCACCCGTTGGGTCAGAGAGGGCACCGTGACTGAAAGGGACTTAGGGAGAGTGGACATGGGGGCAGTTTTCCAAGCCAAGAGCACCGGCTGACTCTGTTTGAGCCTCTTACCCAAAGCTGTAGATGAGTAAACCGTTAATTACAGTATCCTCCATGTCAGTTACAACGTCCTTATCTTGACCAGCCTACCGATAAAGACACTGAAGTCAGCTGCCTGAGATCACAGGGCTAGAGAGGGGCTGAGCAGGAGTGTGGATGTGGACACTGGGCCTGGGGCTGGGCCTGGACTGAATGCGCTGGGAGGGCAGCTTCTCATTGGAAGCTACTCTGGACATGCTTTGCTTTATTGTTGTCAGTTCTGAAGGAGATTTAGAAAAAAGTCCTGGCGCCAGATTGTAAATGAGTCCAACTTTGAGCACATTTTAGTGCTGCCGAGTTCCAGTTTACACACATATTTCTCTGCTTTGCGTCAAAGAATTGCAGACCCCAGGAAAGTGACCTACAGCAGGCCCCTTGGCTGCGGAAGCGTCCAGGCTGCTCTGCGCGTGGGCAGTAGTACCTTCTGCATAATGAGTAGCCACGTGCCCTGTGAGAACAGTTTCAAACAAGCCAGACAGGGCTGGGGAATTCAAGTTGGATTTGTTGGCAGTCACTGAGTCTGAGGGCATCAGATAAGAGGAACAACGGAATTATAAAAATAAGATGGTGCTTTCCAAAGATCTCTTTCCTTCTTATTCTTTATTATTTTGTTTTGCCGACCTTATGCAAACCTTAATCAGAATAGTGAGTCACATATGAACAGAGTTGCTGACATCCTGATAGGCTTTATCACAGATGAGAATGGGATCAGGTGTAGGATGGAGAGTGACAGTTCTGGCCCCTTTCATCCCCCCAGGTGACCAAGATGGCTCCGGTGGCACCAGGCTTAGCCTCCTAGGCCTGCAGAGCCATTTCCGTCAGCTTGGAGGCCAGACCCTCATCCGAGGAGAGCAGGGTCTCTCCCTGCTTCAGAAGAGGAGTGAGTGGGGCCTCTGTCCACAACATGCTTTTATTTTAGTGGAAGGTTGTAGAAGGAGCTGCTCTTTTCACTCTCTCTACAGTTTTTAAACTAAAGAAGGATTTGTTCCTCTTCCCACTGCTTCCCCAGCCAATCATTCCAGCCCCTGGTGCGCTTGCTCTGTAGTTTCCACAGCATGAACTTACCCACCCCCAGCGACGAGCTGCTGTGCTGCTCAGACTCAACGCAAATGAGCTCGATGAGAAGAACAAGGCGGCTTGAGTAGACCGGTCCCCAGTGTGAAACACCAACTGAGCGCGGGCAGAACTGCGCTGATGGCTGTGTTCAAAATCACAGCCGTTTTCAGGGCTTGGGAAGGAGCAAGAGGTCCCCACGCTTGCAAGCTGCCTCAGGCCATGGGCATTACTTATTTATTCCTTCATCCGTTCTTTCATTAACGAGTATCAGTACATGGCATGGATTGAATGTCGAGGACATTACCAGTGTGCAAAGGACACGTCCATCGCCTTATTTCACATCTGTCATTTCTGCTCCATCCCCCATCCTGTTCCTTGTCTGTTCCCAACACACCTAGCACGTTATTTTTGTGAGTAGACTTGCACTTGGCTGAAGAAGTGAGTACCCTGCCACCCTCATACGTACCACAGCGCACACCTGCCGGGCTGCCCGTCTGTTTCATTTGCTTGTGTGTCCAATTGTTCTTTCTCCATCAAGATACACACCCACCCACCCACCCCCATTTCCTCTGGAATCTGCCATTTTTACGCACACAGAGAATAATCATTGCTATGGCTGTTTAAATTCTCTGTGGTCATTTCTCTCGGCAACAAGGTGGGAATGATGACAAGACCCACCCATTGTATCGTCCTGAGGCTTACATGGGACACTATAAAGACAGAGCTTAACATAACACACACTGTAGCAAATGCTCATGGCTCTTTCTATCATGGAAGCATTTCAGAGTATTCAAAAAACATGACACAATTTTTCAGTTGGCAAAAGCATCAACAGTAGGCATTGTTTATATTAATTAGATGCCAGGTGAAGCACCTTATCTCATTAATTATTGCCATGTCTGTTTTATTGATAAGGGAACTGGGCTATAAAAAAATCGATAACAGTTCTGTGACATGGCCTCTAAAATGCGTTTAGAGGGGCTTTTGATCGATGATTGAGTGGACTAGATTTATAAGGTACTTGAGACTGTCTGATTAAGGGCGAGTGATGTCGCAGCTCATAGCCGCGGAGGGGTCACCCACTCGTGTTCCTTCTAAGTGCTCTCCGATAGCATCGCCCTCACTGCTGCTTGGGGAAGGAGGACCAGACGTGGAGGGAAGGCCTGGAGGGAACATTGCGGGCTGGACCTGCGGGTTCTCTTGTCCCTGAGAGTCCAGATCACCAGGATGCGGGGCGCAGGCTGACCCCACCTCACCACTAAGCTTGCTGGCTCTGACTCTGCCCGCGTAACCGTGGAGGAAGGGACCGTGCATGACTCATACCTGGCGATGAGGACAGTCAGTGCAGACAGGAGAGTCTGTCACCTAGTCAGGGACAAGGACTGCTGCTCTGCAGGAGGCAGTGAGGACTGGAAATGTGGTCCAAGTAAGAAAATACATATTGAACCTATTCGTGGAGTGAAACATTGTCTCCATATATATATATATATATATATATATATATATATATATATATATATATATATATGATTTTTTTTTTTTCCTTTTCTCTTTTTGTAAACTCCTTTATAAGAGCATGTTTTCCTGACCAAGCCTGAGCCTTGGTGCCGCCTGCCTCTGAGCCTGCCTCCACCCCTGGCTCTTCCGTCCTCGGGGTCCCGCTGAGCGGAGGTCCGAGTCTGGGCATGGATGGACTGGAGCCTGGGTCAGGGAGGCATGGCTTAGAGAGCAGGGGTCCGGAACGCGCGTCTGTGTGCGGTGGGCGCGGGGCCCGCTCTGGAAGAGCAGCTGGGTCGGCCCGCCGAGACCAGGGTTAGCCCGCGAAGCAGCCCAGGCTCAGTCCAGTGAATGGTTCGCCGCAGCAGAACTCCTGTTTCCCTTTCTGTTGTCACGCTCAGGAAAGGCTGCTGTGCCTGTCTTGCTCGTCTCTGTCACAGCATCTCCGGCAGTGGGTGACTTCATACGTGTGTGGAATGGAGGAACATATGGTCCTCCTGGCACCTCGGGGTGTCTCATCCTTCCTGGAAACTGTTCTGATCCACCTGTACCTTCCGTGCCCTGTGCAGACCTAGTGACTCAGAGAGCACTAGCTACCCTGTGGGGCCCCTTTGGCACAGGACTCAGTTACCCTCCCTAATGTCCTTCCTGCGTTCCTGGGAGCTCCGGCTTCCCTGCTGCAGGCCAGGATCTGAGGTCCCTATTAAGTGGGTGATTGGCTGTGCCCATCACAGCATCCTGTGGCCTCTTCCCCGGAGGCAGCGGCGAGGGAGGCGGTGGGTGCCATGGAGCGGATCTGCTCCCTAGGAGCTGTCTTGCTTATTGAGGTTTGCAGCAGTGGTGGGTTCTCAGCCCGAGCTGTACATTAGAACCCTGTGTGGAACTGTGAACGCATGCAGAGGCCCACACGTCCCCTTGGGCCAGTTTAACCGGAATCTCTGGGTGTGAGCCTCAGGCTCGGTCTCTGAAGCTTGTGGACCCTGCTGTAGTTAGAGCTGAAAGCCAGTGGGCAGTGGTTCTCTAACTTGGCTGCCGTTCGAATCACATGAGGAGATATCAGAAATCCCCACGCCCAGGGCGCACTCCACACCCTATAACTCAGACTCCCTGAGGTGGGGCCCAGCCTTAGCATCCTTACAGCTCCCCAGAGACCTCAGTGGCAGTCAGGTTCGAGAAGCAGTAGTTTAAGAGAAGGTGACAATGCATATGCCCTTGTATGCCGAGCCGTTGTTCTTGGCTGGTCAAATGACAATTAAAAGCACCAATGTGGGGCTTTGATCAGAACAAGACCATGTGCCTGATGCTCACACAGGTGCAGCCTAGACATGGTGAGCGTCAGTGGCTAAGCGGTGGAGCACTGACTCCCTGATTATCTTATATTACGATTCCTGGACATCAGAAATAGCAGAAATAAAATGACCTCTTACTGCTTTAGTGCCAGACCCTCGCAGCAGTCTTGAGAAGTAGGCAACGTTTTTCTGGTTTTAGAGATGGAAGTTGATGTTTAAAGAAATCAGGCGCTTGTCCGAGGTTGCCCAGGACGTCACAGCTGGAATCGGGATGTGGACTGGTGTGATGATACCAAAGGCCACGCTCCGCTTACTACACTTGGCTGCCTTTATTTTTCAAGAGCTGATTGAAATGTGATTTGCATACCATAACGTTCTTGTGCTCCACGTGTACAGTGATCTGCAGAAAACGCAGGGTTGTGCAGCCATTCCCACATCTGGCTTTGAAGCATTTCTGTTATCCCAGAAAGATCCCTTGTGCCCATTTACTTGACTGTTTTTTAAAGAACGTTGGATTAGAAATCTGAAAACCTGAGTTTTATTCCCAGTTCTGTCATTTGAGTTGTCCTCCGACCTTGAAGAATTTGTTAGCCTCTTTGAGTCTTAGGGTTCTCTTCTTTTTTTTTGTTTTTTTGTTTGTTTTTTCATTTTTCCAAAGCTGGAAATGGGGAGGCAGTCAGACAGACTCCTGCATGCCCCTGACCAGGATCCACCCGGCACGCCCACCAGGGGGCGATGCTCTGCCCATCTGGGGCGTCGCTCTGTTGCATCCAGAACCATTCTAGCGCCTGAGGCAGAGGCCACAGAGCCATCCTCAGTGCCCAGGCCATCTTTGCTCCAGTGGAGCCTTGGCTGCAGGAGGGGAAGAGAGAGACAGAGAGGAAGGAGAAGGGGAGGGGTGGAGAAGCAGATGGGCGCTTCTCCTGTGTGCCCTGGCCGGGAATCGAACCTGGGACTCCTGCACGCCAGGCCGACGCTCTACCACTGAGCCAACCGGCCAGGGCTTCTTTTTTTTTTTTTAATGTAGAGATAATGTCACATAAAAAATTGCATAGAGAAGTGCTTGGTAGCTAAAAAGAATTAAGAAGGTGGAAAGTGTTTTGAAATCTTTTCAATATGCTGACAACCGTTTTGTGCCTTCCCAGGGCCATAGATCTGAAACTACCCTCAGAGGGTTGGGATGATGTGAAGTGAGCTGCTTCCCCCTTCTCCCCGTTCTCCTCCCCGTTCTCCTCCCCTCGGCCCTCCTCTGGGTGTGGTGCCTGCACCAGCCAACTTAGCTGGTGACGTTGTGCATCCCCTCTGAGTACCAGTGCAGCTCAGATCCCTGCTTGGGTTCCTACGGGAGCTGAGCTGTCCCCGGCCGTAGCCCGGGGTGCCCACGGCTCCTGTAATGGCGAGCTGTCAGGGAGATGCATGGTGTCCTTTTAGCAGAAGGACAGAAACAGATGAGGTGGACGAGGGTATGTCTCTGGGCCCTTCATTTGCGCTCCGATAGGGAAAGAGAGGCCTGGATGCAAGGTGTTTCATCACAGCTGCTGGGGAACAAGGCCAGGGGTTTAGGACATTCATCCAGGCCCCCAGTGAGCCATCAACTTTGAGCTCATTGTTGTGATTTGTTCCCATTGCTGCCGTCTTTTGCTGCTGCTATTTTTCTACCTTCATGTCGCTTAGACTGTGACCATCCTGAGGGCCTATCTTGTTCAGCCGCATGACATAGCCTGGCCGCTCGAGTGGATGGAGGATCACTGAACTCTGACTAGGGCTTGACCCTCCATGGACTTTCTTATCTGCCCTCTTCCTCTCTCCTGCAGTGTTTAGGCCTCGTCTTCCGTATTGCTGATACAACTAGACGTTCCTAGACTTCCCACCCCGCCCCTCACAGGTCACCATTGCTGTGTTTCGATGACTCCTGTGGTATTTCTTCATTGGGATTTGCCTCCTCTCTTCCTAAGCTGTGTCCATGTTTATTGGTCCCTGTGGCACACAGAGAAGATGTAAAAAATGTGTCTTCCACCCAAAGGCTAAGGACACACAAGAATAGGGAGAAATGGGGGCAGAAGGATATGGTGTTCCAATATTCATGTCACTGTGTCATCTCCGCCTGTTTGCCCAGTGAAAGGTCAAGATCTAAACCTTAGATCTTGAAGTGTCAGTGTTTTCACCTTGAGGTGGCTCTGTTTATATTTAAGAAGAAATTGTATCCAGTCGGCGGGCCATTTCTCCATGATGCTCACAGCTTGTTCTCTAGAGTCTGTGGGGACTTACGGGGTGTGAGACACAGGGCTGGGCACCGAGGCTTCCATGGATATGATGGTCAATGCGTGACAGAGCTCAAGACTCAAGCCAAGGAGATCTAGAAGGCAGGTCCGTGAATGCTGTAGCAGTTCTGAGAGTGCCCCCTTGAGTTCAGGGTCTGAAGGACATATGCGGGTCTTCTCAATTGACTTTTCCAAAAAGAGGGGCTAAGCATCTCAACCATTGTCCCTGCTGTCTCCAGAGCTCCGGCTGCAACACTGGGACCAGGTACCAGGTAACAAAAGTGAGGTGCTCTCCCCCTGTACATCAGTCAGGTTCGAGTGTCCCCAGCCACCATGAGGAGCAGAAATAGACAGCTGCACACTGCACAGAGAAAGGCAGTGGGGATATAAATACATGTTTAATTGCACATCAATTACTTACCAGGCTGGATTTATTTAAATGCAGGATAATTAGAGCAAAAACCTGGATTTAATCATAACCTTATCAAACACAGGCTCTGCCACCTTCCCGGGCTTGTGCAGGCTGTTTCCTTCGGTGCCAACTGCCAAGCTGAGGGGTCGCGGCGCCCACGTGGGGCGGGGGCCCCCAGCAAGCACCGCTCCCCCGCGGCTGGGACCCCTGCTCCAAAGCTGCAAAGCAGATTGTCCTGGCTCTTCCTCAGCTGCTCCCGGGGAGAGGCCCTGATTAACCAGAATGACTTATTGGAAATATAACTCATCCCACATGGCAGCTTCATAACCCATTCGCCGAGATTAGTACGGACATGATGCTGACGCAGCCTCCAGAGATAAATTATTCCTTGGGATGTCCCCTTATGGTCCCTGCATCTGATTTCTCTTTAACGTCGATGGACCCACACCCCCATGTGCTGTCCTCCATGCCCACCAGGTCCTCGCCCAGGGACCCTGTGTCCCAGCCAGGGCACAGCCCAGAAATGCAGGCGCCATGCTGGAAACGCCCCTCACCTGCCACACTGTGCCTGTCACCCATTTCCACTTCACAGCCCTAGTACCTCTCCAGAGAGCCCCTTCCTCATCCCCTCAGGGCCAGGCGCGAGTGCAAACCATCGTGAGCTCTCACGTGGACTCCTGCAGCTCCTGCCCATCCGGGCATCCTGTCTCTCCTACGCCTCTCCAAGGGCTTCCTGTCCTCCTATGATAAAGGCCACAGCCCCTCACCCAGCCTCTGTTTCTCTTTGGTGTGGGGCCCTTGTCCATCTCACTAGCTTCTTCTCAAGCCTACCTCCTTCCTCCGGGCATTCGGCCTTCTTCCCTTTCCTCGTACATGTTTCCTCCTGAAATGAGTGCCGTGCGCAAGTTACTCCTCTCCTTGAAATAACCTTCAACTCTCCCCACACTCCTTTGCTTAATTAACAGTTGATGGGACCTCTTTGAACCTCAGCTTGCAATGAACCTCTTTGGAGAGGCCTCTGCTGACCTTTCCAGAGAGAGCAGAGCCTCCTGTCATACACATACCGTGCTCATTAACTATTCATTATATGCTCGCCTGACTAATTCATCCGTACTCTAAGGTGTAACAGCTGGGACTGTGTCCGTCTCATCGGGACAGGAAGGCAGTATGACAGCAACACCTAGAAAGTGTCGCAATATTGATTCCAATGATGAGTGAATGTACTTGATTCAGTCTAGGGTTTATTTCTTCGTTTATTTCTCTCTTGCTCCCCCTTTGTCCGAGAACTTCCGCACATCCCATGGCGGCGTCTCTTCTCGACAGTTGCTTTGGTGGCACTGTCCTCTTTGGCCCTTGCCTTTACGATGTGCCCTCAGCAGACCTTTTCTTTGCTGCTGCTCTACTCTTTCCTGCCCCTCTTCTTCCTTCTGCCCCCGTCGCACAGTGAAGCCACCACACATGGGCTGGGAGCCTGTGACTCTTCTTTGCAAGTGTTATGTGAAGCCGCGCTGGGGACGCAGTGTCTGCGACACAGATGTAGGCGAAAACCCCCTGAGTTAAACCTGTTGTTCAGCGGAAGGCAAGTATACAACAGGGAGAAAGGCAAAAGCCCAGCACACACGTGGAGAGAGAATTGCTCAGGGAGGAACGCTGGTGTGAAAAAAACACCTATTTAGAAAATCAGATTTATCCGGGCCTCTGAACATGTTGTGGGATGGGGCCCCGGACAACGTCCTTGGGAGAGAGGCCACCAGCCCAAAACATTGTTCCTTAAAGTCTGTGCCAGGCCCTGGGCTAGCCCGGGGCCAGAGAAACATAGAATGGATTCTGACCCCAAGGGTTCTCAGTTCAGAGCCTCTTGGTGTGCGAGTGTATGTGTGTGTACAAGTGTGTGTATGTGGGTGTGCATGGAGTGTGTGCATGTGTGGTAATGGGGTCATGATTGGCCTGAAAGTCTACCTTTTGCAGGACGTCAGGCCTGCGTGTGTCCCTGCCCAGCCAGCTCCTTAGTTGTATTGTTTTCCATCTTTTAAACAAGACTAAAAGCCAAGTGACGTTATCTCCATTTTACAGAGAATAATCAGAGCCTCAGAGAGGTTAGTGGTACTCCCCAAGGTCACACTGCTCCCAAATGGGAGAAGAAGCTCCAGTCTAGGCACAGCTGCTGTCCAAGTATGTCGCTCTCCTGTTGGGCTGGGCCTCTGTATTAGTGAAGCCACATTCAAGGCATATGGAGTAGGGAGAGTCAACTCTGAATGATGGACACCGAGTTAAATGCAAGTCTATTGTTTTATAAAGAGAGTTTTTACACAGAGGTGGCAGTAAGGTGAGGGTGACCTCTAGACCCATCTCCTCAAATTCTTCTCCTTGGAACAGCTACTGTGTCATGAACCTGTGCTACTTGGCTTGCAGTCATTGGGCTTCAGACATGGGTACCACCAAGGCTTTTTGGTTTTGGTAAAATGCAGTGCCATCAAGAAAGGTTCAAGCCTGACCTGTGGTGGCGCGGTGGGTGAAGTGTCAACCTGGAAACGCTGAGGTTGCCAGTTCAAAGCCCTGGGCTTGCCTGGTCAAGGCACATATGGGAGTTGATGCTTCCTGCTCCTCCCCCCTTGTCTTTCACTCTCTTTCCCCTCTCTATAATGAATAATTAAAAATCTTAAAAAAAATTTTTTTATTAAAAAAAAAAAAGAAAGGTTCTATCCTGAGAGGGTACTGAGGGCACATGATTTGTCCTGAGAAGCTCAACCAGCCACACTGGGTCTGGAGAAAGTCATCTCAGGCAGGAGGAAGGGACAGGATTCCGGGCAGAAAATGTGCAAGAAGGAGGCACGTTTGGTGGCTAGCATTCAGAGGTGTGGGTGCAAGTATGGAAGAAAACTCACACCTTCGTCACCATGGCCAGTCTTTAGAGTCAGGCCCACTTGATTCCAAGTTCCATCTCCAGCGCTCAGTATAGGGAACTGGCACCAGTTACAGACCCTCCCTGAGCTCGGTTGTGCTGCCCATAAAGTGAGGTGGTGAGACCTTGCCCCAGGGTCATCAGACTGAGGATTAAACGGAGTGGAAACCAGTTGGACACAATCAGTTAGCCCCAGGCTGGTCTTTGTGCCGCATCTTAATGATTGCTTTCGGGACTGAGTATCCTGAAGCCCTAACAACCCAGCTTTCCTGAAGCCCTAACAACCTAGCTTTGTCAACTGTGCCATCTGGGCAAATGACGAAGCCTCTCTGAACCTCCGTTTGCATCCTTAAAGAGAGAGCAGTGAAGCCCACCCATGCCCTGTTTTTAGAGTTACAGGTGGTGCACATACCGCTCTGATCTCCGCCTGCAGCACAGCATGAAGCGAGTTCTCAATGCCCCGTAGACGTTATTATTGTCAACACCACCACTGTGGCAACACAGACTCGCTCCCCTCATTCCCTCTGCCTGTGAAATTGCAGGAGTATGGTTCTCCTCCTGCTCTCCCTGTGTATTTCTTGTTTCTCCTTGTTTCCTGTCAGCTGAGGAGTGAGAGAGTTCAAGGCAGTCGTAATGCACCGAGGTTGTTCCTTAGAGCCGGCTTCATAACGGGTTACACTGCCGTCCGGTGCCTGCAAATTGGTGCTTGGATACCTGGTTCTGCAGCAGGGGTACTGCTAACCACCAAGCCCAGGAGACTAGACCTTTGGTAGTCTCTGCCATCCCTGATCTTTCCTGTGCTGTGTGTGTGTGTAGACAGACACTCTGTGCTTCTGAATATGTAGTTGTCCCGTCACCTGCCCCAAGGAAATCTGTTCTCTGCTGTGTCTTTTGGGGGCAGGAATCAATAATAAAGTAGAATAGGTTGGTTAAGAGACTCTGCCCTGGCCAGATGCTTGGTTGGTTAGAGCATCGCCCTGAAGTTGCTGGTTTGATCCCTGGTCAGGGCACATACAGGAATAGATCAATGTTCTAATCTCTCTCTCTCTCTCTCTCTTTCTCTCTCTCCCTCCCTCCCTCCCTCTCTTTCCTCCCTCCTCTCTCTCTAAAGTTAATTTAAAAAGTTTTAAATAAACACAGGGTCATCAAATATTATTGGAAATAATAAGAGACTCTTCGATAACCTGTTTCTTGGCTTTGGGGCTGTTCCTGTCCCCCGACCAGCCCATTCAGGGGGCAGAGGGAGAGAGGAAGTGGTGTCTCTCCTGACCTGAGGGAAGTAAGTGGGGGGCTGCTGAAGAGGGGGTTGTGGGCTCATTGGTTTTGCCGTGTGTGTGTGTGTGTGTGTGTGTGTGTGTGTGTGTAGGCATACACTCTTCTGTGCTTCTGAACATGTAGGTTGTCCCACCTCCTGCAGCAAGGAAATCTGTTCTCTGCTTGTGTCTCCTGGGGACAGGAGCCAATAATGAAGTACATTCCAAGAGATGGGGAGAGGGGTCTTCTGAAGAGGGGAGGTTGAGGGTTTGCTGATTTTACTGAGTGGGTGGAAGGGGACTTGTGTCCCCACTTCTCTCCAAGCCCAGGCACTGCTGAGGCCGCTGCTCCGAGTCCCTCCTGGGGCACCCTGTGCCTCACTGGTGGCCCCCGGTCCAGTCCGTTCCATTCAGAGGTATTTCGTGTGCACCGACCACAGCACAGCACACTGAGTCTGGTGACCGGGGAAATGAAGGCGCGCTAGATGCGGCTGCCGCTGGGCCTCTAGCAGCCGCTAGTGCTGGTGATGGAACTGCACTGAGTTCACCCTTCAGCTGCCACGGCCAGTCCCCAAAACACAGTAACTCATTTAATTTTTATACCCCCTTGAGTTATGTAATAGTATCCTCATTATATCGATGCCGGACATGAAGCTTAAGAGGTCTAGTGACGAGCTCAACTTGAAGGAGGCTTTGGCGATAGAATATCAGAATTTAAACCCCGGCTTAAACAGTTGCTATTAATGTGATTTGGGCAATCACATTATAGTTTCCCCATTTATACAATAAGAGTAGTAGTCTTAATCTACCTCATACATTTGGTGCAAGAGTGAAAGGAGACAATATTTATACATCGTAAGTAATTAGTATTTGTGTGCTGGTATTTACCAAGCACACCAAAAATATTAGCTTTTTCTACTATAGTGTTTCATCAGTGTCCTCAATATGCCATCAATATCCCTGAGGAGAGAGTTGTGTGTTTGAAATGGCCAACTCGAAAGCGTGTATTTGTAGGTATGACTAAACTGTCAGGTTTACCTCCATAGTCACACCATTGCTGCATCCTCATTCAGGATCACAGCGAACAAATACAGGGTAACTCCCAAGATAACAGCAGCTCCTAGCTGTCAAGTCAAATCTGCAGAGCTGGCCACTGGCCTAGGTGCTGACGATTCAACAGGTCAGTCGCTTTGGCACTGTGGGTTTAGAGAAATGGGGGTTGGAATCCTGCTTAGTTAGTGTTTTTGTACAAGTTACTGACACCTGTGGCATTCAGTTCTCTCATCTTATGCAATTGGAATGACACCATTGTCTATCTCTTTAGAATTATTTGGGCATTGAGTGAGCTTAAAATGATAAATTATAGTCCCTGCCCAGAGTTAAGTGCTTAGCAAATGTAATTTGTGTCAGTCAGTCCTCGGGAAACTCTGTTCACAGAGAACCAGCATTTATAGGCAGACCATAAAACTTATAACTTACCTTTCAAAAAAAGAGAACATATAACATTGGTATATTAATCAGGTCTTATATATGAGGAGACTTAAGTAGTTGATAAAATTAGCCCAAAATGGCACAGCCAAAAAATTGGATACTTGGTCAAAACTCACATCTCTCTATTCTAAATCAAGTCTTCTTTCCACTGTTTTCTGCCACAAGCATTCATTAACAATTACCAGTGGTGCTGAGGATGTCCATTCATGCAGCCATTCATGGGAGTGTCTTAAGAAAGGAAGTGGGAGGTGACTGGGGAGAATGCACCACGGAAGGAAAAGGACCCTGCACTGCTGAGGCTAGACGCTGCGGATACACACAGGTGTAGCCGCTGGTGGATGTGGGGAGAGACTAGGAATGGACAAATGGTTTGCCAACAGCTTTGCTGCGGGTAGAGCTAGATCCTGGGGAAGCACCTGCTGTCGTCTGGCAGGAGGTGTGTTACTGCACCAGCTAGTTAGCAACTTGAAAACAATTAGAGTCCACGCATGTCAGCAGGAAGAGCGCGTGTGTGCGTGGGGCTGCACGGTGATGGATGATGCCCCTGATGGGCACCGGAGCTGGGAAGGCGCTCCGGGACTTGGGATAAATGGCCCTGTAATAAGTGCTGCTCGTAGGTATCCCAGACGCTTCTCTATTTATGAACGTTTGACATTCATCCTGAGGGGGTTGTATATTTCCTCGTCACGAGTAAAAGCAACCATGGTGCCAGCAACAGGATGTCTGAAGAGCGCTTTAACGTTCGTGCCAGGTTAACAGCCGCAGTATCTGCTCCGGCTCTCACTCCGAGCTCTTGGGGTCTGTCACGTGTGTGACGTGTCCAGGAAGTCCCCGGTACTCACTGCTGGGGAAGGGTCACCACTGATGCCTGTGAATGGGGTC
This sequence comes from Saccopteryx bilineata, assembly GCF_036850765.1. Taxonomy (NCBI): domain Eukaryota; kingdom Metazoa; phylum Chordata; class Mammalia; order Chiroptera; family Emballonuridae; genus Saccopteryx; species Saccopteryx bilineata. The sequence continues at coordinate 68,752,391 of NC_089496.1, forward strand.
AGTTTTATCTTCCCCCACTCGTATAAGAAAGGGGGTCACCTTCCTTCCTCAAAGCAAAGGGTTTGGCCTGTGCAGCTGTTGGGAAATGTTTATGTCAGTTACTAGCCACGATATCCCCTGTGAGGGGCTAGCATTTAGCATTTCCCATTTTACGTTTTAGAGAGCTCTGTGTGGGCCATGGCCCTGGCACAATAGTGATTTTTGGAATGTCATTATGTCATGTAATGCTTTCTAGAAAACACATGAGTTTTGAGATCGGATGAACCAGAAACTCACTCTGTGATGCCCGTAAGTAAATTAGAAAACTGTGTTTTCTCAACTTTAAAATGGGATAATCATAACTATGTCAGTTTGTCGTGAGCGTTAGATCTTATACACAAACTCCTTACCTAGAGCCTGGGCGTGGTAGGGTTTCAGTGAGAGGTGACGGTGATGACATTCACAACAGAACACAAAGCACCACCCTGGACCCCGTGCAGGCGTCCCACTGCGCAGAGAATGTCTCTCAGGTGACATGCTGTGCATGGGGACAGGAGCCAAAGTGTCCCTGAGCCAGCCAGCTGCCGGCGGCTCCTTCTGCCTCACTTGTTCATAGGAAAGGAGTTCTGCTTCCTCTCCAGCCTGATCCATTTGAAGGAATGGGTCAGACCCAGAGGAACATCTGAATATATGGCCATGAGTTATTGTAGAAGAAAATACCAAACGGTAGATTGATACATATTTGTTTTACCATTAATTTGCTTTGGCTCCTTGCAGAATAACTTGTAGCCTTTAGTCTTCCCATCTGCTAAAAAATGAGAAAGAGAGGGGGGGGGAGGAGGGAGGAGGAAGAGGGGGAGGGGAATGGGAAAGAATGGGGAGGAAAGGAAGGAAGGAAGGAAGAAAAAATATAATAGCCAACATGTATTGAAGGTTTCCTATACTCAGAAACCATTCTAAGCACTGTTTGTATTAATTCTTGTTACACTATCAATTATCCTATGAATTAAGTTGTTTTTACTGCCCCGTTGTGTAGATGAGAAAATAGATATGCAGAGTTGAAGGATCTTACTTACTTGGTCGTGGCAGTTGGTATGAGGATAAATCCCGACTGTCTTACTCAAGCGCTTGCTGTCATACTAAGCTGTCCCTCCTCCAGAGTTAGGGTATTGAACTCATGGAAGCCTTAAGTTACCTTTTAACTCCAAAGCCAAACTCCTTTGTGACTATTTTCTGGCAAGAGGACATCAGGGAAAGTGTCAGTCGCTGGCACCCACTTAGTGGCACATTCAGTGTGCGTGTGCCTGCCAAGCAGCACGGCCGATTGGCCTGGATTTCCTCCCCCGGTGCTGGGACTGTCCAGGAAACGCAGCTCATTAGATTGATCTGCCATTGGTCAGTGCTAGTGGTTGGAACTGATGTAGAGGAAGCAGCCCGTGATCTCTCCACATGTTAAATTCCCGCAGCACTTGGAATCTGGAATGAGGACGTGTTTACTAGCTTGTTGCCTTTCTCTGCTCTACCGTCCTGTGGCGATGTTCTCCCTGGAGGAGGGGCCTGTTGACTCATTCCCCATAGAGCCCCTAGCCCCACATTAGAGCTGGCACCCTGGGGAATCACGCCAATAAATAGCTGTTGAGTGATTAGCGAAGGCACACGATAAACCATAGCAAACCACTTTGCATCATCTCTCTGAAGTTTCGAAAATGCTTGCAGATACGATATTCTATTTGATATTCATCAACAGCCCCGTGAGAGAGCTGACACGGTCCTCCTTTTACAGAAGAGGAACCCAAGAATCAAAGGGGTTATTTGAATTATCCCAGGCCCTGCAGCATGTGAGATTCCAGCTTGTCTGATGCAAAGCTTCACAGTGCAGATCATGCCACACTGCAGATGAGGCTGTGAGACCATGTGGGGGGTGCCACGGAGCCAAACCGAGCATTTCACAAACGTAGGCACTTGACATCATTGGACCAGAGGAGTGACAACAGCAGGTCCTTGAATAGTGTCGTTTTCTTGTACCACTGACAAGATGCCCTGGGAACTCAGCCCTTGTGTACATGAATTAGCCTGCGGGAACACTGGTTTGGTTATGTGTTGTTTTGCTGAAAGTCACGAACCTATTGACAACAGTGAGGAAGGACTCACTGTATGGGCAAATGGAATCAATGTCTATATTCTCAGTCCCATGTTGGCCCTCAAGAAAATAGAGATTGTAGCTAGTTGAGGTGGACAACCAACTTTGAACTGAATTTAGCTTTCTTTACTCAGTTATAACTAAGAGGATAATTGTCCCTACCTAGAGCTACCCATTACGTTTCCTTCCCAAAGAAAAACCTTAGCTCCATCCATTAAAACCTTGGGTCACAGGGTGTCCCAGTCATCAAGGTGCTATGGTTTTCTTTACCTCTGCACCTCCCTTCCCCCAGCCACGCCCCCCCCCCCCCATGAAGTAATTGGATCCGCAGTTAGCCTGCTTAGGTAGGCTTCAGCCCTGGCTCTGCTTCTTTCTTTCTGTGTAGCTTTGGGGTGAGCTACTTTAACCTTCCTGTGCTCAAACCCTTCGCAAGGTTACGAGAAGATTAAACAAATCAGTATATATGAAATACGTAGTCTGGGGCTGGCATGTAACCAAGTGTTGGGTAACTATTAGGTGTTACTATTATTTTTATTGTGATTGTTGCTCCAACACCCAGATGACCCGCCCCAGCCCTCTGGGGCATCTCTCTTCAGCCTTTCTAAATTCTCAGACCACAGCTTCCTTCTGTTAACACTCTAAATAGAAAAACAAGCTCATTTACTGTCTCATCACTGGAATATGGCTCAAAATAAACTTTCCATTGAAAGAATTAGAAAGGTCATCCTGTCACGTGAAGGACAACAGATTTTTTTTAGAGTGGTGAGGACCACACTGCCTAGCTGTCACTTCTCAGGTAATGTTCCTGAGTTGTTTCTTGGACCTCGTCATCCAGATGTCACCGGCAGTGCTTCCTTTGTGTGAACACGGCATTGATCACCCCCTCAAGGAGGCATGTACGCTGGGCTCTCATACCTGGCAGCAGACAGCTGCAGATGGGGAAGGGGTGGTCAGTTCAGCAGTCACCCCCCGCCCCCTTCCATGAGCCCTTCAGCAAACAAGTGCTGAGCACAGGCTGCTTGCCACAGAGGGCACTGTGCTAAATACCGGGAAATTGACAAGAAATAGAACTCTGCCTCTGATCCCGAGGAATTTACTGCAGACAAAGCTTTATTGTGGAGAAAAGCTACCCGGAAACCGGGCAGAAGCTCTGTAATAGAACTCTGATTGCTCTCCTATGTTCCCATCAGACATGGGCTGCGAGGTCAGGGTAGCTTCTCAGAGAAGGGGGAAGCCGAGGAGAACTAGGAAGGATGGATGGACGTTAGGTGAGGAGGAGAACAGAGCCCTGCATTTGATGAAATAATGTCTGCAAGACCCGAGAGGGCAAAGCGCCCAGGGACACTTACTGTGTCTGTGTCCTGTGAGGCGCTCGGGAATGGAAGGAGTGACGGGAGAGGGGAGTCAGGCCGCACAGCTGGCGTCTCAGGTTGTGAGGGCCCCAGGCTCCTTCCTCATCATCAATGGCCACTGCACTCGTGGACTTCACTGGAGCTGTGCTTAGCTCTCTGCTCTCCTGTGACCGTGTCGGCCGTCGTCTGAGTGGTGGCCGCATACCACGTGCTTCAAGTTCCCTCTCGCCCAGACTGGGCCGTATGCTAATTCCAGGTTTTAAAAACCAACTCCAACTAGGGAGGTGAGAACAACTGTCTGAATTTTATGATACGTGTTTTAACTTATCGACACCCTAGGAGTGAGGAATTCTCTATGTGGTAAGAGAAGAAAATTTGGCACTGTTGACTTGATCTGCAGTGATGGGCTCTGATGAGTGAGGAGAGACACTGCTGTCCACTCGAGACAGGGCCGTCTCACGCAGGGAAACCCGAGCTGTGGGGCCGTCTCTGCGAAGCAGGAGAATAGCAAGCAGGCAGGGTGGGGGCGGCCCGGTAGGGCTTTGCAACTAGGTATTTTGGGCTCAATTTTATTCTTTTTTTCCCCTCATTTTTTCTTATTAAGTTTAATGGGGTGACATTGGTCCATAAGAACACATAAATTTGGCCCTGGCTGGTTGGCTCAGCAGTAGAGTGTAGGCCTGGTGTGTGGATGTCCCAGGTTGGATTCCCAGTCAGGGCACAGAGGAGAGGCACCCATCTGCTTCTCCACCCCTCCCGCTCTCTTTCCTCTCTCTCCCTCTCTCCACACCCTGTCCTCCGGCCATGGCTTGATTGGAGCGAGTTGGGTTTGGGAGCTGAGCCTGTCTCCAGATCCTCTGCTGAGAGGGGCGTGGTTGCTGAGAAATGGAGCAACAGCCCCTAGTGGGCTTGTCCAGTGGACCCTGGTTGGGGCGCATGCAGGGATCTGTCTCTGCCTCCCTCCACTCACTGAACTAAAAAGAAAGAAAAAAAAAGAACACATAGGTTTCAGGTAAATATCTCAATATAGCATTTGAGCTGTTGATTGCATGTGTCCATCACCCAAAGTCAAGTCGTTTTTTGTCACTGTATATTTATTCCTCTTTACTCCCCTCTGCCTGGGGACCACTGCACTTTTGTCCGTCTCCATGGGTCTCAGTTTTGTATCCCACCTATGTGTGAAATCATATAGTTCTTGCTTTTTCTAATTCACTTAGTATAATGTTCTCAAGATCCATGTTGTGGTAAATGGTCAGTTCTCTTCTTTATGGCATTGTACAAAGATAAATAGGCCTTCAAAGGAAGCCAGGTAGACATTAATGTGGATACAGCAGAAAATAAATGAGCAGAGGTAAATGAAAGCAGAGGAAATGGATAACATTGAGTTTAAAGATTTGAGGAGCTAAGTGATCCCTTTCGATATGCGTGTCTGAGCTTGGCTGCATATGCCTAATAGGTCCCGGCGAGTCTTCCTGGGAGGAAATAAAGGTGTCACAACTATCCCATAAAGGTGAGCACGTACCTTGGTGTTTCAGAATTGTCTAGATCTGGATCGTGCTGTTTGGATACTGCGTAACAGACATCAGACTGTGTGTGTCTTAAATTTGTCAAAGCAACACGTTGCTGATGTGACTGAGTCGGTATATGATCAAAAGGGACATTTAGGTTGTAACATCAGGTGCAGTTGAAAATAAATAAACACACACAAACAGACAAGAAACAGAGGAGCAGGTGTACAAACGGAATGCATATGGTTCTGTTCAGTGGGCAGAAGAGACGTTTCAAGCACCGCCAAGCCAGCAGAGGGTAGTTCTATGTGGTGTCAACGCCAGTGTGCAAGATGAGCATCTGTCTGACCAAGCCACACAAGACAGCAGTCTCTCGGGTCTTTTTGGATGAGAAGTCTTGTGTGCAATGCAATTAGCAAACCCTTTATTACTTTTCTAAACAGCACCGAGCCAAGGCAGTTCCTTCAAATTTAGGGGAAGAGTCCGGTTCCCCAAGAGGGTGTGACATCTGGTATACATTCAACTGTCACAGAAGTCTGAGGGCTTTAAAATCTTGTGGGCTTTAAAATCTTCATGCTTAAAAAATACAGATTTGGAAAAGCATCATGAAGAGGATGTTGGAAGGAGATATAACAATCTAGAACAATTTTAAATGGATTCCCACTCACTCTGGCAGTTCATTAAAAAAAGAAGAGCTTTATTTATTTATTTATTTATTTATTACTTCACACTGCCTGCTTTGTATCTGGGCTGATGTCCAACACAACTGCTAAAAAGTAGGGAGGTAGCCCTGGCCAGATAGCTCAGCTGGTTGGAGCATTGTCTGAAGCACAGAGGTTGCTGGTTCGATCCCTGGTCAGGGCACATAGATGTTCCTGTCTCTCTCTTTCTGTTTTTTCCTCTCAGTAAAATCAATAAATAAAAAATAAAAAGTAGGGACTATAAACCATCAGTTGATGTGGGTGGGGTGACAAATTAATGGAATGGTGATAGGAAACAGATTTTGAAAAACAAGCACTCTCAAAATAGGAAGAAGAAGAAGAATAGGGGAAAAATTCTTGTTAATTAAATGACTTGCGCTTTTAGTAGAAGGTAAGGAAAGAAAGCAGCGCGCCGCCTTGGCCCGCAGTGAGGGACGCCCCGAGTGCAGGGCTTTTAAATCACACAGCTCCAAGGACCAAGCAGAGGCATAATTTGGAAAGAATTTTTAGAGCATTTGTATCCTTAGCTGTCAACTGCCTCGGTGATAAAAGTGATAAAAGCTTCTGAATTTGCGTTCAGCAGGCGAAGCTCAAGGAAACTACCTGAATTTTCTAATAGTCTGTTCCCCACGCTCCCCGATGGAGAAGGCAGGGGGGCCGGCAGGACATTGGAGGGGGACCTGGGGATCAGGACACAATCACCCAGGAGCTACCCACTGCATCTCTTCAGGGGTCAGCATGATGACCGCCTCTGATGCCATGGTGATGTGGTCCCTCCTCCTGCGTAAGACCCCTGAATGCCCGTGGGCTGGTGATCATGGCTAATTCCTGGTCTTCATTGTCCTTTTTTTTTTTTTTTTTTGTATTTTTCTGAAGGGGGAAACGGGGAGGCAGTCAGACAGACTCCCGCATACGCCCGACCGGAATCCACCTGGCATGCCCACCAGGGGGCAATGCTCTGCCCCTCTGGGGCATTGCTCTGTTGCAACCAGGGCCATTCTAGCACCTGAGGCAGAGGCCATGGAGCCATCCTCAGCACCCGGGCCAACTTTGCTGCAATGGAGCCTTGGCTGCAGGAGGGGAAGAGACAGACAGAGAGGAAGGAGAGGGGGAGGGGTGGAGAAGCAGATGAGCGCTTCTCCTGTGTGCCCTGGCCGGGAATCGAACCTGGGACTCCTGCATGCCAGGCTGACACTCTACCACTGAGCCAACCGGCCAGGGCCTCATTGTCCTAGGTGTGAGCTTGTAGACCCTGTAGTTGAAGAGGTGATGAAGCTGAATGAGATGGTATGTGGCATAGTATGCTAGACTTCTTACAAACATTAGGGGATATTTTCTTGCTTTATATTCATTTTGAAATATCCTCTAATGTTTGTGAACAGCATATTTGGAGAACTTGGAGCATAGATCAAGTCCTGGGAGGCACATGTCGTAGGATGTTGATGCAGACCTTGTAGACCTGACACGTAGGTAGAGCCAGGAGACAGAAAAGAGGGTGCTACCAGATTTAGGAGAACCCGGCCTTCATTTGAGTCTAGATAATTTTTTTTTTAATTTTTTTTATTAAATTTAATGCAGTGACATTGATAAATCAGGGTACATGTGTTGAGAGAAAACATCTCCAGATTATTTTGACATTTGACCATGCTGTGTACCCCTCACCCAAAGTCAAATTGTTTTCCATCACCTTCTATCTAGTTTTCTTTGTGCCCCTCTGCTCCCCTCACCCTCTCTCTCCCTCCTCGCCCCATCCCCCCTACAGCCCCCCCCCCTGCCGTTACCAGCACATTCTTGTCCATGTCTCTGAGTCTCATTTTTATGTCCCATCTATGTATGGATTCATATAGTTCTTAGTTTTTTCTGATTTACTTATTTCACTCCATATAATGTTATCAAGATCCATCCATGTTATTGTAAATGATCCGATGTTATCATTTCTTATGGCTGAGTAGTATTCCATAGTATATATGTACCAAAGCTTTTTAATCCACTCGTCTTCTGACGGACACTTGGGCTGTTTCCAGATCTTCACTATTGTGAACAATGCTGTCACAAACATGGGGGTGCATTTCTCCTTTTGGAGCAGGTCTATGGTGTTCTTGGGATATATTCCTAAAAGTGGTATAGCTGGGTCAAAAGGCAGTTTGATTTTTAATTTTTTGAGGAATCTCCATACTGTTTTCCACAGTGGCTGCACCAGTCTGCATTCCCACCAGCAGTGCAGGAGAGTTCCCTTTTCTCCACACCCTCACCAGCACTTATTCTGTGTTGTTTTGTTGATGAGCGCCATTCTGACTGGTGTGAGGTGATACCTCATTATGGTTTTAATTTGCATTTCTCTAATGATTAATGATGTTGAGCATTTTTTCATATGCCTATTGGCCATCTGTATGTCTTCTTTGGAGAAGTGTGTATTCATTTCTTTTGCCCATTTTTTGATTGGATTGTTTGTCTTCCTGGTATTGAGTTTTACAAGTTCTTTATAAATTTTGGTTATTAACCCCTTATCAGATGTATTGTCAAATATGTTCTCCCATTGTGTAGTTTGTCTTTTTATTCTGTTCTCATTGTTTTTAGCTGTGCAAAAGTTTTTTAGTTTGATATAGTCCCATTTGTTCATCCTGTCCTTTATTTCACTTTCCCGTGGAGAGAAATCAGTAAATATATTGCTCCGAGAAATGTTGGAGAGCTTACTGCTTATGTTTTCTTCTAAGATACTTATGGTATCACGGCTTACATTTAAGTCTTTTATCCATTTTGAGTTTATTTTTGTGAATGGTGTAAGTTGGTGGTCTAGTTTCATTTTTTTGCAGGTAGCTGTCCAATTTTCCCAACACCATTTATTGAAGAGGCTGTCTTTACTCCATTGTATGCCCTTACCTACTTTGTCAAATATCAGTTGTCCGCAGAGCTGTGAGTTTATTTCTGGGTTCTCTGTTTTGTTCCATTGATCTATATGCCTGTTCTTATGCCAGTACCAGGCTGTTTTGAGTACAATGGCCTTGTAGTATAACTTGATATCCAGAAGTGTGATACCTCCCACTTTATTCTTCTTTTTTAAGATTGCTGAGGCTATTTGTGTTCTTTTTTGGTTCCATATAAAGTTTTGGAGTATGTGATCTATATCTTTGAAGTATGTCATTGTTATTTTAATTGGAATTGCATTAAATTTATAGATTGCTTTGGGTAATATAGACATTTTAATGATGTTTATTCTTCCTAACCATGAGCACGGTATATGCTTCCACTTGTTTGTATCTTCTTTGATTTCTTTTATCAATGTTTTATAATTTTCCAAGTACAAGTCTTTAGTCTCCTTGGTTAAATTTACTCCTAGGTACTATATTTTTTTGGTTGTAATAGTGAAGGGGATTGTTTCCTTAATTTCTCTTTCTGACTGTTCATTGTTGGCGTATAAAAATGCCTCTGATTTCTGAGTATTAATTTTATATCCTGTCACTTTGCTGAATTCATTTATCAGGTCCAGTAGTTTTTTGACTGAGACTTTAGGGTTTTCTATATACAATATCATATCATCTGCAAATAATGATAGTTTTACTTCTACTTTTTCAACTTGAATCCCTTTTATTTCTTCTTCTTGTCTGATTACTGTGGCTAAGACTTCCAGGACTATGTTGAATAAGAGTGTTGAAAGGGGGCACCCCTGCCTTGTTCCTGATCTTAAGGGGATTTTTAATTTTTTCCCATTGAGTATGATGTTGGCTGTGGGTTTGTCATAGATGGATTTTATTATGTTGAGGTATGTTCCCTGTATTCCAACTTTGCTGAGAGTTTTGATCATGAACGGGTACTGGATTTTATCAAATGCTTTTTCTGCATCTATTGAAATTATGTGGTTTTTCTCCTTCCTTTTGTTCATGTGATGAATCAAATTGATTGATTTGCAAATATTGTACCAGCCTTGCCTCCCCAGAATAAATCCTACTTGATCGTGGTGTATGATTTTTTCCGTATATTGTTGGGTCTGGTTTGCTAATACTTTGTTGAGGATTGTAGCATCTATATTCATCAGGGATATTGGCCTATAATTTTCTTTCTTTGTGTTGTCTTTGCCTGGTTTTAGAATCAGAATTATGCTCGCCTCATAAAAGGAGCTTGGTAGTCTTCCTTCCTCTTGAATTTTTTGAAATAGCTTGAGAAGGATAGGAGTTAGTTCTTCTTTGAATATTTGGTAGAATTCACTTGTGAAGCTATCAGGCCCCGGACTTTTCTTTGTGGGGAGTTTTTTGATAACCGTTTAGATCTCATTTGGTGTAATTGGTCTGTTTGGGTTTTCTGATTCTTCCAGATTGATTTTTGTAAGATTATTTGTTTCAAGGAATTTGTCCATTTCATCTAGGTTGTCTAGTTTTTTGGCATACAGTTCTTCATAGTATTTTCTTACAATATTTTGTATTTCTGTTGTGTCAGTTGTTATTTCTCCACTCTTATTTCTAATTTTATTTATTTGAGTCCTCTCTTTTTTTTTCTTGCTGAGTCTAGTTAAAGCTTCATCGATCTTGTTTACCTTTTCAAATCACCAGCTCCTAGTTTCATTGATCCTCTGTATTGTTTCTTTAGCCTCTATGTCATTTATTTCTGCTCTGATCTTTATTATTTCCTTCCTTCTACTACATTTGGGCTTTACTTGCTGTTCTTTTTCTAGTTCTTTTAGATGCAGGGTTAAGTTGTTTATTTGAGCTTTTTAGTTTCTTAAAGTGTGCCTGTAGTGCTATGACCTTCCCTCTCAGTAATGCTTTTGCTGTGTCCCATAAATTTTGAGTTGTTGTATGCTCATTGTCATTCGTTTCTAGGAATTTTTTTATTTCTTCCTTGATCTCATTCTTAATCCATTTGTTATTTAACAACCTGCTATTTAGTTTCCATGTGTTTGAGAACTTTTGAGCTTTTCTGTTGTGGTTCATTTCTAGTTTGATGCCATTGTGATCAGAGAAAGTACTTGATATGATTTCAATCTTCTTAAATTTGTTGAGACCACTTTTGTGGTTTAACATGTGGTCTATCCTAGAGAATGTACCATGAGCACTTGAAAAGAAAGTATATTCTGCTGCTTTAGGGTGAAAGGTTCTAAAGATATCTATTAAGTCGAATTGATCTAATGTGTCCTTTAAGTCTGCTGTTTCTTTGTTAATTTTTTTTCTTGAGGATCTGTCTAGTGATGTTAGTGGGGTATTGAAATTCCCTATTATTATATAAAGTCTACCAGAAAGTTCTGTCTGTTTTTGGAATAAAACAAAATACAAATTTTTCTTGTCAGTAAACTTTATTAAATAATATAATTGCCATTATTATTAATGTTTTCTTGCCAACGTGAGGGTAATTTGTATATCCCATTTTTGAAAAATGTTTTATTTTTTGATGCGAAAAATTGAACCAGTGCTTGTTTGATATCTTCTTCATTTTTGAATTTTTTGCCCTGCAAAAAATTTGTAAGGACAAAAACAAGTGATAGTCGGAGGGTGCTAAGTCTGGGGAATATGGTGGGTGTGACAGACATGCTTCTGTAGCATTTCTTCCTTGTTGAAATTCGTAAAAATTACAGTGGCGTAAATGAACTTTATCAGTAGCCATGGGTACACTATGACTTCACACATAAGACTAACGTGAATCAACTTTGTTTTAGTTAATTTGCTACATCAGTATGTATACATGAAGTGATAAAAATAGAGAGGCACACATGAGCCAAATAAATATGTGCTTACGTGTCAAAACTTGTTGTGATAGAAACGAACAGAACTTTCCAGTAGACCTTATAGTATTGCTGTTGATCTCGCCCTTTATATCCATCAAAGTCTGCTTTATATATTTAGGTGCTCCTCTATTAGGTGCATAGATATTTATAATAGTTATATCTTCCTGTTGGATTACTCCCTTTATCACTATGTAGTGGCCTTCTTTATCTCTTACTATATCCTTTGTTTTAAAGTCCATTTTGTCTGATATAAGTATTGCTACCCTAGCTTTTTTTTCATTTCCACTTGCATGAAATGTTTTTTCCATAAAACTTCAATCTATGTGCATCTTTTGTTTTAAGGTGTGTCTCTTGTAGACAGCATATGTACGGGTCCTGTTTTCTTATCCATGCAGCTACCTTATGTCTTTTGATTTCATCATTTACTCCATTTACATTTAAGATTATTATTGATATGTAGTTGTTTATTGCCATTTTATTCTTTAAAGCTTTTTTTGCTATATTCTTTTCCCACTTTGATCTGTTTACAACAGGCCCCTTAACATTTCCTGCAGCATTGGTTTGGTTGTAATGAATTCCTTGAGTGTTTTTTTTTTTTTTTGTCTGGGAAGCTTTTTATTTCTCCTTCAATTTTAAACGATAGCCTTGCTGGATAAAGTAGTCTTAGTTGTAGGTTCTTGTTCTGCATTACTTTGAATATTTCTTGCCATTCCCTTCTGGTCTCAAGTGTTTCTGTTGAGAAGTCGGATGTCATCCTTATGGGGACTCCTTTGTAGGTGATAGCTTTTTTTTCTCTCGCAGCTTTTAATATTTTATCTTTATCACTTAGCTTTGGTATTTTGATTATGATGTGTCTTGGTGTAGGTTTCTTTGGGTTTCTCTTTAATGGAGTTCTCTGTGCTTCTTGAACTTGTGAGAGTTTCTCCTGCCTTAATTGAGGGGAGTTTTCAGCTATGATATGATTGAACAAAGTCTCTATCCCTTGTTCTTTCTCTTCTTCTTCAGGAACCCCTATGATGCAGATGTTATTTCTCTTCATGTTGTCACAGAGCTCTCTAAGAGTTTCCTCAGACTTTTTGAGTCTCTTTTCTTTTTTCTTCTCTGCTTTCTTGCCTTTATTCAAGTTGTCCTCCAACTCGCTGATTCGATCCTCAGCTCTGTCCATCCTGTTTTTCTTTCCTTCCATTGTAGTCTTCATTTCTGATACTGTATTTGTCATCTCTAACTGATTCTTTTTTAATATTTCAATATCCTTTTTTATACTTGCTATTTCATTATTTAGGTGTTCGTAATGACCATCCATTGTTGTTCTAAGATCCCTAAGCATCCTTACAATCATTATTTTGAACTCTGCATCTGGAAGTTTGATTATTTCCATATAATTCAGTTCATCTCCTGAAGGTTTCTCTTGTGGTTTCATTTGGATTGCACTTCTTTGTCTTCTCATTATGCCTGTGTTTGGGTGTTGTTTTGTTTGTAGAGTTGGTTGAGTCTAGGCTTGGTGTTGTCTGCCTCCAGTTTTCCATTGTGTTATTTCTAGGTCTTCTTGGGTTGGCATCAGCTATTATTTATAATCCACTTTCAGATTTGGGCTACTTTGAAGTCTTGATTTGTTTGTTTTCTTAACAGGTGATAGTCTTGTTTACTGATCTCAGCAGGGGGCTTCCTTGAAACTGTATCCAGGAATGCGGTGGGTGTAATTTGCGACTCTGAAGGCCTCTTCTACCAATTAATCTCTCTGGGGGCAGGGTGTTTTCTCAGCTTCAGTAGGGGGAGGTGTATCTCAGATCTCCATGGAGACCTCAGTTACTGTCCCTCCTCCCCACTTCTTGTTTTCAGCTGTGTCTTGTTGCGCTGATTGGAACTGGAGAGATGTCTGTAGATCTGTGATCCAGAAGCAATTTAATCTTCTTTTGTGGAAGGATCAGTCCCTCCCCCAGCTATGGCCGTCTCCAGCACAGATGAGTCAGCTTTTTAGGTTGTCTCCTGCATTCCTCTGCCCCTCACAGTCTGCCTCTTTCTCTCCCCTTTCCACTTGGAAGATAAGCTGGTCCTTTCAACACACCTCGCTCCCTGGTCACCAGGCAAGTGGCTGTGAGCAGTATTTTCTGCTCTTTTCCCTGGAGTGAGAGTCCCTCTGGGCTCTCAGCCTCACCCCCCCCCCCCCCGTTCCTGTAAGCAGGGGAGATTCAGGTGCTCCCTACCAGGTTTGTTGTAGCTTCTTCTTTGCTCCTTGGTTTTGGAGAGCTGGTCTTGTAGTCCAGAGTTGGTTTTTCACGCTGATTGTTCCTAAATTGATTTGTATTCCAGTTTGATGGTGAGAGCTGGGCGTCTGTGCATCTGCCTACTCTGCTGCCATCTTCAGAATCTAGATAAATTCTTCTAGCAACAACAGCAATAATGTAATAACCACCACCTCTACTGTACCAACTACTATAAACTCCGACAAAGGTGATGTGTACTAAGCACTTTGCATGTCTTATCTCAGTTGGCCACAGTCTAAGCTCGGTTCCCTCTTGAGTCCTTTTCAGCTCTGGATCCATAGTAAATGGACTTCTTAACGTTCTCAGGGAGTTCATGAAGAAGAGACCAGCATCTTTTTTTCTGACCTGACAGCCTCTGGCTGCTTACCTGGGCTTATATCCAAAAAAGTTGCAAAATAGGCTGTCCCCACTGCACCCAGCTCCTGCTTTGCAGCAGTGGCAGTGAAGTCACATCCTCCCCTTCCTTCTATGGCATTTACCCACTTCTGTTCAGACCACGGAGCTTTGGAGACCCCCTAGTCTAACATACAGGGAGCCTGGCCTTTTAAGAGATTCATGCTTGCAGTTGAACAACATGACCTTAAATTGTCTTCAGATAGACTAATCAGAGAAGGCAGGGAGAGGAAATTGATTTATAGTCACTTATATTCAGCACATTTAATGGTCTAAGTGTAGTGCTTTTTGCTCTGTTTTATTTTTCATACTCCATTTACAGGGTGTCTGAGGCTTACGGAATTTAAGTCACAGGTTGAAGGTGAAATAGGGTGTGAGGGGCAGCTTTTCCATTACTTATTTCTGCCTTGGAAACGGTGTCTAAAAGCGAGTCCACAGCCTGCCTTTCTAACTGCTGAGAAAAAAACACACAGCGTCTCTGCTCCTCAAAAGAGAAAACCAAACCCAGGGCAAGCCCTCCTTCCCTCTGGCACTTAAACATTGCACATGCGAGGACCTGGGGCCAATGTGTCTCGGGGGCCTCGGGGCGTATTTCAGACATATTTCAAATGAATTTAGAGACAGCATAAAAGGAGAGGAGACAAAAAAAGAAAAAGAAAAAGAAAAAAGAAAAGCACCTGATGAATAAGCAAGAGGGAGAAACAAGGAGGAATAGGATGCAGGATAATCGTAGCCCGGTTCCTTCTGGGATAAACTAGCCTGTGGTGCCGACGAGCCACAGGGAATAATACATCACACGCACCGGGATGACTATTTCATCAAAGAGGGTACTGGGTCGGATCTTTCAATTCGGCCATTTGGCTGTAGGAACTGGAATGGGAAGTTTGCAAACAGGCTTTAAAAAAAAAAATCTCTGGTGAAATCTAAAATACGGTTTTCCTTAGTTGTCTCGGCAAAGGCTGTGTGCACTGCCTTCGGAAGCAGCCTCTCACTGGCTGGTGCACTGCCTCATGTCTTGCTACACCCAGCAGCTCGTGGATGCTGTGCTGTGGAAACTGGTCCATTTCATCAGACCAGCCTCCTCGACTGTCTCAACCGGGAGGCCGGCTCAAGAAATCAAGACAAGGAAAGTCATTGTCCTCTCACCTCTGTTTTTTATGACCTGTGAGTAGGAATTGGGAACAGTGAATAGAGTGTCTCCAGTTATCATGGTTTCTAGAGACAGCCATCTCTCAGATGCAGGGCCAGCACTTCAGCGGGAATACCCGTTTCCTGTGACACCCAGGAGGGTGAGGCGTCCCCTCAACCTGACCGCTGTCCCGTGGGGTGTTGGGACGTTGTGCGTACATAACACAGGCCTGCCTGGTCTCCGTGGCTTGCCGGAGCCAGTGGTGCGATTCGGTCTCTGCATTCTGAAGAGACGGACTCCCCACACTTCTCCCTCCCTTCCCACAAGCTCCTCAGGAGGAAGCTGCCTTGCCTGTGGTCTGAGTCCTCCGGACTCCTGTTTGTCTGGCCCCTCTTCTCCTTCCCTGCCTGCTTACTGAACTCAAGTGCCCTGTCTCGGCACCCCTCCCGGTGGCTGGGTTTGTCAGCCCACGGGCAGACTCTTACTCTGATATCACATCTGGACTGTTAGGTGCTCTTCGAGAGAGCACCAGCTCTGAACTTCCCCCGTGACTGAGGCCCTGGTGTCCAGCTCTCATCCCCCAACTGGAGCTCTGGAACCCTCATGTGTGCCCAGAGGGAGTTTGAGCCCCTTTTTCTGTGGAGAAGGACTTTCTCTTTCAACAGAACGATAATGTCAGATAGTTTGTTGGTTAGAAGGACTGGCACATGATGCATTTAGTGTCGCACTACAGCTACAGGGAGTAAGCACGCTGGTCAATATATATATTTTTTTTCATTTTTCTGAAGCTGGAAACAGGGAGAGTCAGTCAGACAGACTCCCGCATGCGCCTGACCGGGATCCACCCGGCACGCCCACCAGGGGCGACGCTCTGCCCATCCTGGGCATCGCCATGTTGTGACCAGAGCCACTCTAGTGCCTGAGGCAGAGGCCACAGAGCCATCCCCAGCACCCGGGCCATCTTTGCTCCAGTGGAGCCTTGGCTGCGGGAGGGGAAGAGAGAGACAGAGAGGAAAGCGCGGCAGAGGGGTGGAGAAGCAAATGGGCGCTTCTCCTGTGTGCCCTGGCCGGGAATCGAACCCGGGTCCTCCGCACGCTAGGCCGACGCTCTACCGCTGAGCCAACCGGCCAGGGCTGGTCCATATTTTTCACATATGATGCTCCCAACAGCGCTGGGATAGTCAAAGCCCAGTTTCCTCATTCAGACAGGAAAGTGATTTCAGGGCTATTGAAATTGGATTTCTCAAATTTATACTGATCGACACAGGTGTATCTAGAACCCAGAGATCAGATTCCAAAGCCATCACGACATCCAGAATAACAGCTGACATCCTTTCAAGACGACTGCAGCCGTTAGATTGCTGGGATGAAAGAGTCGCTTGTTTGAATCAAAAATGGCCCAAAGCCCCCTTGCATTTCTCTCCTTAGTACATTTTCTGAAATCAAAGAGGGCGAAGTGCCCGTTTCCCTCTTTGTCAGGTGGGGAGAGCGAACACAACCCGATGGGCTGATTTCACTAAAACAACTCCGTTGGAAAACTGAACACAGAAGCCTTAGGACTGCAGTGATCACCAGGCCATGTTTCCCTTTGTTCGTGTGTTACTGTATTGGAATCTGCACTAATGGTATTGTAAGCCTGTTCACGATCATTGCAGAGAACACAGAAAAATACACAGATGTGCTTCTTGCACCAGTGACAAATTCATAAGCATGTGATCAGCAAGCCTGGCTGTTTCGTTTTCAGTCCTCACTCTGCCTTTGAGTAAGCAGGCCTAGCTGTCTGTACGCAGCCGATGGGAAGGTATTCCTTCTCAGACTCGCAGCTGTTGTACATCTCGTCTCAGTGTTCCCTCCACTCACTGTCAGGCCTCAGCGACAGCGCCGCCCAGACGGCCTGTTTCCTAATTAGGGCGGGGTCTGGTGTTTGTCTTTGTGACTGTGCTTTATAAACTCTGTTTTGCTGCCAAACCGTAGGTCTTTCCAGGTGGGAACAGAAGGGGAAAAAAGTACTTTGCACTGGATTTTTTATTCAAACATAAAGTTTTCATTCCTGCAGTAGCAGTTAATTTTCCCTGTTTAAAAACGCCAGAGAAACCCCTCGTCTGCGCTTCTCGTTCTCACAGCACGGCGGCTGCAGCGTGGAGCAGAAGTGTGTTGGTCTGTCCTCCTCACCGCCAAGCTGGAAGGGTTGATTTCCGAACGACATTCTCCTCTAACATCTACAAAGGTGTTAATAGTCTGCTTAGTTACCATTGAGTGCCAAAAGGGATTTATAAGGAGAATAAAACTTTTAAGACTCAGCCCTGGCTGGTTGGCTCAGTGATAGAATGTCTGCCTGGCATGTGGAAGTCCCAAGTTCAATCTCTGGTCAAGGCACACAGAAGCAGCGACCATCTGCTTCTCCACCCTCCCCCTCCTCTCTCTCTCTCTTTCTTCTTTTCTTCCTTTCTTCCTCAGATGCTGAGGATGGTTCCATGGAACCACCAGCTCAGGTGCTAAAAATAGCTCAGTTGTGAGCATTTGCCCAAGACGGGTTGTCAGGTGGATCTCAGTTGGGGCACATGCAGGGGAGTCTATCCTCCTCCCACTTAGAAAAGAAGAAAAAACAGGTGTTTTTTTTGTGTGTGTTTTTCTGAAGTGAGAAGCAGGGAGGCAGAGAGACAGACTCCTGATGCACCCGACCAGGATCCCCCCGACATCTCCACCTGGGGGTGATGATCTGTTCATATGGGGTGTTGCTTCCTTGCAACCAGAGACATTCTAGCGCCTGACGCCAGGCCATGGAGCCATCCTCAGCACCCAGGCCAATTTTGCTCCAGTGGAGTCTTGGCTGTGGGAGGGGAAGAGAGAGACAGAGAGGAAGGAGAGGGGGAAGGGTGGAGGAGCAGATGGGCGCCTCTCCTGTGTGCCCTGGCTCGGAATTAAACTCGGGGCTTACACAGACTGGGCTGACACCCTCCCACTGAGCCAACATGCCAGGGCGAAAAAAGGTTTTTTAAGACTCTACTTTTGTTTGGGGCCTTTAAACATATTTTGGAAAACATCTCCACTCCATTGTTTTCATAGTATCCAGGTTTTCTTTCTCTTTAAAACTTAAGTCTTCATGACACACTAAGTGGTAGCAGTCCCACACTAAAAATACTGCTTTGTGGTGGTGTTGATAAGAGTCTTTATGATCTTCTAATAGTTGTAGTTATCATAGAGGGAATGGTGGATTTGGAAGTAATACCCTGGTTTCAGCTCTGGATTTCTTTTTTATTAAGCATAGGAATCATTGGCCCTCTTTGTCATTAGTTTCTCCATTTCTACAATGAGAACAATACATTCCCTACCCACCTAGCAGTTAAGTGGTGAAAGTTAAGTTGGACAAGACCGCAGAAGTGCTTTGTTTTTATTTGTTTGTTTGTTTGTATTTTTCTGAAGTGAGAAATGGGAAGGCAGAGAGACAGACTCCCACATGCACCTGACCAGGATCCACCTGGCACGCCCACCAGGGGGCAGTACTCTGCCCATCTCGGTCGTTGCTCTGTTGCAACCAGAGCCATTTTAGTGCCTGAGGCGGAGGCCATGGAACCATCCTCAGTGCCCGGGCCAACTTTGCTCCAATGGAGCCTTGGCTGCAGGAGGGGAAGAGAGATAGAGGGGAAGGAGAGGAGGAAGGGTGGAGAAGCACATGGGTGCTTCTCCTATGTGCCCTGGCCGGGAATCGAACCTGGGACTTCCCCACGCTGGGCCAACACTGTACCACTGAGCCAACCGGCCAGGGCCGTAGAAGTGCTTTGTGATTTGTGGTCTGTCTGCATCATTATTTCCTATAAATTAATGTAATGCTGGTTCATAGAGAGCCACACCCTGGTCAGTATTTCCACAGGGCATGGTAATAGTCCCAGGAGTCACCTAAATAAGAGGAAATAACTAATTAATTTTGTTTTAGACAGGAAGGTCTTTTGGAAAACCATAGTACTATTTCTCTCAACTTCAATTTCCTTGTATGCAAAAATAAGTAAAACACTTGCCTTAGGAATGTTGGCAAGTTTGTTAATTATTTATATTATAATTAATGCTTTGGGGCCAATAAGCAACACATAATAAGTACTAAATTAACAATAGTTTCTTCTCCCTGTGCTGTTCGTTCAGCCTGGTTACTCCTGGTTTGAGAAAAGTCCTTGGTCCTTAGCGAGGTGGGCTCAGAGTAGACCCAGACGCCCTTGGTCGAGGAGCTGGGAACACCAGCTAACATTTCAATGACAGGTCAGCCAGGATCAGGAAAACCCCTGTATGTGGGGCAAACAGGCCCCAAGGAGGAGAAGGGACGGGGACATCCTTTGCCCTTTTCACTGACCTCGGCTTAACCTTTAGAGCAGAATTTTTTCAGTGGTGTTTTGTTTTTTTTTAATGTGACTCACATTATAAAGTACATTTTATGCAGTGACGCAGCATGTGCACACACACACAGAATCCAAGGCAGAATTTAATGAAACAACCCTTTATTTTACTGTTGAGCATATATGTTACTTTCTGGTCCATGCATCCTGTGACCTTTAAAACTAAGTCTTCATGACACACTAAGTGGTAGCAATCCCACACTAAAAGTGCTGCTTCAGTGGCTCTCCAAGCATGACCTCCAGCCGCCTAACGCCGTTTGTCACTCCCTGAGCAGCCCCCATCTGATAAGTAACAATGCCAGCTGTTCCTGTTTTGCAAGTCAGAACTCTAGGAGGTCATAACCAGGACTATGAATTGATGAGAAAAAAAATAGAAAACAGCGGAGGACCCGGGTTCGATTCCCGGCCAGGGCACACAGGAGAAGCGCCCATTTGCTTCTCCACCCCTCCGCCGCGCCTTCCTCTCTGTCTCTCTCTTCCCCTCCTGCAGCTAAGGCTCCATTGGAGCAAAGATGGCCCGGGCGCTGGGGATGGCTCTGTGGCCTCTGCCTCAGGCGCTAGAGTGGCTCTGGTCGCAACATGGCGACGCCCCAGAGGGGCAGAGCGTTGCCCCCTGGTGGGCAGAGCGTCGCCCCCTGGTGGGCGTGCCGGGTGGATCCCGGTCGGGCGCATGCGGGAGTCTGTTTGACTGTCTCTCCCCGTTTCCAGCTTCAGAAAAATGAAAAAAAAAAAAATAGAAAACAGAAAAATATTTTTTTTCTTTCTTGGATGTTTTTCTTTGTGACTCCCAGGAGAAAAAAAAAAAAGAAAATAAACAGCCCATCATTTCCTCTGTCCTGAATGCTAGGAGTCTTTTAATAGCTATAAGAGCATGAAAGCAACCTGCCCATCCCTTACGAGGGCCCCCACTTTGTCAGGATGGTCTCTGCCATCCTGAGTAAGATCTAGGTCTTACAGATGTCCCTGCTCCGTGCCCAGGACAAGCCCAGAGCACATCTCTGTGTTCAGACTGTGGCCGACAAATGTGCCAGCTTCCCTTAGACACATGCATGCCCTTTGCTGCACTCAATTGGAGGGTTTTGTTTGTCTAAAATAGTTTAAACTAGGAGGTTCCGTGAGTAGGAGGGAGCACATGGCTGGGGCGAGCAGCAAGCCACGCAGCTCTGCGTGCTGTGTGTGCCTGGCACCTGTTCGAGTCTGTGTGCTGTACTAACGCTTCCCGGCCTGAAGCTACTTCCGTGATGTTCGAGGTGCGGTTTTAGCACAGCACTGACGTACAGATTTGTTTTCTGTGAGAAAGATAGAAATGATCGCATGGAGCATCGAGCCCCTGTGTTGCTCCAGATTTCCAGTTTTCCTGTTTGCAGGGGCAAGGGTGACTGCTGAGAGTGGGTGGCGATGAGAGGGATCAGGATACCACGTCACCACAGCACGACAGCCCACTCCCTTCTCTCTGCGCATGGTAGCTGAGGATCCTTACATGGGGGGTGCTGCTTGTGCTTCCCTGGATCTCCCGCCTGGTCCTGCATCCACGGCCAGCCGCAGCAGAGCCGTCTTTCAGGGGCGTTCGCTCACCCTTTGTGTGGGCACTGAGCACAGGGTGGTGGGAGGCTCTGAGATGGGGCGTCTGAGTCCCCGGACCCTCAGCAGCCAGCCTCTGACCTGGAGCCACTGCGCTGCTCTAATTGACAGCAGCACCACGGATTGTGACAGGTGAGCCAAAGGATCAGGCAAGGGGAGTGAGACAAAACTCCCTGAGGGCTGGAGGCCGCCTGCAGGGCTCAGGAGGGCCCTGTGGTGTTGGCAGGAGGCATCTTCCTTTCTGCATCCCACCCCTCCACTCCTCTGCTCTCTGCCCCACACCCCTTCCTGGACAAGGGCTCCTGCCTCTTGTTTTGCAAACTGATGGATATTCAGTATGCTGATGGTGTTGACCCTGCCAGTCTCAGGGCAGGGCTGAGGGAGACGGCTGACTTCACAGGCCCCTGGAAACACTCCTGCAATCTAGAGAAGCAGCTGGGGAGACGGGACCACCCACACCAGATGATCTTTTCGGGGGAAGAAACCTACCTGCTGATTGTGCAGCCTTCCATGCCTGCCGTGACTTGGGCTCCTGAAAAGGTGCTGGCCCGAGGCCAGCGTGCATCTCATCTCTGGTGAGAGGTCTCCTCCTCCGTTTCTGCTGGGCCTCTTGCTAATTGCACTGATACACCAGAGCATCCATTTTTAATCTGGCCGAATCAATCGCACATATTACAGGTTGTAATTCCCCGAGGAACTCCTGCAAACTAATTAATACGTGGTACCCACGATAAATTATCCCCTCTTTCTTTGGCTTCGTGTTCCAGAAAGCTCTTTTCTGAGGAGGAAGAGAGAGTGCTGCTCAGCCTGCCCGGGACTGTCATGAAGCTGCCCTGTGTCCGGGTCATGTTTGGTTGGCTGTGTTAGACGGGCCCCGGGCAGGGAAAGGACTGGGCAGCCGCCACCTCTCCTTTTGCCACTGTGAAGTTGCAGAGTGTCTGTGGGACCCTGTTCGGTCGCTCCACCCCAGTTCGCTTGGAGAAATCTGGAGGCGGCCGTGGAGAACAGCTGACAGATGTCGGGGGATTTTAGAGAGAGAAGAAGAGACATGTTCTTCTTGTCCCCGACAGCAGTCAGAGCCTCTTTCTGCAAGAGGTATTCAAAGGTGGACTTTCATAATTTTTCTTTCCTGGTAAAAAAAAACACAGCAGAATTTCAGAGTTTGCTGAGTCTCAGCGTTAGGCACCAAGAAAGACTTCCCTTGACTGACATGACGTAGGAGGGTAGACTCCAGAATTACATCCTAAAACGAGGAGATCGGTCCATGTGCAGGACTCATACCCTCTTCGTGGATGACCCTTCACCTGAGGCAGCATTCATATGGGAAACTGAATTCAGAACTGTCATATGGTTATCAACCAAAGGAGGGACAGAGATGAAGGGTTGTAAATATTCAGAGCGTGGCATCAGAGGATGGGGAAATTCAGACAGTCCTACGTCAGGAGGGCCGAGGATGGCGAGAGAAGGACCACGTTCTTTGAGTTGGAACGGTCGTGAGACAGCCTATCTGGGTCCCCTGCGCGTGGGGGTAGGTGAGTGTTTCTGTGTGCACAGGTGATTGGGGTGTAGATTGGGATTGTGTGCACGTGTGTATGTGTAGGGGTGTGCCTGTGTGCGTTTCTGTGGGTGTAGGTGAGTATGGGTGTGTGCGTGTGTACAGTGGACTTCAGGACTTCAGGTGTGTTGCACACACCGGCACACACTAGGTCAGTGAAGACCCCTAACCCCTTTCTGCTGTCCTTAAGCCTCTTCCCTGCCTGCCCGTGACAGCACGCCCATTCTTAGTGTTATTGTCCCTGGAATGTCACAGGGCAGAGGAGGGGTGACAGCCTGAAGCCTGGCCCCTGGCAGGCGTGGATTAACTCTCCCCCCTCCTGGAGGCACTGCGCGCCCTCCTGAGGACCATGGCGGCTGGGGGCGTGGCCAGCAGACAGTTCCCGCCTTCCTCCCCAGGCAGTGCTCAGCTCCATCTTGCAATGTGGGCAGTTAGGGTTTTGTCACTTTTCCTTTGTATGTTTGTTTTTCGAACAGAAACATGTTTCTGAAATTAGCATGAAATCCATATCTTAGCATGGAATCAGTTGAACATGAAATACGGAATAAACTCTATAGAAATAGGAAGAAAATAATTCTTTTGGGGATAAACCTTCTATAATGCTCTTGTTTCCAAGGGAAATGGCGTTCATTATGGGGTCGCAGGAAGAGCATTTTACAAGCTTGCGCCTGGGGAAGGTCAGGCCCTCCCAGTAAGATGGGTGGAAGCGGAAGGCTGATCACGGCTTCCCAGGGCCCCCTCTCCATCCACCCTTCCACGGAAGAAGTCCAGTCTAGTCTTCATTAAGCCTGGTGTGAAGACCAGAGTCCAGACACTGCACCCTGGTTCCGTCCACATCAAAGCTTAGTCCAGTCCAGGCGCGCACTGCCATGTCCAGGCCCACACTCGGGCTGGACTAGTGGGTGACTCCGGGGCCGCCATTTCCAAGCAGCTAGTGAGAAGGGCAGGCTTTCTCTGTTAGGCCTGTGTTTATGTTTTCAGGCTGGGAAGGACTAGCTTTCCTTTAAACCAACCAATTTATTAATTTTTGTGGGCTTGCCTTGGTTCCTCCTGTTAACCAACCAGATCCTTTCCCAGGCTAGACTGACAGGCCGCTGTGGCTGCCATCCTGGCTTCTCCAAGCATGCCTCAAAGGGGAAGCACCTTCCCCCTATAGTCTGAGATGGACTGTTTTGGTCCTGGGGTGGGGGGTGGGGCGAGGGGTGTTACTCCTCTTGGCAGAGTGGTCCCCCGGGGTGTCTGGAACTGTAGATGCTACAGCTTCCTAGAGAATGAAGTGCTAGCTTCCCCCTGAAGCAGCCTCCATGTCTGATCTCCTCAGCTCCCTTTCTTTGTTAATGGTTAGCGCCCTACATTAAGGCTTTCAGCTTCTTTCACGGACGATCTTAGCATCTTCCTGATGCTTCTCACTCTCTCATTCCTCTAATCTACTGGCTTATCTGTTTGCCTAATTTGCAGATGACCCAGGCTCTTCCTTAGTCACTGCTTTTATAGAGTCATTCTTTATCGCATGTATCATGGCACGATCATTCTAACGTGTCCCCCTGTCCCTTTCCCACTCCATTCTACACACCTTCCCAAGGTGCGCTTGTAATTGATCCGAGATTGTATCAAGGTCGAAGATACGGAATTGCCCATGTTGGACCTCTCTTAACCTGCAAAAAAATGAAAAGGTCATTTTATACAGTCCGCCCCAAGGCCACCACCTGGCTTGCGAGTCTGTGTTGGCATCCGTCACAACAGTGTTTCGAGGGGAACATGTACTTGGATTCCTGTTTGGTTTTCCAGAACTTAGTAAGCCGGAGTGGTGTTCCGGAGCCTCATTTCCGTGCATGCTGCTCGCTAGATAACAGACAGCAAAGAGCGGACATATACCATTAAAATGCAGCATCTAAGTCAAATAATGGAATGTGTCTGTGCCCACATTTAATGCCTCCCTGTACGGTCAGTTGGACTGTATCCTTTCTGAAGTCAGTACCCAGTTTCTTCCAGTATAGAATTGTCATCCAAACCTCAGTGCCAGTCTAGATGCCACTGATCACCAGCTAAAGGACCTTGGACAAATTTCTCCTTTCCAGTATAAAAATTAGGCATGTGAACAGCACGGAACTCATTGGATTGATGGCAGGCCAGCTCGTTCAGGACCAGGCTGCTCTTGGTCCTCTAGGATGGATGCCTTCCAGAAAAATGGCAGCTCCCTGGGGCTGTTTTCTCTGCATCCTAAGTGTGAGAGGAGGCACAGGAGTTTGTTTGTTTTTTTTGTTTGTTTGTTTTTCAGATTTTTAAAATTTATTTTAGAGAGAGGGGAAGGGAGAGAGAGGGAGAGAGGAACATCAGTCTGTCCCTGTATGTGCCCTGACAAGGAATCGAACCAGCAACCTCTGCACTTCAGGATGATGCTCTAACCAACCAAGCTATCTGGCCAGGGCAAGAGAGAGGAATTTTTAAAAATTACATGTATCCATCTGTTTTTATAGGTAAAAAAAAAAAGAAGCAATTCCCTATGCAAATGTTACTACATTTTTTATACCCTCACGTAAGAAAATCTTAAGTGGATATTTTTTTCAATTTAAGTGATTATCACCAGAGATAAAAATTGTAGAATGAATATAGTCAAGTTGCTTGGTAGTTAACTTTCACTTCATTTTGTGAGGAAAATATTGGGATTGCACTGATTTTTTTAAATAGCATGTATAATTATACCCTCATTAATGATGTCAAATATTATTACTTAATACATTGCTCCAATTATGGTTTTTAAATTAAATAGCTAATCTCTAACAAGTTAAATTTAAGTAATTATGTCTAGTGCTAATGGGATAGAGTGTGCTCCAGTATCTTTCTTATGAACACAAAATAAAATGACCTATAAAATAACGTGATTTTTTGTTCCTTGGCCCTTTGGCTTCTACCCTCCACCTAGCTTCCCATCCCATCACCAACCACATACCAACCACACACCAATCATGTACCTGATACCTTAAAAGGCTCAGACGTGGCCCTGGCCTGTGGCTCAATGGATAAAGCATTGGACTGGCATATGGATGTCCTGAGTTCAATTCCCAGTCAGGGCACAGAGGAGAGGTGACCGTCTGTTTTTTCCACCACTCTCTTCCCCTTCTCTCTCTCTCCCCCTCCCTTCCATGGGTTTGAGTGTGTCCCTGTGCTCTGAGGATAGCTCAATAGGTCCAAGTCAGCATCAGGCACTAAAAATAGCTCAGTGCTTGAACATCGGTTCCAGGTGGGGTTGCTGGGTAGATCCCGGTTGGGGTGAATGCAGAGTCTACGTCACTATCTCCCCTCCTCTCAGCTTTAAAAAAAAGGGCTCAAATGTGCACTGTACGCACTACCCTCTCCCTTATTCTGGGATTTATAGATGATGCTCTTTATCCTGGGGTATTCTTTCCTCGCTTCTCTGACTGGATAAAAGGTCATATGTTTCCTCCTTCAGGACACTTCCCTTCCTCTCTTTGGTAGAGTGGTTATTCCATCTACTGAGCTTCTAGGGTGCACTGCCTGCTGCTGTCTAGCATGTTCAGTGAACAAGCTATAACTTGATCTCTGACGCCTCTGCTCCCCATTCCCCTCCCAAGTCCTCTGTTCCCTTCCCAGCAGTAGCCTGCAGCCCATAGGAGGGCTGTTTGTTTATTTTTTCTTCTTCTTTCTAAATTAAAGAACACATACATGAGAAAAAAATCATAGATAATCAATAGGTGTTTTTTGATTGAATGAATGGGTTCAGTGAATCCGTAATTCTAAGAATTTTAGTGAGTTTGGGATTTATACAGCCGAGGCAAATGGCAAACCAAAGCCGAAATAGAACAGTTACATTTTAAAATCAAAAGTTAAAAGCGATGTTATTAAGTGAGGTGATTGAAAGTGTCCAGCAAAATGCCTCTCAGGAAGCTTTTTAATACGGTAGACCTGTTTTATTGGGATCACTGGAGCTTACTCAGTAATTAGTCAATAGAAAAAAACCTTCCCAATAGATGCTGCCAGGTGATGCTAACCCATTTCTTAGCCACGCTATTTTCATTTACATTAAAGAAGCTTTTGAAAGGCATTACAGTAATTACAAGCATAATTTCTATAATTTGTAAGTTAACTTATAACTTGCCCTTTGTTGTCATTCTCATAATACAGTAGCAAGTTTCTATCGTTAAGTGATACTTGCTCTTGCCTGTGGGCAAATGATGTGATGTATTATACATGATATTAAATTTTATTATAATGTAGTACATAATAGATTTTATTATGATACTCATAACAAATTATCCCAGCCCCTCTTTGAGAGAGATTTATCTTTTGACTCCTTGTGACAAACTTTAACCAACCTGTTTCTGGCAGGATATTCGCGATCTCTTCTGTCCTGTCATGGTCAGTTACGAGCCTGAGAGGTGATCTTCTCTAGATCTAACATTTTTATATTTGACAGGAAACATAATTGTCCCTTAAAATTATAACTTGTTTTTATTCACTCAAGCTGTGCCCAGTTAACTGCTCAAATCAAAATATAGTACTTCCTTAAAGGTCATTAGTCACATTTATAGTAAAATTGACTCTATCAATTAATACTCTATTAATTGAATCCCCGTAGAATGGAATGTGGGGTCAATTAAAATGGGCGTTTTTGGGGTGAGGGCAACCCCCTTCCAAAGGCTCTGCCAGCTCTGTCTCACACACCCTGTAAGAAGACTTGTTTTCTCCGTAGTCTGCTTGTCTGCCCTGGGAGTGCATTCTAAACCTTTCATCTCCCTTTACGTGCTGTATGTCGGTTATTTATCTACTTGACAAAAAAGGATCGCTACCCTCTGCATCATGTCATTCCTGAGAGACATGTCTACTGCCTCCATTTCCCATTTATCCAGTAATTTCTCCCGATGATGTTTATGTCCCTTGCATCCGTGGATACTCTGCCCGACTCTCATTTATGGTCCAGGAAAATGCCTGACATCACAGGGTAACCATCAGTAAACATGTAACTTATAGGACACCTACAAAAGGGCAGTGTTTACCCTGAACCAGGGGTATGGAGCCCGGAGCACGGCCGTGGCTCTGTGTTCTGAAACCAAGAGCTGTCTGGCTTTCTTTCTGCAGCCGAGATGAGAATGCATCACTCTGTAAACTGCTTGAAATCCCTGGGTGTCTCTGAAGGCAAGGAGATTTGATTTTGTTCTTACAACCAAAAGACCTGTGTAAAGAATTCTTTTAGGCTGTAACAATAGCAACACCAAATCCTTTTATCTGAAACCTAAGTGCTGAATAGAAACGTAGAATTTGAGTGACAGCTCCCAAGATAACAAAATACGATCTTTAAACAGCAATGCTGATTTTGTGTTTTCATATGGGCTCTCTGGCTTCTACCATGTCCTGCAGATGTGGGACTTCTTTTTTCTTCTTTTTTTTTTTAATCTTTTTTATTTTTACTGTCAACATCTTACTCGAATGCTCTCTTCATTCCTGGGACAGAAAATAAAAACATCTGCCTATGCTAGCAAACGAGACTTTCACATGGAAACATGGTTAACTTAGTTTTAGCACATGATCTCTAAAGAAATGGCTCAGTCCTGGCTGAGTAGCTCAATTGATTATAGCATGTACTAGTACTCAAAGGTTGTGCATTTGATCCCCAGTCAGGGCACATACAAGAATCAATCAAAGAATGGATAAATAAATGGAAAAACAAATATCTCTCTTTTTCTCCCTCCCTCTCCCCCTCCCCCCTCCCCTTCTCTTTCTCTCCCCCTCCCCCCTCCCCCCTCCCCTCTGTCTCTCGTTTTTTCTCTAAAAATACAATAAATAAATATGTAAAGAAAAGAAATGGTCATTCCACACTTTAACATATATAGTCTCAAAATTTAAAGTATAAATTTTTCTTTTTTTAAAAGAAATTATTTTAAGACTTGATTCATTTTAGAGAAGAGAGAGAGAGAGAATGGAGAAGGAGCAGGAAGCATCAACTCCCATATGTGCCTTGACCAGGCAAGCCCAGGGTTTTGAACCGGTGATCTCAGCATTCCAGGTCGATGCTTTATCCATTGCGCCACCACAGTTTAAGCTAAAGAGTGAATTTCCTTAAACATCTACAATTTCCATGTGTGGCTATTAGCAATCGGGAGAGACATAGGTTCATCCCTCATCTGGGTACAACATGGGTTTTTCTTGTGTTGAGAAACAGAGTTTGTCTGCCATCCCCTAACGGGATTTGTTTGGAGCACTTTCTGTGCTTCAGGCAAGAGCTAAGAGCTCTGAAAGGTGTGAGTCAGTCTGACCTACAAGGGAAAATGCCATGAGCTCGCTTGCTCTTATCACAGGGATACTTCTTTCTAGTCTGCATAACGACGGATGTTTTTCCAAAGGAAATAACATCTGGGCTTGCTCTTGAGCCATCTGGGCTTTCCATTCCCAGTGTGGACAAGTCCTGCTGGAGGTGAGGACGACGGAGACGCAAAGACCCGACTCTGGGGAACAGGTGCAGTGACACAGACCCACTTGATTCAGGAAGTAAGCTAGCTTATATACATGGGTTCAGCCAATAGGCTGTTATAGCGTGTCCTTCACAGCCAATGACTGAAAAGATCAGGGAGCTGCGTGGTTGGCGCTGAGTCACTTCCTTATAGCGGGCAAGCTTCCTTCCTGGGTGTGCCCAGGAGGCTTCTGGGAGCTGGAGTGTTCTCACAGTACTGCATCAGCCACAGCTGCTAGGAATGTGCTTGCGCTCCACCCACACCCAGTGTTGAGAAGGACAGCATTGTGGGTAGAGGCAGCGACATCCACGTCGGGGGAGCACCCCCATCCTAAGCATGTTTGGGGCGAGGCGAGAGCCGGTTAACCTGAATGCGGGGATGATGTGGGGAACGGAGCTGGGAAACTCGGATGAAGCCATAAGGAGAGATCAGATTGCAGAGGCTCCTTTTCCTCCCCGGGCACATAGCATCACATCTGTCAAATAGGAGATGACACGGACTAAAACTCTCTTCAGTGAAGGGGGGGGAGGCGACGCGGTCTGCTGAGGTGCTACAAAGTGGCCGCTGGGAGAGGGCTCTGCTTAAAGTGTGTTTAAGACAGTGAGACTACGCAATTTTCCATTAGACTGTTTCTGTGTAAAGCAATTCATTAGAGCAAATAGAAATAATAGGATACATGAATGGGAAGAGATATATGTCTGCATATCTGTTTGTCTATCTGGGTTCCTTCAACCTCTTCCATCATTGGAACCGTAAGTCTCGGCTTTAAAAATAAACACCTTCTTTAACACTCACCTGGCTGCACACCGCCTTCCAGGCCCTGGACCTCATGCTCACCAGCGCCCTTGTCCAGTTCCCACCTGGAGTCCCCTGCTGTGTGCGGCCCTCCGGAGTGCATAGTGAGGGGGCGGAAATGGGAACGCCCCTGCATCAAAA
The DNA here is from genome assembly GCF_036850765.1 of Saccopteryx bilineata. Taxonomy (NCBI): domain Eukaryota; kingdom Metazoa; phylum Chordata; class Mammalia; order Chiroptera; family Emballonuridae; genus Saccopteryx; species Saccopteryx bilineata. The sequence continues at coordinate 68,782,494 of NC_089496.1, forward strand.
CTGTGCTCATCCTGAGAACATCGTCCTCGGGCGCTGAGCCCCTGCCTGTGCTTCACCACGCTGTTTCCTTTCCTTTTCGTCCTGACGTTGTTCCAGGCTTCCGTGCAGGGTCTCCTACTGCTTACCGCCCTGTTTAGAGCAAGAGCCTCTCAGGGTGTAGTGAGCTCTATGAAGCTCTTTATTAATAGCAGAGGGCTTCTACAAGTCTCCAGTTGGGTTAATATGAAAAAGAAAATACACCACAAACTAAACAAAAAAGAAAATGTGTTCCCCCTCTGGATAAAGAGAGCTAAACACACAGGTTCGCAATGATGTGTATAAACCTCAGGGCGCTTTAATTTTTCTCCTGCTTTCTCCAAACCTTCTGGGAGGAAGCAGGGAGGAAGGTGACGGGAGAGTGTGGGTTACAGCCTCTCACTACCCCTGCCGCTGCTCCGTGCCAAGGCCAGGCAAGAGAAGGTGCCTCTCTCTGAGAGCCTGTGTTTTGGGGATGCTGACTAGGTTCCCAGAGAACAAACTCAGCAATCCTAGTAAAACATGCTTAGGACGACATTAGTGATGAAATTCGTACTGTTGATGCTTTGTAAGTGCCGTTAGCCAGACTTATACCCAGAGCTTGTAGATGTCAAGTTTGAGGAGAGGGGTGATGTTATGCAAAGAGCTGGATGCAAAAGGGAACTTTCTGGGGCTGGGGAGGAGTGGGCCGTTTCAGAACCTCTGTAAAATGGGCTTTCTCTGTTGCCTTCCATGGGGACAGCGCTTGGCTTTGGACATTCCTGTCTGTGTCCCTCCCCTCCCCTCCCCTCCCGTGTTCACAGCCTCAAGCTGCTTTAAAGATCACTGTCTGCACCTCCAGTGCTGGCTACGTTTGTGTGGGGTGTTTTTTTTTTTTAATGTGAGTCATTATGAGTCCAGACTGTTCACCAGAACACAAAATCCGGTCCGAAAGAGAAAACTGGAGGAGTTAAAAAATGAACACATTCTGAAGCAAGGAAGAAGCAGAGGCGGGCTTTGTTCATGGGCTGAGAGCTGTACGTGGCTTGTTCATTTCTGGTGTGAGACATAATGTATAAACACCACGTCAGGAGTTCTGTAACAAGTGCAGAGCAGTACTTAAAAATGTCTATAAAATTGTGAGTTGGAAAGTAACTGCACAGTTTATCTTTGATGTTCTCAAAAGATCAAAGCCTATGTCCGTGTTCTAGAATTTCTGGATGTGCTCCGTTTCCACTGAGCAATCTCTCCTGACCTTGGCCACCGCCTGGCTCACCCGTACGTTGTACATTACTCACCATGTAGCCAGCGAACAGGTATACTTTGTGGTTTTGAAGCGTGCAGGAAAGGCGAGTCTGGAGTGGGCTCTCCCAGACACTGTAGCCTGAGCAATGCCATCATCATTAGTTTCTGAAATGACACCCTGAGTTGCCTGCAGCCACCTTCTCTGAGCAGGTGGCATTGGGCCATCATGATCTTGATGTGGATACTCACACAGATGGGTTAACTTCTCCAGGTCCCTGAGCTACAAAGTAGAGCCAGCCTTGCACCCTGGCCCCAGTTCTGTTTTACCCCTGGGTGAGTTTCCAAGGAAAAGGACTGAGTGAGTAAATGTGATTTGGCTCAGAGGTGTTTCATCAGCTGTACTAGGTGAGTCATTCACAGTGTGTCAGAAGCATCATAAAATTGCCAAATTTTTAGCTCTTGACTATCTTCTACAATGAATTGGCATTTATATATATGGTGTTTTTATATATATGGTGTTTTTCTTCAGACCATGTAGGTCAATAAATTTATCATAGCTCTGGTGCTAAGTTATAAGAACTTAAGAGAAAAACCCTTAGTGACAAGTTTCATCAAATAACCTCCCCTCTCCTTCTTCCCCTCTTCCTGTCTTTCCCCTCCACCCATCTCTCCTTCATCTCTCCCTTCTTCTCTCCCCTCTCTCCCCCCTCCCTCCCCTCTCTCCCCCCTCTTTCTCCCCCTCTCCCTCCTCTCTCTCCCCCTCTCTCCCCTCTCTCCTCCTCTCCCTCCTCTCTCTCCCCCTCTCTCCCCTCTCTCCCCTCTCTCCTCCTCTCCCTCCTCTCTCTCCCCCTCTCTCCCCTCTCTCCCCTCTCTCCCCCTCTCCCTCCTCTCTCTCCCCCTCTCCCTCCTCTCTCTCCCCCTCTTTCCCTCTCTCCCCCCTCTCTCCCCTCTCTCCCCTCTCTCCCCCTCTCCCTCCTCTCCCTCCTCTCCCTACTCTCTTTCCCCCTCTCCCTCCTCTCTCTCCCCCTCTTTCCCTCTCTCCCCCCCTCTCTCCCCTCTCTCCCCTCTCTCCCCCCTCTCTCCCCTCTCTCCCCTCTCTCCCCCCTCTCCCCCTCTCCCTCCTCTCTCTCCCCCTCTCCCTCCTCTCTCTCCCCCTCTCCCTCCTCTCTCTCCCCCTCTTTCCCTCTCTCCCCCCTCTCTCCCCTCTCTCCCCCCTCTCTCCCCTCTCTCCCCTCTCTCCCCTCTCTCCCCTCTCTCCCCTCTCTCCCCTCTCTCCCTCCTCTCTCTCCCCTCTCTCTCCCCCTCCCCTCTCTCCCCCCTTCTCTTGCTTTTATTCTTTCTTATAAACCCACTGGCTCCCAGTCTCATATTTTGTTTTCTATATTTCTATTTCTATACCCTCACACCATAATGGATTTACTTATTCAATAAGATGAGGACATGTATTTCTATGACTTTGGGAGGGTGAGAATGACACTAGACCTATAGCCCACGTGACAGAGCCCATAATTTTGATTTGGCTGAATTGCTGTTATCCCAGGGCTACCTCAGGCAAGGCAGATTTTTATACACAGATATTTATTAATTACATTAAAGGAAGCAAGACCCCTTGGTCTTATCTGATTATCATACACATATGCCATGTGTACCTTTAAGATATTGAGAAAATAACCCAATACCAAAGATTTCTATTTTCCCAGCTGTACAATAGGAATGATAATATCACCTATAGATTTTGGTTTGTTTGTTTATATTTTAAATGAAAGAAGATCAAAAGCAAAAGCCCCTAGCACCCAGCAGATGGTCAGCAATGTTCATTCTCTCCTCTCCCAGTAGTACTTAGTGCTTTTCTCTGGGTGCACGAAACGCTCTGTTACAGGAGTGAGCAAAAAAAAAAAAAAAAAAAAAGAGTTGGGGGATAATAATCAGTTATTACCTCTTAAAAGTGTTGAATCAGTGGCAGACTTTGTGATGATGTGAAGAACTGGGCAAATAGGAAACAGTCGGGACGCACACTGATTGCTCCGGGCGATGGTGGTCTGGAGCACGACCTCAGCGTTTAAAGAGAGCGCGAGCGAAGACAGGGCCCCTAACGCTGCATCTTAGCCAGCGTCGCAGCGTCGGCACCCCGGTGTGCCACAGGCCGGGGCTGGCTCCCTGTAGCATGCAGGAGTATTTTGTGCCATGGAGCTCTGTCTTCCCCTAACCAAGAAAACAAACAAAGCAAAATAAGCAGAACTAATTAAGATCGTCATATCTCAATAAATATGCAAATGGAAAATCAAAACAAAGAAATTCTATTTATCACATCATAAAGTTGCAAATTGCAGCACCAGGGTAGAGACTCCGTAACGGCTTTGCTTAGAATCTGTGCGGTGGTTGTTTCAGGGTTTGTACTTGAGGAAGAGGAGGATGGACCGGGTCAGGGTCCAAGTACTCTCAGGACTGGTCTCCATACTCTACAAGGAGGAGAAGGGAATAAAAACTCACCGAGTTCATGTGTCCTGTGTTATGCTAGCAAACTTACTTTCTTCATATCTTTTCAAGAAAGCTGGCGGCCCTGGCTTGATAGCTCGGTTAGTTGGCCTGTTGTTCTGATGCGCAGGGGTTGTGGGTTTGATCCCTGGTCAGGACACATGCAGGAATGGATCAATATTTCTGCCTTTCTTGCTCCCTTCCTCTCTTCCTCTCTCTCTAAAATCAGTCAATAAATTAAAAAAGAATTTTTTTTTTAAGAAGGCCTGGGACCCTACCTGGCCAGCTAGCTCAGTTGGTTAGAGCAGTGGTCCCCAACCTCCGGGCCACGGACCGATAGTGGTCCATGGGCCATTTGGTACCGGTCCACAGAGAAGGAATAAATAACTTATATTATTTCCATTTTATTTATACTTAATTCTGAACAATGTTTTATTTTTAAAAAATGACCAGATTCCCTCTGTTACATCCATCTAAGACTCACTCTTGACGCTTGTCTCGGTCACGTGATACATTTATCCATCCCACCCTAAAGGCCGGTCCGTGAAAACATTTTCTGACATTAAACCGGTCCGTGGCCCAAAAAAGGTTGGGGACCACTGGGTTAGAGCATTGTCCCAATACCCCAAGGTTACAGGGCTGATCCCCGGTCAGGGCACATTCAAGAATCAACCAGTGAATGCATAAGTAAGTGGAATGACAAATTGGTCTTTCTCTCTCCCCCCCTACCCCTCCCTCTCTCCCCACCTCTCTCTGAAATCAATAAATTTTTTTAAAGAAGAAAGCTAGTAGCATGCCCATTATACAGATGAAACTCAGAGAAAGTCAGTTCTTGTTTCTCACTGGGACTTTGAGGCCAAGATTAAAATCCTCGTTTACTTGTCTGACTCCAAGTTTCTATTGTCTTTCTGATTTACACTTTCCCTCCCTTCTGCTCATGTGATTCACCAGTGCCCCCAAGCCACTTGGGAATGTGTGTCTGCAGGGTATCAAAGCAGTCAGATGAAAGAGAGGAAATGAAATCAGTGTTTTCTCCATTCAGTTCCCACCTCTGGCTATTAAGGGCCACCCTCTCAATGGAAGCAGTTAGACTTCTGCACAATATTATTTTTATTTATACTTAAGTTACAAATGGTGATTCCTTATTGAATTCATCACTTTGAAAGAATAAGATAAAGGTCCTGGCCAAGTACTGTGTTGGTTGGAGAATGTCCCAATACGCCAAGGTTGTGAGTTCAATCCTTGGTCAGGACACATGCAAGAATGAATGAATGGATGCATAGAGGAGTCATACAACAAGCCAGTGCTTCTCTTCCTCCCCTTCTCCCTCCACCTCTTTTCCTTCCTGTCTCTGAAATCAGTAAGTAAATTTAAAAAAGAAAAGAGAAGACTAAGGGGGAGAATTGCGGATGCCCTGACACTGTTGAGTCACCCTTCGTCTGCCTCGCCATATGTATTCATCTCGCGGGAGCCAAATCTGTCAGCTGCCCAGCGCAGCTCCTAATGACGTAGGCAGTTGCATTTGGGAAACGGAGTCTCCTCTCTACCTTGCACGGCCCTTAGAAGGCGGCTCTCCCTGGACACCAGGGCTGTCCGTGCCGTCCTGGTCTGTTGGGCCAGTGTAAGCCACTTCATGAGGTATTACCTGGAATGGGCAACCAGCTAATGAGCTGGGTCCTGAATGGCACTATTAGATGTTCCTCATGGCCTCTGGGCATGAGAACAGTGCAGCTAACAGCCTTATAACCAGTAGAGGTCAACACAAATAGAGTTGCTGATTACCACCGGCAGTAACATTTAAGACAAAAATAAGTAATGTGGCAAAGAAAGTGTGGGAAGGAAGCTGCTTGGGCAGAGGAAAGCCAGGCGAGAGGCTTGCTATGGTGCTAGGTCTTCAGGAGGTGGGGCGCTTAGCTTTGTCTCGGTGTGGGGGTTGGCAGGAGTGTCGGGGACCATCTTATTGCCTTCTGCTAGACTTGAGCAATTTGGTTCAAAGACAGTAAGATAATGGACTGAGTGGTGGCAGGATCTGTAGCAACCCTGACCCCTCACCAGGGACACTTGGCTATCAGCAGTTTATTTTTTTGTATCCGTCCCCTTTTCTTAATTTTTTTTAATAGTTTATATTCTTATTCTTGTCGCTTAAATGTGATTATGGTTTCCATAATTTTTAATCACCTTTAATTTATTTGTTGAGCTATAAAAACATACTCTTTGATCTCCTAGTTAGTACAGAATAAATAGTTGACAACTGAATAATGGGAGGGAAGGAGGGAAGGTGGGAGGGAGGCAGGTGGAATACCAGGAAAAGAGCATGTCCTGAGTCTGTGTTGCTTGATGATCTAGTATTTTGAATCTGCTGTGCTAATTAACACCTCCACGTCGTCACTGGTTCTTTGTCTTCCGTTCCTCCTCACATGTAGACAGCTTAGCAGACTCGGTCATTTGTGTCGTGGAAAACTGGTCACACCTGCACTCCCTGCAGTCCTCCCGTGCCGAGGTGACACCCTGGTCCTTGCTCAGTGTGTTTCTCCCTCTGGCTTTTCCCCTAGTGCTTGAATTCCTTTTGTACTTTTGTCAAAATTCAGTTCGTTTTCCTTGTGTGACTATAATTACCACAGTCTGGTAATCAGTGTCTATTAGTGCCTGCCTCTCTTTCTTTGACAGCCTTGGGAGAGGTTGCTCAGTTTTATTGATCTTGACAGCTCTTTGTTTTGTTGAATTTCTCTATTGTTTTCTGTTTTAATGACATTGGTTCCTGCTATCTTTATTAGTTCCTTCTACTTGCTTTGGCATTATTTTGCTCTTACTTTTTCTATTTTCTTGAGGTAGTCACTGAAGTTTCTGACTTGAGGTTTCTCTAAGGTAAGCATTTACTGCTGTGTGTGTCCCTCTTACAACACTGTCTATGTCCCACAAGTGTTGACGGCATGTTGCATTTCTTTCTTTCATATTTATTTTTTTATTTTTTTTACTTTCCTGTAACATACCCTCTTTGACTTCCTGAATTATTTAGAAGTGTTTTTAAATTCTTTTCCAAGTCCTTGGAATTCTTCTTTGTCCTCTTGTGTTTGACTTTTAGCTTGGTTCCATTGTGGTCAGAGAACACGCTTCACACAGTTTCACTTCTCAATGTGCTACAGTTCATTTATGACTCAGGATATGGTCTGTCCTGGTATGTATTCCATGCGCACTAGAAAAAATATGTATTCTGCTGGTATTGGGTGTAGTCTTTTGTAAATGTCAGTTATGTCTTGTTGGTTGACAGTGTTGTTGCTGAGTTTTCGTCCGATTGTTTAATCGCCTGCTCAGAAAGGCGTGTTGCAGTCCTGAGCTATCATTATAGATTTGTTTAATTCTTCCAATTCTGTCAGTTTTTGCTTCACATATTTTGCAGCTCCGGCCAGGATGTACTTAAACAGGAATTCTTTGACCTTTTGATATAGGGTGACATTATATCATCATATATACCTCCATGTCCCTGGTTACTACTCTAAGGTTTATTTATCCTTGTCTCACCACACCCACATGAGAAATACATTGTGCTACGGTGTGACAATGGCTGCGATATCACTCAGTGATAGGCATTGTCTAGCTCCATTTTAGTGTTATGGGACCTTCGTCATGTATGCGGTCTGCCATAGACTAAACATTGTTCTGCAGTGCATGACTGCAAGGCTCCATGTAAAGATATGATGAATATGTATATATATGAACATATATACATACATACATAATATATACATAATATAATTTTATAATATATTATGCATTGTTTATTGGATTCTATAATATATCATAATTATATTATACATTACATTTATTTTTATTTCTTAATTATAAAGGACACCATATTTGATTAAAATCTCTAAAATGCACTAATGTGATAATTATGGTTTACTTTATATATAAAACCTTTGCAAGTCACCTCAGAAAAAGCAGTTTCCCACAAGTTGATCCAAAATGTAGATTTTTTAATGTATGTACCTGTTATATGTTCAATTTGATAACTGTTTATTGTATGTCTAGTATGTTCTCAGCACATTCTACCAGAGAACATGAATATGAATCAGACAGAAGCATAGGCATTATTCACAATAAGACTAGAAACATGGGGGGAAGGGAGGGCACAAAGAAAACCAGATAGAAGGTGACAGAAGACAACTGGACTTTGGGTGATGGGAATACAACATAATGAAATGTCAAAATAACCTGGAGATGTTTTCTCTGAACATACGTACCCTGATTTATCAATGTCACCCTATTAAAATTAATAAATTTAGAAAATATTTGAAAAATGATTAAATTAAAGGATACAAGTGTTCAACAACAACAACAAAAAGAAACATTATTAAGAATCCAGACAAATTGATTTACAAAATCCTATTCCACGGAAATGGCGCCGTGAGCAGCGCGTCCGACAGCTCTCCCCTAAATCACAACAAATTTATCAACTAGAAACAGAAAAATTTATCCTCGGAGCATTCCGGAGTTCCACACAAACTGATAGCGAAAGGACTGTTATCACTTGAATCTGAGAGACGAGGGTGTGGAGGAATCTACCGCAGCAACGTTCATTCAAGCCGCGAGGAAGTGCGCCTGTGGTGAGTCAGCCCACATTTGGGAGCCGCCGCACGCGCCCGGTCCGGTTGAGCACCGCTAACGTTCCCAGTGGCCCGCACACAGCGAGTGAGAGTCGCCAGCCACCGGTGCCCGGAGCACCCCATTCGCACGCGTGCCCTGGGCATTCCACGCGCCCAGAGCGCCCTACTGGCCCGCACACCCAGGTGCTCCATTATCCTGCGCCTGGTGCGATCCAGCCGCCAGCGGCAGGGCGAGCGGGAGAGGCTTGGGAGATTCTCTCCGTGGGCGGGGCACCTCACCCAGCCATTCAAGCTAACAATCAAGCGTTGGTTGATTTGGTGCGTTAATATATATGCACCAAACCAAGGAGCACCAAAATATATAAGACAGCTACTTATTGACCTTAAAAACTAACAAAAATACAATCATACTTGGAGACCTCAATACACCGCTGACGGCTCTAGATCGGTCATCCAAACAGAGAATCAATAAAGATATAGTGGCCTTAAACGAAATACTAGAACACCTGGATATGATAGACATCTACAGGACACTTCATCCCAAAGCGACAGAGTATACATTTTTCTCTAGTGTACATGGAACATTCTCAAGAATTGACCATATGTTGGGCCACAAAGACAATATCAGCAAATTTAGAAAAATTGAAATTGTACCAAGCATATTTTCTGATCATAAAGCCTTGAAACTAGAATTCAACTGCAAAAAAGAGGGGGAAAAACCCACAAAAATGTGGAAAGTAAACAACATACTTCTAAAAAATGAATGGGTCAAAGAAGAAATAAGCGCAGAAATCAAAAGATATATACAGACAAATGAAAATGAAAATACGACATAGCAGAATCTCTGGGATGCAGCAAAAGCAGTAATAAGAGGAAAGTTCATATCACTTCAGGCCTATATGAACAAACAAGAGAGAGCCGAAGTAAACCACTTAACTTCACACCTTAAGGAACTAGAAAAAGAAGAACAAAGACAACCCAAAACCAGCCGAAGAAAGGAGATAATAAAAATCAGAGCAGAAATAAATGAAATAGAGAACAGAAAAACTATAGAAAAAATCAATAAAACAAGGAGCTGGTTCTTTGAAAAGATCAACAAAATTGACAAACCCTTGGCAAGACTCACCAAGGAAAAAAGACACAGGACTCAAATAAATAAAATCCAAAATGAAAGAGGAGAGATCACCACAGACATCATAGAAATACAAAGAATTATTGTAGAATACTATGAAAAATTATATGCCACCAAATACAACAATCTAGAAGAAATGGATAAATTCCTAGAACAATACAACCTTCCTAGACTGAGTCATGAAGAAGCAGAAAGCCTAAACAGACCAATCAGCAGGGAGGAAATAGAAAAAACTATTAAAAATCTCCCCAAAAATAAAAGTCCAGGCCCAGACGGTTATACTAGTGAATTCTATCAAACATTCAAAGAAGACTTGGTTCCTATTCTACTCAAAGTCTTCCAAAAAATTGAAGAAGAAGCAATACTTCCAAACACATTTTATGAGGCCAACATAACCCTCATACCAAAACCTGGCAAGGATGGCACAAAGAAAGAAAACTACAGACCAATATCTCTAATGAATACAGATGCTAAAATACTAAACAAAATACTGACAAACCGAATACAACAACATATTAAAAAAATAATACATCATGATCAAGTGGGATTCATCCCAGAATCTCAAGGATGGTTCAACATACGCAAAACGGTTAACGTAATACACCATATCAACAAAACAAAGAACAAAAACCACATGATCTTATCAATAGATGCAGAAAAGGCTTTTGATAAAATACAACACAATTTTATGTTTAAGACTCTCAACAAAATGGGTATAGAAGGAAAATATCTCAACATGATAAAGGCCATATATGATAAACTATCAGCCAACATCCTATTAAACGGCATAAAACTGAGGACTTTCTACCTTAAATCAGGAACAAGACAGGGTTGTCCACTCTCTCCACTCTTATTTAACGTGGTGCTAGAAGTTCTGGCCAGAGCAATCAGACAAGACAAAGAAATAAAAGGCATCCATATCGGAAAAGAAGAAGTAAAGGTATCACTTTTTGCTGATGATATGATCCTATACATCGAAAACCCGAAGGACTCCACAAAAAGATTATTAGAAATCATAAACCAATACAGTAAGGTCGCAGGATACAAAATTAACATACAAAAGTCCATAGCCTTTCTATATGCCAACAATGAAATATTAGAAAACGAACTCAAAAAAATAATCCCCTTCACGATTGCAACAAAAAAAATAAAATACCTAGGAATAAACATAACAAAGAACGTAAAGGACCTATATAATGAAAATTACGAAGCATTGTTAAGGGAAATCGAAAAAGATACAATGAGATGGAAAAATATTCCTTGTTCTTGGATAGGAAGAATAAATATAATCAAAATGGCCATATTACCCAAAGCAATATACAAATTTAATGCAATTCCCATCAAAATCCCTATGAGATTTTTTAAAGAAATGGAACAAAAAATCATCAGATTTATATGGAACTATAAAAAACCCCGAATAGCCAAAACAATCCTAAGGAAAAAGAATGAAGCTGGGGGCATTACAATACCTGACTTTAAACTATATTATAGGGCCACGATAATCAAAACAGTATGGTATTGGCAGAAAAATAGACACTCAGACCAATGGAACAGAATAGAAAGCCCAGAAATAAAACCACATATATATGGTCAAATAATCTTTGATAAAGGGGCCAACAACACACAATGGAGAAAAGAAAGCCTCTTCAACAAATGGTTTTGGGAAAACTGGAAAGCCACATGCAAAAGAATGAAACTCGACTACAGCCTGTGCCCGTGTACTAAAATTAATTCAAAATGGATCAAAGATCTAAATATAAGACCTGAAACAATAAAGTACATAGAAGAAGACATAGGTACTAAAATCATGGACCTGGGTTTTAAAGAACATTTTATGAATTTGACTCCAATGGCAAGAGAAGTGTGAAGGCAAAGATAAATGAATGGGACTACATCAGATTAAAAGTTTTTGCTCAGCAAGAGAAACTGATATAAAAATAAACAGACAGCCAACTAAATGGGAAATGATATTTTCAAACAACAGCTCTGATAAGGGCCTAATATCCAAAATTTACAAAGAACTCATAAAACTCAACAACAAACAAACAAACAATCCAATTAAAAAATGGGAAGAGGACATGAACAGACACTTCTCCCAGGAAGAGATACAAATGGCCAACAGATATATGAAAAGATGCTCAGCTTCATTAGTTATTAGAGAAATGCAAATCAAAACTACAATGAGATACCACCTCACTCCTGTTAGATTAGCTATTATCAACAAGACGGGTAATAGCAAATGTTGGAGAGGCTGTGGAGAAAAAGGAACCCTCATTCACTGTTGGTGGGACTGTAAAGTAGTACAACCATTATGGAGGAAAGTATGGTGGTTCCTCAAAAAACTGCAAATAGAACTACCTTATGACCCAGCAATCCCTCTACTGGGTATATACCCCAAAACCTCAGAAACATTGATACATGAAGACACATGTAGCCCCATGTTCATTGCAGCACTGTTCACAGTGGCCAAGACATGGAAACAACCAAAAAGCCCTTCAATAGAAGACTGGATAAAGAAGATGTGGCACATATACACTATGGAATACTACTCAGCCATAAGAAATGATGACATCAGATCATTTACAGCAAAATGGTGGGATCTTGATAACATTATAAGGAGTGAAATAAGTAAATCAGAAAAAAAAACCAAGAACTACATGATTCCATACATTGGTGGAACATAAAAATGAGACTAAGAGACATGGACAAGAGTGTGATGGTTATCAAGGGTGGGGGGAGGGAGGACATGGGAGGGAGGGAGGGAGAGAGTTAGGGGAGGGGGAGGGGCACAGAGAACTAGATAGAGGGTGGCGGAGGACAATCTGACTTTGGGCGAGGGGTATGCAACATAATTTAATGACAAAATAACCTAGACATGTTTTCTTTGAATATATGTACCCTGATTTATTAATGTCATCCCATTACCATTAATAAAAATTTATTATAAAAAAAAAAAAAAAAGAATCCAGACAAATTAAGGGAATATGTAAAGATGAATATTTAGAGGAAGAAAATTTCAATAATAGACAAAGTTACCCAAACAGTCATTTGTTGGAAATTAAAATGAGCTTTCAGAAAATACATCTCATTTAGTTGGCTGTGGAAGAGTTGGAAGGTCATTTTAGATATAAAAAGTCGGTTACATGGGTCCAGACTTGGGAAGAGTTAGTCTGCGTGTTTGAATGCCCACACCGGGATCAGCCTGACACCGTGACTGCAGTGGGACAGGACCACATTCAGAGTGACTGTGGCCGCGTCCACAGCGGAGGACGAGAGGCCTCATTGGGGAAAGACCGACTCTTGTTCAGTCCGGGCTCCTGCCACAGTTCCCGTCAGGAGTCCTGCCCACCGGGCTCACGTCGCAACAGTCAGCCTCAGAGACTCAGGCCAGCCCCTGAGTCTGCAGCTGACCCTAGAGGGTGGCTGAGAGATGCCGTGAGCAGTGCAGCTTGGCAGGCTTTGCAGTGGTGACTGCAGGAACCCTGGTGTGAAGCAGCAGACCACAGTGTGCACTCTCCTTCGGCACCATGCTGTACCACCTTCGATGTGCTCGGTGGCGCGGTGGAGTTCAGCTTGGGAGGCTGCCTTTATATGGGGGGCACTCCACTGGCTGCATCCTGCGTTTTCTCGCTTCGTATTCGCAACCCTTGAGATACGACTGCCTCTCTGTGAGGGTGAAGGGTGTTTCCACGGTCCCATAGCCAGCATTTAAACTCAGCACCTTGCCAGGATACAGCACTGTCAACTTAGGACCCAGCATGATGACAGTGAAGCCACAGGCACCCCCTGTGCCGGCTGACTTGAGCTTGTGTGGCAGCTGGGCAGCTCTTACCTTCCGTGGCTCAGTTTCCTGGTCACCAGCGATTCAGCCTGGAAAGTATGCTAATTTAATGACGTGCTGCTGTGGAAACAAGGCTCAGAAGCCCTGCCCCTTCCTCTCCATCAGGCAGTGACCCACCAGACCTTCAGTTTAGGGGGCCCATCCATCACTAGACATTAAGGACCTGGCCCTGATGCCTTCCCGAGCTAACAGGTAACCGCACCGCTGAGGACCCGTTTGTGTTGTTTATGGCAAGGCAGGTGGGTGAACAGCTGTCTGGTTTATGAAACGCTTGCCCTGTGTAAATCACTGAGGAGGAACCCAGCCTGCCGATGCTCCTAACTGGTTAAGTTCCAAGTAGGGAGTGAGTAGGAAGTCTTCAGGAAAGAAGGGGCCGCTCGCAGAGGAGGGAGGGGCACTGGTCCTTGAAAGGAAGTTCTTGTTCACAGTGCATGGGTAGGTAGGGTGTGTTGTCCGTTCCTGGGGCCCTTAGCTCGCTTGCTGGCCTTCCCCTGCTCATCTTCCATTTGGGTAGAAACCGACAGGAAGCCGGGGAGGGGGCAGGGAGCACATAGGGAGTAGAGTAAGCTGTTTCCCACCTTGCTCTCTCGCTTATTAATTTTAGCCTGGGTTAATTTTCTAATTCCAGTAAACAGTCTCACGATGAAGGGAAGGTCTACGGCCTGACTCATCGTGCTGTCAGAGCAGGAGACGTGAAGGGTATTGAGTCCTCCCTTCTCCAGTCCCACCATTTCCTGGGAGTGGATGACGTGACAGTCTCAGACACTCAGTGGTGACCTCCTATGATCCTTCTTCCCTGTGAGACCAAAGGGTCCTGGAAATCTTGTCCACATCTTGTGGATGGAAATCTTCCCAGCTGGACTTAGAAACCCAGGCTCTGCCGGCAAAGGAAGAAGGCTGCCCCGATTTTGCGCGATCGCCTTCCTCTCTCTCCAGGTAGTGGTTGAGGGCAGGGCGCTGTGCGTGCAGCTCAGGGCGCAGGGACGCTTGAACTACGCACGCAGAGAAGAGAAAGCCCACTCTTCTTTCTAACTTCTTGTCAATGTTTCTTCCTCTGGGTAACTTTCATTTCCTCTTCCTCTCCCCTCCTCCCCTTTTCTGTGTCCCCTCTCCTCTGTGTATGTCCTTCCTTCCCTTCCTGCTCCTCTCTTTCTTGTGCACATGTCACGGGGACCCATGGCAGACGCAGCAGCAACAGCCTTGCCTCAGACCTGGACGATGAGCCCCCGTGCCTGGAGGAGATTGATTACTGTCCAGACAGCCGCTCAGACCCGGAAGGGAGCTTCTCTGAGCTGGACCGGCAGATCCAGGAGTGGGCCTCCCACCACGATGAGGGAGAGGAAGACGAGGAGGGGCCAGGACAGGGGCGAAGAGCCGTGCTGTAGCCCGGAGGTGCAGGGCCAGTTCCGCCTCTGCAAGGAGTGGACTAGCAGCCACATTGTGTCTTCACCATCAGATATGCGCACAGTGTCCTTGCAGAAACCCAGCCCCTGTGTGCTCGGCAACTCTATTTCCAGATTGCTTCTGGTTTCACTAAGCCTAGATGCTGGCTACTTTGTAATTGTATTCTTGTACATGCATCATGCACTAATTTAGATCCGAGACCTAGGAGCCAGGGTGTGTGCTGTGATGTGAGGAGGTGTTGCTATTGCTATGACCATTGATAGTATCTTTTGTTTCCCTGTTTACCAGGATTCTCTGCTGTAGTTCAGAAATCACACATCCACCCTTTGTTGTTCAGAGTTCTGTAATGAACAGGAGGCCTTTGCGGGAAATAACAGACACAGTTGAGATCCACGCTGACAGCCTCCCTTAACGTACCCGGTAGTCATGACTTCCACTCTGACCTAGAGGACAGCACATAACGCTCTGTTCTTTCATTGATCACAAAGTCAGGTGCCATTATTAAACATGTAGGTTGTGGGAGGGACAGAAATAATACTGATTTATGGTCACCAATTTGTGCCCCCGCTCAAATTAGTCTGTGGTGTTATCTTCTAGTTGTCTAGTATGTTTCTGAGAGAAAGTGACTGGGATAGGTAAATTTCTGGTGTGTTCAGGAAAATCCAGGAACATAGACTTTTTATTGACTCATCTGTGCAATAAATATGTACAATGCACTCTTCCCTGCATCACACATAACAAAGCTCTAAAGATGCAGAGAGAAAAGAGCAACTTTGTGTCCTCAAGTTGCTCACAGTTCAGTGGGAGAAATGAACAAAACATTTTATTTTAATGCAGATGCGTCTGCTACTATGGAGCCGAACAGAGGATAGTACAGGATTGCCTCATCTAATGGGGGAAAAGCTTACCACAAGATGATAAGTTAGGTGATCCTTAGAGGATATGCAAGGGTTTCCTGGTAAAAAGACAAGCAGAAACACATTAGAGGCTGGAAAGAGTTTGTGCAAAGGCCCTGTGGTAGGTTTCATGCTGGTAATGCAATGTCAAGTGTGATTGATTTAAAAAATGTGCCTGTCTGTGGGGAAAGGAGGAGAGTGCAGGCATTGACATGGAAAAGATGGACATCGATCTGACCGGGTAACCCTTGACGCCCTGATGAAAAGGCCGAACTCGATTCTGACTGTGCTATGGAGGCAGAGTTTCCAGCAGAGGCCCATCCAGGGCCGATGGCATAGGTTTTCCCACCAGTATCCGTGCCCCATTGTTTATGGCTGCCTGGCATACTTGCTTTCCTGGTCATTCAGCAATAGGGGAGTGCCCTGGTGTGGCATGATCATATTTGAGTGGCAGCAGGTTTTGGGTGAAATGAGAGCTAGTGAGTGTAGTTTGCGGCCATGTTGAATATTGGGGGCCCTTCAGGTGTCCTGATGGAGAGGACTACCCCCCAGAAGCCAGGAGCACATCAGGTAAAGAAGCAGAAAAAGGAAAGATGTACCAAGTGTGCTGGGGACCTAGTTAGAAGTCCTGAGTCCGGGCCCCACTCTGCTGAAAAGGAGTTCTCTAGGAGGGAACAGGGGGGCAGGGAGCACAGGCTTCCTCCCCTTTCCCCGCAGGACTGAGGCCATCCTGTGGCCCGCCCGCCTCATCTGTCTTCAGTCCGGTGTGGGCAGTCACCGGAGCGGCTCTTCCTAGCCGGCCAGCCGTCTCGCGATGGCCAAACCACTGTGGTGAGTCGTTCTGAAAGGGGGTTCTACCAAGCTCAAGGCCAGATGAGATGACACAGAATTTCAGGAAGTTGGAGGCTCTTAATGGGGAAGATATGGGGTTCAGAGTGCGGAGGGGATGAAGGTCTAGGGACGCGATGTTGGGGCCCTGCCACTTGCACGCTGTCCTGTGGCAGCTGTTGTCTGGAGCTGTGTGTGACAGGATGGGGGTCAGAGGGATGTGCGGTTTCCTGGGGCAGCCTGTCAACCTTCTTCGACGAGCAGAGGTGGGGAGCTCATCTTTTCCACCCCGGGGACCATCCCGATGGGGTAGAGAGGCACAAGCCTTTTTGTGGTCCGCTAAGCCATGCTTCTGTGACCCCCTAAGGGTCGTGACACTGCTGACTGTGCATGACACCTCTCTGTGGTGACACTCTGGGCTCTGTGTCCCCACAGGACTGAGTCTAGCTCTCTGGGCTGAGCCTAGCACAGTCTGGCCTGGATCTCCTTTGCAGACTCAAGTTCTCCTCTCCTGTCTCTTCAGTTTTCCACGGGACGTAGCCTCACTTTATCTCATCACACTGTGAACACGCCTGAGCATGCACACATGTACATATGCATGTGCGCACACACGCACACACCCCACTTGTGAGCCAGCCGGCTTCCTAAATGGCCTCTCTGATTTTCAAGCCTTCACACCCTCTCCTGAGAGGCATCTCCCGTGACGGCACTTGTGTGTGCCATGGCCCAGTTCTCATATCACCTTCCTTCTGTGAAACCTTCTCTGATCACGCAGCCACATTATCTCCTCTCTCTTTTGACCCCCGCTGTCCCCACCTCCCCTTTTACAGTGTGCTTGCCATTTACAACCTTATTGGGGTGTTTTTTTTCCAGCCCATCCCACTAGCCAGTGACTAGAGCTCTAAGACGCACAGGCCTGCTGGTGTCTGTTTGTCTGTCCCTGCCCCTTGACACACGGAGAGTGCTCGAAAGTGGATCTCCTTCCCAGCCGCAAACCTGGACATCCGGTGTCCGAACAGAAGCCCATCTATTTCCCGTCAGCTCCACTGTTTCCCCTCTCAGATCAGTTTGGCCGTAGAAGGGACATTGGTCCTGTGAAGCACGCATCCTGCGTAAGCACAGCCCGGCCTCTCGGGGCTGTGGTTGCCGTGGGAGAAGATTCCCTGTGTGGGGCAGCTTAGCAAGGAGCAGGGTGGCCGTGTCCTTGCCCGTGCGGGGTGGCCGTGTCCTTGCCCGTGCGGGGTGGCCGTGTCCTTGCCCGGGTGGGGTGGCCGTGTCCTTGCCCAGGTGGGGTGGCCGTGTCCTTGCCCGTGCGGGGTGGCCGTGTCCTTGCCCGGGTGGGGTGGCCGTGTCCTTGCCCGTGCGGGGTGGCCATGTCCTTGCCTGGGTGGGGTGGCGTGTGGGGTGGCCGTGTCCTTGCCCGGGTGGGGTGGCCGTGCCCTTGCCCGGGTGGGGTGGCCGTGCCCTTGCCCATGCGGGGTGGCCGTGTCCTTGCCCGGGTGGGGTGGCCGTGTCCTTGCCCGGGTGGGGTGGCCGTGTCCTTGCCCGTGCGGGGTGGCCATGTCCTTGCCTCGGTGGGGTGGCGTGTGGGGTGGCCGTGTCCTTGCCCAGGTGGGGTGGCCGTGTCCTTGCCCGGGTGGGGTGGCCGTGCCCTTGCCCGGGTGGGGTGGCCATGTCCTTGCCTGGGTGGGGTGGCGTGTGGGGTGGCCGTGTCCTTGCCCGGGTGGGGTGGCCGTGTCCTTGCCCGTGCGGGGTGGCCGTGTCCTTGCCCGTGCGGGTGGCCGTGTCCTTGCCTGGGTGGGGTGGCGTGTGGGGTGGCCGTGTCCTTGCCCGTGCGGGGTGGCCATGTCCTTGCCTGGGTGGGGTGGTGTGTGGGGTGGCCGTGTCCTTGCCCGGGTGGGGTGGCCGTGTCCTTGCCCGTGCGGGGTGGCCGTGTCCTTGCCCGGGTGGGGTGGCCGTGTCCTTGCCCGTGCGGGGTGGCTATGTCCTTGCCTGGGTGTGGTGGTGTGTGGGGTGGCCGTGTCCTTGCCCGGGTGGGGTGGCCGTGTCCTTACCCGGGTGGGGTGGCCGTGCCCTTGCCCGGGTGGGGTGGCCATGTCCTTGCCCGGGTGGGGTGGCCGTGCCCTTGCCCGGGTGGGGTGGCCGTGTCCTTGCCTGGGTGGGAGTGTTCAGAGGAAGCGGTGGCAGTGCAGGACCAGAGCGTGTCTGGCTCTCCAATGGCTGTAGGGTCATCCAGGAGCTCGAGCCTGTGGGCTCACCTCAGCGAGAGCTGGCACATCTCTGGGCGTGCGGTGCCAGCTTGGCCGCCTGGACTCTGGCGCAGTCCTGTCTGTGAGAACCCACGAATTCCATCTGTTGGCTTCCTTTGCTTCTGGGCCTCCCGCGAAAGATCGGGAGCCACAGAGAACATTGGAAAAGGACCTGGCGCTGGAGTTTCAAGCTTAGAGGGAGGGTTGCCAAGGCGAGTGTGGCCCCATCCCTCCCCTAAGCGGAGACGTTCGTGAGCATGGCTTCTGTTCCCCAGCCCGGGTGATGGAGCTGTTGAGTTGACCTCAGATTCCAAGGGGAGCCTGTGCCAAAGGAAAGTGCCTCCATGAAGTGGCTGGCGCAGTCATCCTTGCTGGAGACTGGATGGTAGATCGGGACATTTGCATGTGTGTTAGAGGGATTGATTCCTTCCCTGCTGCTGGGACGGCCGGCTCCAGCCCCCGATGCCTCCAGTGTTGGACAGACATGTGGACAGTAGCCTGGGTACTCCCTCTGAGAGCGTTTTGGGGCAAAAACTAGTTCATGAAGCCTGGAGCCTGCTGCCGTCTTCCCTCAGATTTCCTCTTTTGTGCGTGTCCAGTTTAGCTGCACATGTGCCCGGGTGGTTCTTGAGAACATGGGTTGTTTAGAAAAAAGAGAGTGGTGAAAAAAAATGTAGGTAAAAAGGATTGTATTGTAGTGTTAGTGCCTAATAGTAATAATAATAATAAAAGATACGATTGTATATGACCTGGAATCATCTGTTACACAACAGAACCGAAGTTGAGCTTGAGTCCCCTAACACAGACAGGTACACATGCACGCTCAGACACACAGTAGGTCCAGGTTTTAAAACAAAACAAAGCAGGTGAGGGATGCCGTGTCATCAGGCACATGTTTATAAAGGTGGGGTGGGCAGGGATGGTTTGATGCCACACCGTCACGCAGAAATTGGAGTGCGGGTTTGGGGTAGGAAGGGTGGCCCTGTGTGGTCAGCCTGAGATGTGCCCTGGTCTGCTAGCATGTGCAGATGTGAAGCCCGCTCAGGTCATGAAGAAAAGTGAAGTGTGCTGAGCACGAACATGCACAGACACACGAGTCCCTGACCCTGGCACGTATCAGCATGTTGAAGCCTCACTGCCTAACGCGCTCAGGTAAGCCCCCTCGGACTTCCTTCACAGCTGAGGATGCCAAGGGGTATGGAAAGGAGGGTTTCACCTGAGATTCTGCAGCTAGTAAGTAGCAGGATCATGATGTGAACACAGTCAAGCACCTGAGCCTGCCCTCCAAGCAAACCTATGTCTTCAAAGACCTCCAAGGGCATTTAGTGGGTGCTGACTGATGCCCGGCCTCTAAGGAGGGCTGATGATGTGGTTTTCAGTCCTTGAGCCCAATTGAAGCAGCCCCTATCGGACATCCCTGTGGAATATCCCACGTGCCTGACATCCCGTTTTCAAACTCCACAGGTACAAAGGCAGATCCTTGTTATATCCTTTGCCCAAGTCTTTGCCTCCAAATTCCTAAACTTAATCATCCAAATTCAAGTCTGTGGTGTCGTTTCTTTGTGGTCCTGAGGCACAGCCTGGTGTCAGATCAAGGCGGGCGATTAAATAGTCACCCAGCTGATGAGTCCACCAGTCTCGTCAAGCTGCCTTCTTAGCTTTGCTTCGACTCTGTCCACTGTGTTGTCCTCTTGGTTCATTTCCCGCCTAGATTTCAGCAATGTTTTCCCCGCTGCTCTCTGCGCCTTTTATTTTGCCTGTTTTCCGGCCCTTTCTTTCCGATGCTGCTGGATGATGTTTGGAATAAAAATCTGTGTCTTATTTCCTCTACTCAGTGGTCTCGCAGGGTCCTGAAAGTAAAATGCAAATGGAACCTGACACGTGGGCCTTTCACGTTCTAGCCACACTTTCGCCACCTTGCCTCCACCTGTGAGCCGAATGCCGTTCATTGTGTGATTCAACGTGTCCTCCTCCAGGCAGTCTTCTGTGATTAGATGCTGAGTTTCCATAAGCATCTTGTAGAAACCCTATAAGCCTTGTTGCATGGTATTGCCTGTGGACTTTTCTGTACCTCCCACCAGACTGTCTCTTCTTGGAGAACAAGGACACTTTTGTATCCTGAGAGCCTAGCACTGTGCCAAGGACATGGTGGGCCTTCATTCAATACGTGCAGAGTGATGGAGATCTTAATCTCCTTCCCAACAGCCTCCTGAGAATGACCTCCTGCCTGTTGCCATGGTAACCTATTAAACATAGATGGCAGAGAGGCAGGAAAGTAGGACATGCCTCTGTCCAGCACACTCAGAGCTGCAAGGAAGCGTCCAGGAGCCATGCCCCTCGGCCCCTGGTCTGTGGTGCCCCCTGCTCTGTAACTTTCCAGATGTGGCTCCCTTTTTTTTTCTTCCTCCAAATGGCCTGTAGAGGTCAGAAAAGGGCCTTCATTGCCAAGCCTGGACTGTCCTCTCTCTCCATTAGCATTCGGCCCGGGGTGTCGATAATTAAGCAAACCTCAGCACCACACATGGGAGCGGAAGTGCATTGACTTTAATAAAACAGTGTAAGACAACTTGCAGTGGACTTGGCCTTGTTTGTTCCCTCACACTTGTCATTCTGGGTTGGTAGATCCCCCTCAAAGAGACCATTGTCGCAGGGTCTGAAGCGTGTCCTTGCTCCATCGCGGCTGCAGCCAGCCCGCAGAGGCAAGCTGCACCAGCTTGCTGAGCCGGCTCGCTGCAAAAAAAAAATAAAAAAAAAAAAAAAATGTTTCTATGTTTCTTAAAGAAGAACTTACAGCTAGAAGGGTGTGTGGGTACAGTGAGAGGAGCTCCCACTGGTATTTGAGACTATGGGTTTTTTTTTTCTTGTATGTACACACATTCAGAATCCAGGAGAAAATATATGTAATAATAACTATGGTGCAGGCTCCCATTTTGAAATGTATGCAATTACAGTGTTGTTCCTAAGTCACTCCCTGGGAAATAGGAAAGAGTACCAGCCAAGAAATCAACAGTCCGCCTGGTTCTATGACACGGATGTATGGACTTCAGGGGTGAGTCAGAATTTCTCGGGTCCCGGTGTCCCCACTTCACCGTTAAGGGGCTGGGCCAGATAAAGTTCAGGCTGCTTCTGTGTCTCCTGTCTGTCGACGCTGCGCTGGCCAGCCATGGGGAACGCCACCAGGCCCAGGGCTGGCCGGCATGAGGTGGCCCACACTGGCACTCTGTCCCCCGTGGGACACGGGCCAGGGCCACACAGTCATCTTTTTAGAGCCCAGACTGAGGCCACGGATCTGGTGCCAGTGCCCACCAGAATAAAAATTTCCGAAACCATTGCTAAAAATAAACAGTAAAACAAAGTGGCAACCTCAGCAGGACGATTCAAACGTCATGGCGGTGGGGGGTGAGGGGTGAATGGAGAGGAATCAAATACGCTTTACCGCCATTGAGGTCGGGCAGCGGCTGGATGCTAGCCTTGAAAGTGCTCCCAACGACAGGAGCCAGGAGCGTGCTGCAGCCACCGGCCACCCCGGGAGAGGACAAGGACCAGTCGGTGCCGCGGGAGGTGGGGCCCTTTCTGAGGCTCCTTTCCTCTCTGCGGCCGGGTGTCCCGCCCACTTGTCACTGACTTTGTTGGGTGTTCGCAGAGAGTCCTTTCACAGTCTCTCTCCTGTCCCTGGACCTCGGCGAGGGCCCTGGCCAGCTGCCCTCCTCAATCTTGTCTCTCAGCACGGGGGGGGGGGTGTCCAGCTTTCTCTTTCCTCTAGCGGGGGGGGGCGAGTCCAGCTTCCAGCTTTCTCTTTCCTCTAGCGGGGGGGTGGGGTGGGTGGGAGTCCAGCTTCCAGCTTTCTTTTTCCTCTGGCCTTTTCCCACACACAGGGTTTCAGTCAGGGGGACTTCTGCTCTGGGAGACACAGGGCAAGGGGTCAGGCGGGGAAGGGAGGGGAGAGTTAGGAAGCACATTTCACTGCTCGGTGCATCCGTGTACATGCCGTGTTCGAGGAGAGCAAGCATCCCTGCACACATGCGGGCTGCGTGTGCATGTGGAAGCCGCCTCCGTGCGCCCTGAGCGGCCACTTCAGTTCTCAGGGTTGCTGAGGGTTTACTGAGGCGGCTCAGTGAAATGGGGGGGTGAGCAAATGTGGGCATTGAGGGGAAGCCCCTGAGAGCCGCTCAGCGCATTAAATCATCACAGTCTGGGCGTGTGCACTGGCAGGAGGCAGGGAGAGGATGTCTCAACGTGGCCAGAGGCTCAAATCCAAGGAGGAAAGAGGGCCTGTGAGAAATCCTGACACGTAAGAATAGTGATGTCTCGTTCAAGTGGCTTCCGGTCCTGTGAGGTCTAATTTCACCCCATTCTTATGCTCTGGAATTTTCTGTAAACATCGACTACCCCAAAGAGCCGGGTTCTAGTGACTAGTTAAAGTAAATGGAAGAGGCGATTGCTCATTTTGGATAAAAAAAGTCTCTGAAACATCATGCAGCCAAAGAGGAAGTTGGGATCATAGTACTGGTCTAGTGTTGTCTCACGGACACAGTTTTTCACGGGCCAGCCTCCAGATTCCCACACAGGAAAAAAAAAATAGTCTCTGGGTTGAGGCCGTCAAAATGCATTCAGCAGGAGCACGACTCTGTGAAGTGTGGCTCCGAGAGCACTGCAGTCCCGCGTGGTAGCTGGGATTTCAGCCATGTCGTGTGGGTGTGACAATGGTGGTGACAATCATATTCATCAAGTTACCATGGGCAATGACCACAGGCCAGTTTCGGGGCAGAGTACCCGTCCATCACAAGACCCCTGTGACGTGAATGACTGTCATTATCCCCAGTTCTTGGATGGAAAGACAGAGTCCCGGAGATGGAGGCCGGGAGGGTCTGAACCGAGTGGGGGGCCGTTTTCTCATGGTGCAGTCCTCCTGAGAAACCTGATCCCTGCTGACCATATGGCTTTTTTTTTTTCTTTTCTTTCTTGAGGCAAACTTACCTTCACCTTTTCTTCCCCAAGTTCAGTTAGAAATGGATCTGTATTTTCCCACATCTTGTTTTCAAACTTCAGCAAGACCTCATCTTCCCCCATCTGGCTGTTAACGGTAACTTTGTTTAGCCTCCCTCCGTATTTGGAGGGGACATGCTGTGGGCTTTGTGAGGCACTCTCCTAATATGGGTTATATATGTGTGAAATATGGGGGGCGCGCTCAGTCTCCCGAAGCAAATGTTGAGAGCAGCGTCCTGAAAGACGACGTGGATTTTAAACAGAGTATCTGAACGTCACCGAGGAAGGTGGCCCCGTCTCAGCAGAGGCGGGATGGGGCTGGGATAAGCAGGGTTTCCCCTCAGCTGTCTGCTCTGGGTCAGGAAGTGACTCTTCCGGTCTCTCTTTATCAGGCTGATGAGTACGTGTTTCTTGTGGCTGTATTTTTGTTAGATGTCTATTTTCAGCTACCCCAGAATAAAGGTGCCTGGGGTTCATCATGACCTTACATCCAGGGACTTAGCAACATTTTATAAATTACCTTGTTTCAAATGATATCAACTGACTTCATTAGGCCAGGATCTCTGATCTCCAAATCCCGCAGTGTCCCTGCCTCTCGATCTCATTTAACTTCCACGTCACAGCCCGTGTCCTGAGGTGGCCAGTCGCACCGTCAGGGCCGCTCAGCGAGGAGCGCCGGGGTGGGGCTTGCTCTCCCGCCGTCGTCCTCTGCTGTTGGAGAGGGATCGCGTGCAGTTCGGCACGAGGAATGCTGTGCGCAGAAAGGGCCCCCGGAGCCAGGCTGCTCTTCTGACTTTGTCGTTCTTGTTGGTTGGTTGGGTTTGTGTTTCTTTTTTTCTTATCTGAAGTGGCTCCTTAAGATGACAGAACCAAAGACACTCAACATTATTTAAAAGAAAAATGCAGGAAAAAGAAGAACCCAAAAAGGTAGAAAGAAGTCAACATTTGGGTCTGTAGAAAGTGTCAGTCATTTAGACCCACTTCCTGTTACACATCTCTCTCTCTCTCTGTCTCTCTCCATCCCTCCCTCCCTCTCTCTTTTCCTTTCTCTCTTTTTCCTGTGGAAAAAATATGGATCAAGAACAGAGTGACAACTTCAAGGACATTAATTCAGTGACCATTTCAGAGAGTAGGGGTTTTATTGAGGGAGGATGAATATTTCAAATACAAGTCACTAAGGCAAGCTCTCTCCTGGTGCTTGGTGAGTAGTATCACAACACCCGTGCCTTTAATCAGGCAGTGGTGGTAGAACAGGACGTCTTCAGTTTGGGACATGTCCTGCCTGTTGGCAGCCCTGTCGGAGGGCCCAGTGGGGGCAGAGAGGGACGAGGCCCACTGTGCTGTGGGCCTCGGGAGCAGTGAGCAGTCTCACAGGTGATGGTCATAACCATGCCTTAGCTTTAGATTGCTACAAAAATAAAATCACAAATTGAATGGCATAATCCAACATCTATGTATCATCTCACACGTTCTGGAGATAAAGGGGAACTGCACTGGGTTCTCTGTTCAAGATGCCTCAAAGCTGCAACCCAGGTGCTAGCCCGCCGGGGTCTCATCTGGAAGCTCAGGGAGAATTGGTTTCCAAGCCCCGTCAAGCTGCCAGACAAATTTAGTTCCTTGTGGTTGCAGGACTGAGGTCCCCGTTTCTTGTTGCTTGTTAGCTGAGGCTATTCTCTGCCCCTGCAGGCTGCCTGAGCCCCTTGGTATTTGGCAGCTCAAAGCCCGCAACAGTGTGAACACCCCATGCTCTCAATCTCTGACTTTTGCTTTGGCTGTCAGCCAGAGAAAAGAGTTTTCAAAGGCTCATGTGCTTAGATTAGGCTCACCTAAGGGAGCACAAGCACCGTAAGAGGTAGGTATTATTACTGTCCCCACTTTACATTTGGAGAAACTGAGGTAGAGAGTGTTGAGGACTAGTGCACACAGCTATATGTGGCTGAGCAGAAATTTGAACCCAAGAAATATGGATCTAGGTTTGTGCCAGAGTTCTTAAGCACGATTCCATGGGTCTGTCGAAAGTGTGTTCTCCTAGACATAAGTAGTTCCGTCCTTCCTCCCGAGCGTGTGTGCAAGCACGGAGCCTGGGACTGAGCTGTGGGATGGAGTGGGAGGCAGCACAGCCTGCCACAGCCTGGGCTTGAGTCCTAGCTTACCTGCCTCCCTCTCCTGGGCTCCGCATCTGTAGCCAAGGTGCTTACAGGGTTTGTATCGTCCTCGAGGGCCCCCTTTCCACGCGTCCTTCAGAAGCAGTGCAGCGTTTGCTGAGGTGTTTGGAGAACAGAGTGAGCCCCTGAAACAGACTCGCCGCCTCCATGTCTCCGGGGCTCTTCCCACCGGAATTAATAGCTGTGCAGGTGCTCAGGGCTGTGCCAACAGGGGGCTTACGGAACCAGCCATCACTGTGCACGAGCTTATTGGAAAGTGCTCAGTCACAAAGGGGAAACTGAGATAATTTTATAACTTTTCCATCTTCCATTGGCTGGATTACATTATGTTGGCCTAGAGAGGAGATAAAAATAATCCGTAAAGATGCAGCTTAATTCAGAATCGTAAATTGGTGAGAAAAAAAGTTGATTTTAATTCTAGTACATATATTTTATTTTGGAATGCCTTAATATATAATATTGATAAGTAATAGACTTCACATTAGAAATTCACCAGTAAAATCACAGTGAAAGAATATAGTTTCTATAACAAAAGGTCTAACAAGAAAACAACACTCAGAAATTTATAAAAAGGTAAAAACTAAACAGAAGCCAGAAGACTGACATTTCATAATTGTATTTCTAAGTGGCACAGAATATCAGCTGTGATCAAATGTGGAATCTCAAACTATTCTCATTTATTATACAAAACGAAGTAATAAAGATTCACAATGAAACAATCTAGAGTGAAAGAGAGGTACAGAGTATCAATCCTAGAGAGCCGTTATCAACAAGAAGACTCTCAAAGGCGAACACTAAAATTTAGTCAACGGTTCAGGGAATTGTGGGAAATATTAATCCATTTATTCTCCGAGATGTGAGAGAAGACCTTGACGACAAGGAAGAGATGTTTTCGGTCTCGCTGGGGAAACTTGGCCAAAGCATGTGAAAAAATGAAAAAAAGAAAATGAAGAGCATGACCGGCCAGGGCTCCGGGTTTCGGGTTTCGGGCCTGAGGGATGATGGGTAACATGGTGCCGTCACCAGAGCTGAACAGGTGTGACAAGGCAGTGCGGCCATCTCTCATCCCTCAGCCCCGTCTCCCGCTTACGGCAGGTGTCTCTGAGCACATGATGAGTAAGGACAAGGGGTAACTAGATCTGTTGAATTATGTGGACGTAGGACAGATTAAAGTGAATTGGAGAGACAGTCTCCTTCAGTTGTCCATGTGATGCATTAGCTTGACATTCAGAGGCCTCTGTGATTCCGCCCACCGCAGCCTGCTTTCCAAGCTTACTTTCCAGTGCATACGGTGCCATGGCCAGTTGTGCAGGCAAAGTGGCCCGTTGACCATCTCCTAAGTCTGGCTGGCACGGTGGCACCTGCTCACCTTGGCCCCTCTTCCTCCATCCCTTCGAGACCAGTTCCAATCGGCCCAGACCTGAATATCTTCTCCTGTCACTCCTGCTCTCCCTGTTTTTTCCTCTGTGACCCCTTCAAGCATTAATTATGCAATTAACCATATCCTTTAATGATCTAAGTGCCGTTTATCTCTTCACTTGCGGTTTGCTGCCTCACAGTGTGTCATCTCCTTGCGAGCACCATTTGCTCCCTGAGAGCAAGACCTTGTCATTCTAGAAAACCATTCATTATTGAGCATCCTCGCATTTCAGCTTGTGTATTGATATTATCATCTTATAAAAGGCTCCCTCCCCAACTTCAGCTTCAAATTATTGCTCTCCTCGCACAAACGAGATCATCGAGGCTGAGAGAGGTTCCGACACCCACCCTGAGCCACACAGCCCACGAGTGGCAGCATCAAAGGGCCAAACCATGTGAGTTGGGTAGAAATCCTCTAAGCTCCCCAACAAACCTGTAGTATCCTTTGCCGGAACCATTGTCCAGGTGACGCACCAAAATAAAATACAACATTTACAAATACAAAAGAGGTTCTCTACGAGTGTATTTCAATGATCATACTATACTTAATTCCCGTGCAACTGTAGTTCTAGCAGGGGCGTGAAGTCCCCAGTTTAAATCTAGTGCCTGGGCAGAGTACCTCCTCAGACCTGCACGCTCACAGTCGCACACACACCAGTGTTTGCACCATGACAGACGCTGCACCCAGGTCCGCCTGAAAGGAACTGCTACCCCAGTGGCACAATGAACAGTCTTCATTGACAAGGACCCAAAGAACTTTTAATCCCATTTAAGGCAGAAAGGTGTGTAATCTCAGCAGGAGGCTTCGAGGCTCAATTTTACTGCAAGAGCGCCCAGAGTGTACTCATTAGGTTTATGGCCAGCATATAAATCTGAAGTAGAGCCCTGTTGGTTGTGAAATTAGCTTTGACGGGATCCTCTGTTGAGAAGCTCGGTGTCAATTCATCTGTTAATCATGATCCTGGAAAGTGTTCATTAACGGGGTGAGTGCTAGCAGGCGTGTTGGCTTTTTTTCCAGTTTCTTTGTTTGTTCCGTGGTCAAGAGAGAGGCCAGGCATCTCTGAAATCTATTAGCTTTCAGAAGTCGGGGAGGCCTGGCAAGTACAGAGAGGGAGCTGTGGGGAGGAAACCAGATCTGACCGTTCGGGGTTCCCTGGACAGCGAGAAGGTTACCACGTGCACAGTGAGAATCGGCCTTTCCCTACCGCGTGGCTTGTTGAAACGCTGCGTCCGGGGCTCCAGTCCCTGGGCCTCTCTCCCAGGGATGCTGTTTCACTAGGACTAGGGTGAGGTCTCATCATTTGCATTTTTAACAAGTTTCCAGGGGACGCTGACACTGCCGGTCCAGGGACCCCATTTGGAGGACCACTCTCCTAACAGACGTGATATGTGAACCTTCAGGTCCCTCAGAGAAAATACGTTATAATACGAAGGGTCAGGAAATGTGTCCTGAAACCAATCTTAAGTGTTCACTTTTCCAGTTCTCTTGTGTTGCGGGACATGTAGAAAGCGTCTGTCAGACTGGTGCTCAGCCATCCCGGCCTCGTTCTTATGTAGCTGTGTTGCTGTCCACCAAGCAGGTGCTGACCGCTTGCTGTCATCGAGGGGAGCTTTCTCCTTTATTGGGGGCAGAGCTGTCTGTCCTTGGACCAGCGAGAGAGAGGAACTTGAGCCTGGAGGGAAGACAAGCACTAGTATCTGCTTTTTTCTTCCTTTTTCTTCCCTTTCCCCTTTCCTCTGCTTTCCCTCTACCCCTGCACGCCTCTCCTGTTTCTCTGCTGTCGCTTCGTTCCGCAAACTTCCTTTGGAAGGCGTGCGAGTCTCTCCCTCTCCACCCCTTCCTGCTCCAGATGTTGATGGTGCCTTGCCAGCCTCTATCTTCATTTATTTCCTCTCACTTTATCCTCAGCACGTGTCTTTTTTTTTCTGAACAAGATGAATACCATTAGTTTGGATCCTAGAAATGTCGTCCAGAGTTTGAGCCTTTCAGGCCAGCACATGGTTTGCTGGTTGGGACCGTTTATGAATAGCACACCTGTCACGTATACAACCTCTTTCCGAGAGACACAGTATGCAGAGATCGCTGTATTGTGCCCAAGGACATCATGGCCCTGAGCTCAGTGGACTGGACTCCTGACCTGCAAGGAGCCTGATCGTTTATAGCCATTCCTTAGACTTCGGGAGTAACTTAGTGTGAACTCGATTCAACAAGAGTGTCCTCTACTGGATGGTGACTTGTCAAACCATTCAAATGTTTCTTCATTGAAGAGTCTGGCTGAGACACATGCCGACTGGTTAGACGGAAGCAGCACTAACAACAGAAGCAACAACTTAAAGGATTGGATGCCATGGGAAACCCCTAGGTTTCTGTGCACCATCGGAGTAGCTGTTGGGTTTTGAGAACTACTATCACGACCTGAATCAAGTTTCGAGCTCTGGGAAGCCTGGGTGTATGTTATGATCACAAACTGTTTGAGATCAGCTAAGAACTTCTGTTCCTTAGGCCTCAATTGACTTAATTTACAAATAATAAGAACATTTCTTTTAGATTAAGATCTCAACAGAAGACTGTTGTAAATAGATGAAAGATCAATAATATAATCCAGGATTTGATCATCATGATCGGTAGCAGC
Organism: Saccopteryx bilineata; assembly: GCF_036850765.1. Taxonomy (NCBI): domain Eukaryota; kingdom Metazoa; phylum Chordata; class Mammalia; order Chiroptera; family Emballonuridae; genus Saccopteryx; species Saccopteryx bilineata. The sequence continues at coordinate 68,812,365 of NC_089496.1, forward strand.
CACTGGCAAAATAATCTGTCCGTGTGCCAGTAGAAATTCCAATTATTGTGTTTACCTGCTGTCGCAGACCTCTAGGGCAATTGCTCCTCAAAGCCACTGATGGAAAGAAAAATCTAAGTTGCAGTACTGCGTTATGACATGGACTCGCCCTCCCACTGACATCATTAGACCCAAGGTGAACAACTCCTTCAAGTGCAGCCAATTCTAGCCATGGATAGAGATAGCGAGTAGAAATGGATAAAGCTGTATATGCCAGGCACTTAAAAGTTACATACCTTTTATTTTTCATGTAAGTTACATCTCATAAAATAGAAACACATCTAAAAAAAACCCATAAAAAAGGACAAGCTAGGCCAATCTGATCCCTGTAGGGGCCTTTTAAACTGGGAGTGTGGTACTGATAGAATTGCCGCAGGGAACAGATGTATTGGAAAGTCAGAAGGCCAGATTGAAGTCATGAAGGATGCTATGCAAACTGAAGGTATAAAGAGGGTGAGGCTCTGTGTGGGCAGAATCTATGTGAAGAGGAGGGGAAGACCAGAGGGACAGAGAGGAGCAGAGAGAGCACACAGCTCCCCCTAGAGGGCGAGGTGCCTCTCCAAAAGGCGCCTTGTTTGTAGAAAGATGTTTCTGGTCCTTCCATTCCCTATCCATCCTGATAGTAAACCTAGTTTTACTTGAGGCTCAGATGCCAATCCGCTGGTCCAAGGTTCTTCAACCAACAGGGAGGGGAACACTTGTTCAAATCCAGGGTTGGCTGGCCTAACTGCTCCTGGTGTTTGTAGGACCTGATAGGGTGTTAGCAGCCTTTGCAATTGTGGACTAAGATATGAGCCTTAAAGAGGACTGTGCTTTGTCACTCAGTGTTCCTTCTCTCTCTCTCTCTCTCTCTCTCTCTCTCTCTCTCTCTCTCTCTCTCATGTTTCATACATGTTGTGTGTGTGAACTGTAGCATTTTTTTAAAGGTGAGAGGAGGGGAGATAGTGAGGCAGACTCCCACATGCACCTTGATCAGGATCCACCTGGCAACCCCATGTGGGAACAATGCTGGAATACCAAGCTATTTTTAGTGCCTGAGGCTGATGTGCTTCAGCTGAGCTATCCTCAGCACCCAAGACCAATGCTTGAACCAATTGAGCCACTGGCTGTGGGAGGGGAAGAGGAAGAGATGGGGGAGAAGGGGGGGAGAAGCAGATGGTCACTTCTCCTGTGTGCCCTGACCAGGAATTGAATCTGGGATGTTCATACTCCAGGCCGACACTCTGTCCACTGAGCCACTAGCGAGGGCCTGTAGCCTTCTTTTGACAATTTAAAATGTGTCCTTCTCCATCTTCTACCCCACCCTCTTTTAATCACAGAGTTTCTGGCAATAAAGGGTTTCTTTGGAATGAATGAACTTCATAAAGTTTTTGTTTCCATTTTACCTGTTAATATTGATGTTAGAATTTTCTGTATTCTCATTTAACCTATGTTTTTGAGTTATTTGCAATTTTTTCCCCAGTGTCTGTCCTTCCCTTCTGTTTATTCCACCATTCACTTGTATTCTTTCCTACTTTGTTTTCATGTACTGCCATTCAGTGTCCTCGAGCAGGTCTTGAACCATTTTATTTAATAAGAAAATATCTTACTTAAATGTATTAGTAGGAAAACATGATCTGACATTTTTTTTTTAGAGGGGAAAACTCTATGTTGAGGTATAGTTTCAAGAGTGAACATAAAACATGCATTTCAGCATTGTGATTAAGGCAAGAAGTTTACACTACTTTTTCCTAGGCCTCTGGACAGTACACAGAATGGAATTAACTAAATGTCATAATTCTGGTGACTGATCACATTCTTCCAATACCAGCTCAGAGGTCTGACTCCGCCTGTGAATTCCTACCACCTCGGCCTGCATGGGCTGACTCCGCCTGTGAATTCCTACCACCTCGGCCTGCATGGGCTGCGTATCAGGGAGAAGCATCTAAGCACCAGCCTTGCCTGGGAGCAGAGACGTGCCCAGTGTAGAAAGTCATGCAGTTACACGAGAGCGGGGCCCGGGTTCGATACAGAGAACCCACACGTCACCTGGGAGATTTTACCATATATACGGTGACCAGTCGTCCTCCTTTAGGGAGGACCGTCCTTCTTTTGTAAGTTCTGTCCTCCTTCGAAAAGTATCCTCCTACATGTCCTCCTTTTTGATATTGGAAGACTAATTGTAAATATCCATATTCAATCGATGCAGAGTCAATCCATTGCATGTGATGTGACGTATTTGTATCTATTATAAATGAGCACTTTTTTCTTACAATTATTATTAAAAGTTAATAGACATGTAAGCATAATTACAATATAAAATATTACAAATGTTTTTGTGCATTTATCATATTATAGTATATTGTTGCAATGCATAAAATGTTTATTTACGATATTGTTTTCTTCAATTTATTTTTGTCTTCCTTTTCATTGTGAAAAAGCTGGTCACCTTAACATCTAGGAGCTTGTGGGTGTCTGTCGCCCGTCTGGCCGGTGATGTTTGGAGAAACCTGGGCTCCCCAGAGAGCCGGGGTTCATCTGAGCACACAACTGGCAAACTCACAGTCAGGACCATCTTGACAGTCCTTGGCATTCATCCTTGCCATCCAGCTGAAGTCCTAGCTTCAGTTTCCACAGATGAGCAGGGCATGACCTCTAGACGGTATAAACCAGAAGGTGCCTCTCTCAGTATCACTGACTTGCCTTTCTCTAGTTTTATACCCACCCTTCATCTGGCTGATGCTTCGGTAAGCAGACAGGTAGAGGGGTTTATAGTTCTAGTTCGTCTCTCCTGCGTCTCAACCCACACAATAGCCTCCTGCTGTCTTTCTCTGTCATGTGTGCTTGACCAGGGAACCATACCATACACCTTAGATTTGTCTTGCCCCAAATTCTGAAAAAAGAGGGGGCACAAATAAATGACAACAGATAATATAGTCAATGGCCTTCTCTGCCACCCACAGAATATAGTTCAGACACCCCTGGGTCAGGAATTAGGAGACTTAGGTTGCTGGTCCAGTTTAACTACTGGTAGTAGGGCTCTCGGCAGGTGATTACATCCTGACAAAACCCTCTGGAGTGAAAGTAGCTGCCCTGCCTGCCCCTGAGGGCAGCTGTGAGCAGGCGCAGTCCTCCTGTGGCAGCATAGGTAACAGTGTATTATAGAATACTGAGAAGGGGGGGAGGGGAAGGCTAGCCTTGCCCGTGACAGAAAGAGGTCTGTGGTGCTGGGGACGCTGTTTTAGGAGACCTGTTTCTTTTATAATGACCAAAAAGCAAAGGAGGCAGTCATGTAAATAAAAAAGTGTTACATTCTTTCATTGGGAAAAAAAAAAAAAGCAACACATGAATAGCAATTTTTTGATCTTGTTGTTTTGTTATATTTTGTCTGTGCTAACATGACTTTTTCATTTTATGTATTTTGAAACTTTTAAGTATGTGTGTGTGGTTGTGGGATGGGGAAAAACTTTGGGTGGAAACACTTTGGATTTCATCAGGACACATTTTTCTGGGGTTATTTGCATCTTAAAACAGGCCAGGACCACCATTTAGAACCATAACCCTGAAGGCATCTATTGCCTAAATACAGAAACAAAATGAAATGTACAATTCCTGGATCTTTAGCCGAGTGCTTTAAAAATCTGGAATGGTTTGGGGGAAGACATGCAAGCAGTAAAAAAAGTCGTTCGTGATGCTATCTAATGATGCTTATTAAATGCCTGCTTATGCCTGTGTTTGGTATTCTGAAAGACAAAATACATGTAATTGTGGAGTTATAGAGTCAGAAAGCTGGAAGGAATGTAAATGTGTCTTATCCAGCTTGGTGCTCTTCTCTGATGGAGGAGGTGAGGCTAACAGAGGTGAGTCCAGGCTGCTCAGCCAGCGGGACCAGGTCTCCCACGTTTCCCAAGGCCGCGTTCAGAGCCCCTTCGGACAGGCTCCCCTGTTGCAGGAATTAAAGGAGGACAAAAATGCCCGATTTGATGAAGGAACTAGGATTTATTTAGCTGGCGGAGCAGCATGACCCCAAGAGAGGCAACAGAACATATGCTCCCCGAAGATAGATTTCTTACATCTTTTGTACCTTTACAGCTTTACTTTTCACGTTGACAAATGCCTGATTTCTATGACTTCTTTGCTTTCAGGCCTAGATGACTTGGGTGTCTCCGGGAGGGAGGGGCTAAGAGGAGGCCGGAGGGTCTGTCCTTGAGTTATTCCTTATTCTTCTCTCTGGAGCTGTGTCAATCAAATAAGTTTGTAAAATATGATTTTTCTGTTTTTCTCACAGTTTGCGTTGGGAGATGGACAGCACCAGGTATATGTGGTCTGTGAAATTGCAAATTACGTTCCTGCTTGGGAAGGGCCTTGTTTTGCTAATGTTTGCTGGAGGAGAGGTTTTCGTGCCAGAAAGTTTTGAAAAGAGAGAGAAGAAGAAAGAGAGGCAGAAAGAAGCCATGGTGGCAGGGAAAGAGAAAGTGTGCAGATGGGGAACCAGAGGCGAGGGGCTTTGCGAGCCCCGCTAAGACTGCTGGACCTTTGATTCTAGGAGAAACCGGAGGAGATTCTCCTGGTTGTGGAACTGGAGAATGCGTCAGTGGCTTTGGGAGCCCTGCGTGTTTGTTCATCGACCCGTGCGAGACTTTAATAAAGGAGTGGCCCACCGTATTTTTGGCTCCACTGTTTCTTTACTATCTTCCCGAATTCAATCAGAACCTGCATGGCCACGACAATGGCGGCCCCTGGCCCTACATGCTGTGAGTTCATGTCAAGGAACTGATAACAAGCAAGGTCCATAGCTGTGTTTTGTTATTTTTCAAACTTTTCTGTCTGCCCTTGTTCCTCAGCCTGAATACTGAGGTCACAGGCTGGAGTGTAAGACCTAGACACTGCAGGCCCCCCTCTTCTGCATTCTTCTGGTTTCTCCTCCTTCATCCCCTAAGAGCCATTCTGTATCAACGCTCACTAACGTGTCCTGTAAAAGTCCCTAATGGGCCTATAAACAACCCTGTAATTTTCTTAACGTGGTGTTACAACAAGAATAGACCTGACCATTAACTGTAGTCTCTGTCCGCATGTTGAGAAGCGGGAAGAACTCACCAGCCATCACTCAGGTCATTTGGTAAACAATACCCACTGTCCAGATCTCTTGGGTTCTAACCTGAGCTGCTGTGTGGACAGGGAGCCGGTTTGATAGTGTAGCATATGTGGAAAGGGGCTTTGGAAATGGCCCGCCTTCTCGCTGCATAGCTTTGCGTGGGAGTGGAGGCCGGAACACTGTTAGACTAGCAGGACCAAACCAATCGCCATTCTCCGGAAGAATGCAGTTGGGTCACAGGTCCTGAACCTCATGAGGCCAGGGCGGGGTGCTCTTCACGGGCGGGACCTGAGTGCCGTCTTTTCTTCTAAAATTGCTTAGCACGGGCGTCAGCTGGGCCACTGCCCATCCCACTGTCCCACTGCTGGCCATAAACGGCCCATTAGGAAAGTTTTGCTGAAGGGAGAAATTAACCTTTTAAAGAAATTTCATTCCATTAAGCCTAATTACCTGCATCCAGACTGATTTTCTTTCTGATAGGAAGAATTTGTTTTTAGTTAGTATTTAAATGCTCAGAAAAAAAAAAAATGTGGTGGGCTTGACTATGAGAACCTTCCTGGTGGAAATAGGATTGTTAGGGAACGATGGTCTCCATGGTGATTTTTTTTTTTAAGGCCAAGTTTGAATTAGTCTTCTAAATATTGAGGCATAATTTGTGAATGCAATTGAATGAATAATAATAGAGCAATCAACGATACAGTATTGCCTTTAATTTTGGGATTTGAGACTCTCCATAGACTACTTTATGATTGGCTGTCAGGTTGGTCTCTGAACTTGACCTTGAGGGTGTCCTTTCACCAGCCATAATGGTCCAGTGGCCCATCTGGTTTTCTCTCTTCACTGTCCACTTTCTGTGTATCTGGTTCCTTTCTAGAATGATTCTAGCCTGACCTGTGGTGGCGCAGTGGATAAAGCATTGACCTGGAATGCTGAGGTTGCTGGTTCAAAACGCCGGTCTTTCGGTCAGGGCAGGTACGAGAGGCAACAATGTGTTGACATTTCCTGCTCCTCCCCCCTGCCTTCCTCTCCCCCCCCCCTCAAATCTATAAATCTTAAAAACAACAACAACAAAACTACCCTACTCCCCGTGCTCCTGGGTCCTTTCCTTAATACCATCTCCCTGTCCCCCTAGTATCTTAATGCGGATACTGAGGCTCCCTTGATCTGAGCACTGCCACACCACACTGGCAAGAACTCGGGTTTTCTTGGAAGAAAGCTCTATGGACTTACTCCAGGGTCCTGATCTCTCAGGCTTCCCGTCCAAACACTGAGCGAGCTGGGCAAGATCATTGCTAACACCCTGCGTCTGTCAACTCTCCGGTGACTCGGTCACAGAAAGGAGGTGAGACAGCGCTCAGATGGCACCACTGTTTTCCTGCTCCATTTTAATGGACTGTTCTTCATCCATTATCTTTGCACATCTGTGTTCACAGGTTGGCCTCATGAAATGCAGCTAAGAGCTGCCGTGGGTGGGCCGCGCCGGGCCGAGAGGGGAGAGGGAAGACTGGGCTGCACCTCCCAGAGGAGGTTCTGGTTCTGATAAACCTTCAGATTGTGCCTGCCTGAGGGCGGAGAGCGCTGTTAACCGAACGTCTTCCGGGACACAGCCGAGGTCTCAGGTACTTCATTCTTTATGGTCTCTCTCCTTGCGCAGAAAGCTGTTAAACAGGAAAAGGTCTAACCACTCCTCATTGCCTAAGCACGAGTAAGTCTTGGGGGGCAAAGTGGTCATCCATTTAGGACAACAGACCAAAGTCTGTGAGTCCTCAGACAGACCAGGGAGCGGGAGAACAAGGCTGCTGCTGTCTCCTGTGCTTTGCACAAAGTTTCTTTCCTTCTGTGACCTTTTCTCCCATTTGAAACTGTATGCAGCAGAAAGAAATAGATGGTCCCCATAGCTCCTAGAATGTGCTCTAAGTCCTGCACAGCTGACATAAATATTTATTGAGTGCCTACTGTGTTACATGGACACGCTGGGGGAGGGGGACTCAGTGTAGTGCAGTGGTTACAACGGCAGCCCTGGAACCTGTTCATTCGGTACTCAAAGCAGCGCTCAGTAAATGTTTGGGGTTTTTTGTTTTTATTTTTTTGAGAGTGAGAGACAGAAAGGGAGAGAGATGAGAAACATCAATTCATATTTGTGGCACCTTAGTTGTTCACTGATTTCTTTCTCATATGTGCCTTGATCTGGGGGGTTCAGCTAAGCCAGTGACCCCTTGTTCACGCCAGTGACCTTGGGCTCCAGTCAGCAACCTTGGGCTCAAACCACTGACTCTGGGGTCATGTCTGTGATTCCATGCTCAAACCAGTGACCCTGTGCTCAAGCTGGTGAGCCCGTGCTCAAGCTGGCGACCTCGGGGTTTCGAACCTAGGTTCTCAGCATCCCAGGCCGTCGCTGTATCCACTGGACCATTACCTGGTCAGGCTAAATGTCACCTTTATTACCACTGGAAGTAGTAGTTGTTGGTACCCGCTGGGTACCAGATACAAGGTCAGGAAAATAGGTTTCCGCCTTCATGGACGACCAACATAAACTCTCCATACATTCATTAGTGTGTTTAGAACACTAGGCGAGCAGGAAAAAAAAACGCACGCCAATATTCTGGCTGATTCTCCTGGGTATGCCCTCCCCCGTCGCCCCAGCTTGCATTATAATAAATTAAACAACCGTGGGGTTTTAGTTAAAATGGAAACGGCATTGACTGGATTTGTATCGCAGCCTGGGCCACATTGGTCTTGTCCTATTTTATAGTCCTCCAGGCTAAAAAAGATTTTTCTCTTTTATTGTGGGTGTGAAAACGAACTCTGCCAGTGTTCTCACAGGCTCTCCACACCCCTCCGTCCAGTCCTGTCTGCCGGGCCCCTCCTCGTGTCTGCGTGATGCCTGAGATAGATTAGAGGGTCGCTCAGTGTTTCACGGGTAACGGCTAAGTCAGTAACATGGGTGCAGTGAGTTATCTCGGGGAGAGCGTGGTTTTACACGTGTCACTAAAATGAATGGTAGCCTCGAATCCATCGGCCCTGCGGGAAGATGGCAGATCTGCTCGCAGGAAGGGGTGTCTCAAGTGAAGCCAGGGAGGGCAAGGGAAGTGCTAGGCCTGGGGCAAGCTAGTACTGGGAGAAATTTACCAGCTGTGCCATGTGGTCACAGCAGAGAAAACAACACCTCCAGGGCTGAGGGCCAGGCCCTGGGATGTCCTGCCTCACACCTCCCCTCCTCGCTCCCAAGTCCCCATGATCACAGCTCTCTGTCTGTAACTGGAACGCACGTCTCAGTTTTCCGTGCTTGATTGACAGCCCTGTAAGGAGAGAGTGTATGGAAACATTCCGAGTCCCATGTTCGTGTTCAGCCGGTGTCAGGTCTGACGAGGAGGAAGCTCTTGTTGCTGTCATGCCGAGGGACCGTGGAGAGCCACGCTGTGCGGAGAGGCAGAGGGCCCGAAGGCAGTGATTGGATGTGGGTTTTAAAGGGCAGTGCGGGTTGGAAATGTCACTGTAAGCACGGTATTTGCAGGTTCCAGGTTTATGGCTCCGTGGTGACTTCCTCACTTAGTTCACAAAAAGAAACAAAAGGTTCTCCACTGCAGATATGGGAAGCACAGAAAGAGACCCGAATAAAGCAGCTTAGAGTGCTGTCCCTTCTGCGTTTGAAGAGCCCTGGCCACCTGCTCTGAAGATGACAAGGAGCATGCGTTGCGGAGGTGGTGACCGGAGCCGCTGCTGTGCTGGGGCCCCGGCCCCAGGTGTGCGGGGTGCCAGTCAGTGCAGGCACCCACCCTCGCTGTCACCCAGCTCTGTTGGCACACGTTTCTCTGAGGGCAATGGAGTCATTCCCAAACTATGAACAGAGCTATTTTCTTAATGAAGAAAACACAACAACAAAAAAGGAAAGTGTATTATTGTATCAGGCTGTGGACATTGTCAGTGCGTGTCATCAGTGTAAGAAACGTCCAGACCTGTAAGAATTTTTATTAGTTTATTTGAGCCAAACTGTTTACAATTGCCGGGAAGCAAAATCTCAACAGATTGAGAAAATGCTTCTGAGAAGGGCAGTTTGTCACTTATTTTATGTCAGAATCAAAGGGGAAGAAGGAGAAGGGTTACATGAAATCCACAGGCGATAAGTTAGGGAGGCAGGAGAAAGCAAAGCATGGGAAATCTCTGGGATTGGATAAAAGTAAAATACTTTTTTTTACAGAGTCAGGTATAGGATAGTTAATAGTTAACAATCAACATGATAATAACAAGTCAGTGTACGAGTGGATTAGAAAGCTGTGGCACAGACCCTGGCCCGTTGGCTCAATGGTAGAGCATGTGGAAGTCCCAAGTTCGATTCCCAGCTAGGGCACACAGGAGAAGCGCCCATCTGCTTCTCCATCCCTCCCCCTCTCCTTCTTCTCTGTCTCTCTCTTCCCCTCCCGCAGCCAAGGCTCCATTGGAGCAAAGTTGGCCCAGGCGCTGAGGACAGCTCTATGGCCTCTGCCCCAGGCACTAGAATGGCTCTGGTTGCAGCAGAGCAATGCCCCAGATGGGCAGAACATCGCCCCATGGTGGGCATGCCGGGTGGATCCTGGTCAGGTGCATGCGGGAGGTCTGTCTCTCTGCCTCCCTACTTCTAACTTAGGGGGAAAAAAAGCTGTGGCTTTTTTTCATATATACATATACACAATACATTTTCACATATACACAATGGAATACTACATGATCATGAAAAAGAAGGAAATCTTACCTTTTGCGATGACATGGATGGACTTGGACATTATTATGCTGAGTGAAATAAGCCAGGCAGAGAAATACAAATATCATATAATTTCACTTATATGTGGAATCTAAAGAACAAAGTGAACTGAGGGACGGAATAGAGGCAGAGGCGGGGTCACCAGAGGGACAGCTGTCAGAGGGAAGGGGGATGAGGGATGGGATCAGAGAAGGTGAAGGGATTAGTGAAATTATGTATACATGACAGAAATACAGATAACAGGACAGCAAATCTCAAAGGGAAGGGGGGAGGGGACAAGAGGGTGAGGGTGAGGGTGTTATATTGCATGGAACACTTGAAGTCATGTTAACACAATAAATTAAAATTAATAAATTAAAAATTAATTAATTAACCGTGAGGGGATTTGTGCTTTCTGCTCTGGTGGGCTGGCTACACCCTGAGGGGGCAGGAAAAGGGGGTTATTCTTACATTTCAAAGTATGTTATCAGGTCCTCTATTGTAGATGCAAGAGGACAACAGAAAGGTAAGCAGGGACCTTTGTTAGAGAAGGATACCCCCCTAGAACATGACTACCCACCACGAACACCTTTGAGTTAGAAAGTTTTAATTTCAGACCATCCTGTGTGGTAACTTCCGGTCCGGGGTCTGAATCTGCAGGGCCGCCATGCAGGCCTCCCGTTGGGCAGATAAGTAAATGTGTAACAAGTATGTTGGGCTGGCTTGCTTGTGTTTTACCTGATTGGTACATGAGCACGGGGCAGCACCATGTGTGTAGAGTCTATGTTTGGCTGCGGGCACTTGCCCTCGGGGCAGCAGATTGTAAATTGTGGACTGGCTGCCACCATTGGGAGGGGCTGTTGTTTGCTATTGTTTGCCAGAGAAGGGGTCCCCCCATCCTGGCCTGTTTTGCCTGTGAATCCTGAGAGGGAGCGAGAGGGAAGAGGTTTTCCCTGCCTTCTTGCTCATCTGCCATTGCAAGGCTCTAACAAACAGGCTGGCCCACCATCTTCCTGCTCCACTGTTCTTTTGCTGTCTGCTCGAACCCCGTGTGAACCTGCCTGGCACGGCCCCTGGTGGTGCACCTCCCCTGAGCTCGTCAGGCTTGGCACGTGGCCCGTTTTCATCCACTGTGTATTGTGTGGGCCATTTCTCGGGGCCTTCTGACATGCCCTCTGGTGTGCACGTGCCGGGGCTTCGACTCGGCTCTGCTGTGTGTGCCCGCCTTTACTCCGGGAGATGGGGAGTGTTAGCAGCAGCCTTAACAGTTTTCTTCCAACCTGTGACGTTTTCCCTGCCACCTGGGGCACAGCTCCTTCCGCAGCCTGGTTCCTGAACACATGCAGGGATCTCAAGGACATATTGCAAAGTGCCAGGCGTCAGAGCTGAGGCAAGCAGGGTAGGGTCTGATGTGTTAAATTAACCGGGAGGTGTGGCCAATGCAGTCAGGTGCTTATCCAAGTATTTGGTCTCCTACTCTTCCTTGCTCTGAAAATACAACTCTTTGGGGGTGTAGTGATGTGCCCAACCCAAGCAATGGTTGTTCAGAGATAATATTAAATTCAATTCCCCGTTTTCCATCATTTATAGGAAGACCTGCAACCCAGTTTTGGCCAATAAAATCTGAATGGAAGTCCCTGAGGAAAGAGCTGGGAAGAGGTAAGTTTTGGAAGCATTTGTTTTCCTCACTGAAGAAAACAGGTATAGTTGCCGGAACCTCTTCCTTCTTCCGTAGTCTTCCTGTCTCGTACACAGTTGTGATGGCTGGAGCTGCAGTAACCTTCCCGTGACCAGAAGGGGGAAGCATGGCAGACACACTGGCCCTCACGTGGCCGAGACACTAAAATGACAGTAGTAATGGCCCACCTCTTCTGTTAGAGAGAAACGAAGCCTTGCTCTTGAAGACCTCTGTAGTCAGAGTTTCTACTGCAGACAGACAAACATGTTCCTGACAGGTGGAGAGGAAAGGGGCCCTCCACCTCTCTGGAGGGAGACTCAGCAGTCACAAACACCTCATCTAAGCCGCTGTTGTCCCTTAAGCCCCTCTCTTTCCATCCTATTCTTGCTTCTGGCCACTTCTGATGCTTACACAGTGTGCTGTTTGCATCTCTGCAGGGACTTCTCTCTCCCCTCCAGCCTCTCATAGCATTTCCCCATAGTTGTCCTACCTCGGAGTTTTGGGTAAGCATTCATCTTGACCACCAGTGCTACTTTCATTGGTCACCTGAATGGGAAATAAACCGAAGCCCAGAATAAGGGGGAAAGCCAGCCGAATGCATCACTCCCCTGGGCTCAGTCTCAATGCCATGGGAGACCCTAGAGCAGGGGTCTCAAACTCGCGGCCCGCGGGCTGCATGCGGCCCGCCCACCAATTTTGTGCGGCCCGCAGACTGGCCCGCAGATTAATCCACGAACTTTGATTAGTCTGCGGGCCGCACAAAATTGGTGGGCGGGCCGCACTGCTGCGAGTTTGAGACCCCTGCCTTAGAGGGTGGCGTTTCTAACGGAGAGCTTGGAATGTGCTCTTTCTTGCTTTGAAATGCATTGTCTTCTAGAGAAACTTGCTTCAACTTTCAGCTCCTTGCTTGTTTGATTGGTAAAGCGAGGCGGTAATAATGGAGCTCTCCTCGAGTTGTGTTGGCTGAGCTGGCTGATGGTAAGTAACACTTAGACTGGCGCCTGCTGTGTGATAAGTCTCCCCCAAGCCCAGTCTGTGGGAGCGCTGAGGGCACTTCTCCTTTCATCCAGCGCGCTGCAGGTCGAGCGGCCGTCCTCTCTCTCCACTTTGGATCACACGGGCTTCAGGGTCAGTACTGCAGGGTGGAGAAGAGCCGTGTGAAAGGGCTCCTCTCAGTGAAGAGGGAAGATAGGCATGCTCTGGGACGAGCGGTCAGGTGTGTGCAGAGATCGTGGCCCACTCTGGGAAGACACTGGGCTGAGAGTCAAGGGACTAACTCAAAATCATTCTTGGTGATGGAGAGATATGGCCCAATATATTGTTAGGCTGGACCCCCCTGCCCAGGGCTTTAGCTGTGTCAGGGTCAAGTGGAGTTCATGAAACAGAAAGAAGCAGCAATCCAGTATTTGAACTCTTCCACCTGACTGGTGGTGGTGTAATGGATAGCGCATGAACCTGAAGTCCCAGGTTCAAAACCCCAAGGTTGCCAGCTTGAGCATGGACTCATATGGCTTGAGTGCAGGGTCGACAGCTTGATCATTTACATGATCCCATGGTTGCTGGAGTCCAAGGTCTCTAGCTTGAGCAAGGGGTCACTGGCTCAGGTTGAGCCCCTGGTCAAGGCACATATGAGAAGCAGTGAACAACTAAAAGTGACCCAGCTCTGAGTTGATGCCTCTCATCTCTCTCTCCCTTCCTGTATTTCTCTCTCCCTTCCTGTATCTCTCTCTCTCTCTCAAAAAAAAAAAAATCTTCCAAAAAGATCTAATATATATATATATATATATATATATATATATATAACCAAAATATTTGTGATACCTTTCACATTACTTAGAAAGCAGATATAATTAATCATTATCTTTTACTCAGCAACTCCACTTTTAGGAGCAGTGATTATGGATCACTAAGATAGAGTGACATCATAATGTATGGGCCGAACCGAGACAGTGGCTTTTACGAGTGGAAGAATATGGTATAAATAATTATGGAGTAAACTGGTTCTATCCTGGGCAAGCGGGATGTACGGCATTGCGAAATTTCTATATGGATGTCATGAAATGTGTCCCATCACTCTTTACAGTGGAAAAGTAAATAAACAAGAGCAATAACCAGACAGACAGGTATTATAAGTCTCATGTAAAATGGTGCATCATGAGCAGCTGATAAAGGAATGTTATAAAGATTTAATGCCATGGAGAGCGTTTGCCATGTATCAAGATGTGGGGGAAAAATGTTTAAAAATGTATTTCCATTCATAGTATGGGGGAAAAGATAGTGAAAAATGGCTATAGCTTATTAAAGTTGTGTAACCTGAAGGCCGATTGTGGAGCTGTGTGTGTTTAATTTTTTACTTATATTTTCTAGCTCGATTCATTCTTATTAGTTACCTGGGGAGTCTGTAGTTTAAGAAGTGACTATTGTACCTTGCCAAAGGTTTTTACAAGTGGATTCTGCTGAAGGGAAGCTCTGAGTCAAAGAATAATAATTCTTCCCAAATGGATATCACTTTAGCATTGAAGTGCTTTCCTCTGTGTATGACCAGTAGCCACCACCATCGCGGACGTGCATATGCAGGTTCTCATTGAATTTAGGCAGACAGTAAAGAAACAGTGGAGCCAAAAAATGATGGGCCATTTCTTTATTAAAGTCTCGCACCGGCCGATTAGCAAACACACAGGGAAAACACTGCCCTCTTCATTCACTCAGAGCTCACAAAGCCCTGATGAATTCTCTAGTTTCTCTTAGAATCAAGGCCCCATCAGTCTCAGCAGAGCTCGCAAAGCTCCTCAGCTCTGGTTTCTCCATCTGCACACCTTCTCTCTCTCTACACAAGTGTCTTCTTCTCCAGCACTCTGCATTCTCTCCTCTTCTCTGCAAACATGGCTTCTTTCTTCCTCTTCTCCTTCTGCTCTCTCTCTTCAAAACTTTCTGGAGTGAAAACCTCTCCTCCAGCAAACATTAGCAAAACAGTGGCCTTCACAAGCAGGAAGGCAATTTGCAATTTCACAGATCACATATACCTGGAGCTGCCCAGCCCCCAATGCAAAGTATAAGTGAGCAGACATATAAATCATATTTTACAAACTTATTTGACCAACATTGTGCCTTATCTGACTTGGTCTTCTCCACAGTAGACAGATGTTATAATTCTCCTTTTAACAGTTTCAGAATCAGAACGTCTGAAAATTTGTCTTGTTTGCCCAAAGTCAAGCAGATATTTTGGAAGTGACGTTTCTTGGAATTGTAACTCACATGTCCCAACTCCAGCTTCAACATTACTTTTTTAAAGTAGCTTCTAATAGGATCATCCTGCGTCACTAGTTGTGACTCTGAATTTCACTATGGACTGTGCTCAGGGTCTGCTATTGGGCAAGGTGGTGGGGGGGGGGCGGCAGGGGGGTATCTCTGGAAACTTCATATATGTGAGTGATGTGCTTAGTGTTAGAATCCATTGGAGTCCGAAAAGACCAGTGTAACAGGCTTTATTGAGAGGAAGAAAGGAACCCTGCCGGGCTGACTGGTAGGGGAGAGTTGCACCAGGCACAGGCTAGGACGAGCTTTTTAAGGGTTTTGGGGAGGGGGAGTGAGATGGGTAGTGGGGCATTTGACAATTGGCTGCTGGACAAAGGATTGTCTTTTATGGAAGTTTTAGTCTGCTTAACTTCTAGCGGTCTCAATCACCCAGGACTACTGGATTGTGACGTCAGACATTCCTTGTGGTTGGTCATCTGCTGCAAGCCCGGAAACGAGACTTACTGGCGGGGTAAAGAAATGAAGCCTAAGACTGAGCAGACGGGGTCTTGCCTGATCACAGTGAAATTAATACAAATTCAGATTCCATTCTCAGGATTTGAAGACTTCACTAACTTTTAAGGATGTAACATATAGGGTTTTTTTTCTCCATAGTGAAATTTGTTTTAAGGCTAGTTTATATAGGTAAAGCATTAACTTAGTTTCTTCTTTCCATAAATTTTTTGAACTTTTTTTATTTTAAATTTAATTGATTTTAGAGAGAGTGGATAGAGAGAGAGAGAAGGAGAAGGGGGAGAGGATAAGGAGCATCAACTTACAGTGGCTGCTTCTCCTTTGTGCCTTGACTGTGCAAGCGCAGGGTTTTGAACCAGTGACCTCACTGTTCTAGGGCAGCACTGGACCCACTGCACCACCACAGGCCAGGCTTCTTCCCATCAGTCACGACAGGAGACCATAGCCTTCTATTCGTTTATTAACACACTTACTATTATTGTTGCTGATGTATCTTGGGAGATGCTAATAACGATTATGCAAGAGGGGGTGAAGGAGAGAAGCGTTAAGCCGCATTTGGCACGCCCTCCCTTCATGGCTCAGAAATCAGCCTGGTATCTACTCATTGGGGCTTGACATTCTTTCAGGGACCTCAGTCCCTGCCAGGGCTCAGAGTGAGCCAGGAAATGCTGAATTCACTAGCTGGAAAAACAAAGACTCCCCCATCGTTATTTCTTGGGAGATGAAGTGCTGAATCTGGAAAGGGCTGTAGGAAAAACTGAGGGGAAATACCTGGTGTAGGTTTTCCTGTTCTTAATCTAATGAAGAGCCTGCTGGCTGTGCATATTCTTGGGGGAGGGCAGCCACTTAGTTTTATGTCTTAATAATTGCTTTGAATGGTCGCTGAATGGAGGGACAGCCACTCACATCTGCGTAATGTCTCTTCTGAACCCCGACAGCCTCGGGTCTTAGAGACCTGGCCCTGCATGGGGGCAGGGCACTCACTGGTCTCACCAGCAAAGTTTCCACGTTCCTCATTGTGAACAACAGGACTGGACTGGACCAGTGGAGTTTCTCTTTCATGCTCTGACAAGATTGGCTTATGAGGGCTTCCTCACAACTTTGCGACTTTCTAGCAGGGCAAATTAAAATTTGAGTTCTGTATTCCAGGTGCCTGATAAGTCATCTCTGTTTCTCTTCCCTGTTAATTAGTGAGCTCCCTCTCTCCCTCCCTCCCTCCCTCCCTCCCTCCCTCCCTCCCTCCCTTCTCTTTCCCTCCCTCCCTCTTCTCTCCCTCCCTCCTCTCTCCCTTACTTCCTCCTCTTTTCCACCTCACCTCATTCATCTCTATTCTGCCCTTTCACCAGCCTTATCTTCTTCCAAAGGCAAAATAAGGCTGCACATTATTCTTATCTGGGCCTCTCTTCACTTCTGTTTCCAGAACAGAGTGAACTTGACCAGTGGTCCTAGATTAGATGTTCATGCAGCCACACAGGTCTTTAATGCTCCTTTCATTTGTCCTGCTCGGGGACCTGGGATTAATTCCCCTTTAAAATTGTGTTATCTCTAAAGAGACAAAAGAATTCTTTTAAAGTTTCAGAGAGCTATATGGACAGTGGACAGTGTGTCAGCAAAACTAAACGAATTTGGTAGGAAGCCCCCTACTTTCATCTTTCTGTGTTGAATTGAAAACTGTAAGACAAACAGAAAACAAAGGGCATAGCTTTATCCTGCTTTCCTCGGAGTCTGGCTCAGTACCTCTTAGGAAGCAGATGGTTGGGCAAGTAAGTTTGTAAAATTTGTGTTATTTGGTTTTGCTCACTTTTATTGTTAAAAATGGCTGCTGATCATGTGATTGTGTTGCCCAGGTGATACTGTTAATTACCTTCATGCTTGGGAAGGGGCTTCGTTATGCTAATGTGTGCCGGAGGGGGGTTGTCACGCTGAAAAGTTTTAAGAAGAAGGAAGGAGGTAGGAAGCCATTTTGGTAGAGACCACATTGTTGCAGAGGAGGCAGGCAGCCAAGAGGGTGGGATGCTGAAGGAGAAGCCAGTTTGTGCAGAGAGAAGGACATGGGGAACAGAGGTGACTAAGGCTGGTGGGCCCTTTGATTCTAGGAAAACTGGGAGAAAGTCAGTGGCTTTGGGAGCCCTGAATGGAAGGGAAAGTGTTTTCCTGCTGTGTGTATTCACTCGCCCACCGGGTGCAAGCTAGAATAAAAGATGGCTCACCACTTTTCGGCTCTGCTATTTCATTACTGTCTATCTGAATCTAATGTGAACCTGCACGCGCCAGGCAGCTGTGATGGCCACGCTACTGGCCTTACACAGATGCAGACACAGGACTCGTGTTGATGTCTCTTGATTGTGTGTGTATGTGTCTGATTCCTACTCAGGTGCCTCTTCTAAATCTCTCATCCGCAAGTCTTTTGTCACTAAACTTCAGTTTCTCTTCTCTGTGTTACTCCCTCAGATCTAGAACCTGTAGGTAAGCCCATGTTGTTTAGAAGTATGTATTATCTTTTTTTTTTTTAAGTGAGAGGAGGGGAGATAGACTCCTGCACGCGCCCTGACAGGGATCCACTTGGCATCTGCCATCTAGGGCTGATGCTCGAATCAACTAAGCTATCCTCAGTGCCTGAGGCCGAAGCTCAGACATACTGAGCCACTGGTTGCGAGAGGGGAAGAGAGAGAAAAGGGGGAGAGGGAGGGGAAGAGAAGGAGATGGTCACTTCTGTGTGCCCTGACTAGGAATTGAACCCGGGACATCCAAATGCCGGTGTGACACTCAATCCTGTGAGCCATCCAGCCAGGGCACAAGTATGTGTTATCTTAATGGAATGAACCAAATTCACCACTCTCTTAGGAAATGAGAGGAGCTTTATTTGCACGGGGCTGGTTGGTCAAATAAGTTTGTAAAATAAGATTTTTATGTTTGCTTGCTTATAGTTTGCACTGGAAGCTGGGCAGCTCCAGGTATATGTGGTCCGTGAAATTGCAAATTGCCTTCCTGCTTGGGAATGGCCACTGTTTTGCTAATGTTTGCTGGGATAGGGGTCTTGGAGGGCCCAGGTAGTTTGCAGTGAGAGCAGAGAAGAAGAAGAGGAAGAAAGAAGCCATGTTTGCAGAGTGAGAGCAGATAGATGCAGGAGTGCTGGAGAAGAAGCTAGTTGTGCAGAGAGAAAGAGAGTGTGCAGATGGGGAACCAGAGGGAGGTGTTTTCCCTGTGTGTTTGCTCATCGGCCAGCGCAAGACTTTAATAAAGAAATGGCCCACCATTTTTTGGCTCCACTGTTTCTTTACCGTCTTCCTGAATTCAATGAGAACCTGCATGTGCATGGCCACGATGGCCATGCCTACTGGCCGTGCAGGGCACCAGTTAGGTCCACCTTGGGTTGACGTGAGAAGAATCATTGTCGTGACCTCTGTGACAGAGCTTGTCAATCCAGCTGGGGTGTGTGTTCCCTTTCTCTCTCTGCGGGGCAAAATGGAGCCAGTGGGTGTTCCCACTGCAGCTGGGCTATGGGATTCCTTTAAAATCCGTCAGTAAAAAGACAGCTCCGTCACCATAGAAACCAAGGTAGCCACTGGAGATGGCAGCAGAGGTCATAGAACACCCACCATGGTTAGGAGGAGGCTCTGAGGCTGGCCCCGTAGTGGAGGGTGGAGGGTGCAGAAAGCCCAAGCATGAGGCTGGCCCATTGTTTGCTTCAGTTCTCCCATTAAAACACTGGCCGAACCCCCTCTGACATGTTGGTGAGTCCTTATTTGCCATTGTGTGCTGTGACCGTTGCCTATTGCAGATTGCAAAGGCAATTCTCAACTTCAGTCATCCTGGACACGGCCCACCAATAAGCTTAGTAGTTTTTGAGAAGAAGGGCAAGTAACATTCAAGTTGATAGGTGAGTAGATACAAAACAGTTCAACATAAACCTCAGCAGAATTGAAAATGGAGTTTCCAGCTCTGGACCAGGGTAGTCAAGCGTAAGACAGATTTGTGGATTTGTGTGTTCTCTGAAACAGTATTATTCCAAAATGATCCTCCCTGAGGGGCACATTTTTTAAATGTCCAATATAATTGAGAAATACTGCATAATCCATCTCATCCCTAGTAATATCCACAGACGTATCAATACCTCAGACACGCCAACAATCCTTCAGATCTCTTGTTTGCGATGTTTGCTTAGCATTCCTCAGATCAGATGACCACAGGAGTACTTTTCTTAGGGATCCTTACTAACAGTTCTCAGACAGTTCTCAGACAGTTCTCTGTCTCACACAGCTCACTTTGGGAACCAGTGGTAGGCAGCAGATAGATTTCAATTTTTGGAGGACATCCGATTGAAAATAAGACTCCTGCCTCAGGAGAATCTCTTCCCGTGAGAAGCCATGGGCATGTACAAAGCTGATCTGGAGGCAGGCCTGTTTAGGACCATGCTTTTCGAGTGAGTTTCGGAACGGCAATGTCGGCATTGCCGCGGTGCTTGGTAGAAATGCAGAGCTCAGGTCCCGCCCCAGAGCCACCAAGTCATAATCTTGTGTCAACTACAGTACCCCAGATGCCTCTTGTGCACAGACAGTCTGAGCGAGACTCTTTTGAGAGACTCCTACTTACTAAAGTATATGGGTTTTGTTCATTTCTGCATGCACACTGAAAGAAAACTGTAATCGTGTAGTTAAGGTTAATGATATTTATCTTTTAAAATATGAGCATTGAACAATTTTATAAGAAAATGAGAAACTACATTAAAATATGTAAGCCTTGAAGACGTAACCAGTTTGAATTAGCACAGGTTGACATTGGACCTGGATCCAAATAACTGAGTCAGCCTCTGTTAGGAGCGGAGAATGGCAGGAGACACACTCTTACCTCATAGGACTTAGGACGAGCCACCCGTGAGAAGGGAAAGGCATTTAGTAGCGCACATGCCCTATCGTCATACTGATATGCTGTAAGTAGTATCCTCATTGAATTCACAGTCTTCTAACAGGGCCAAATGTCAAGTTTAGAAATAGCCTAATTGCTTGGGAATATCTATCCTAACATTATTCATGTATTCAGTTCCCTGGCTCACGACTTCGTTTTACAAGTGCTTTCCTTAGATTGAGCATTAGCCTCCGATCTGTAACACGTAAACTTCCCCCTGGAGAAACATGTAATCCAGGATATCGGTTGGATTATAATACCCCGCCATGTTGAAAATGTGCATATTACAAAGGGATAAATAAGTTCCGTAAACGGGGAACACACGTGACCAATGTCCTAGGGATCAGAGCAGGATCGGGATCTGTGTGTGTGGTGTTGTTCTCTGTACCTCCTCTGTCACAGGTAGTGGGGACTTAATGTAGTATGTAGGTTGGAGGAGGAGTGTGATTCTCTTTCTCCCAAGTCTCCGTGCTAGCCCTTTTTGACTCACTGCCTTCCTCACCGAACAACGAGTTCAGTGATTTTTCGAGCAGTGACTCTGAAGACATGTAGTTTCCCAGTGGATGACCGTCTGATTTGTCCCAGCACTGTCTAGTGCAGGGCTGGGCTCAGAGCTTATACAGGGGAAGCGAGGAATAAGAAATTTCGGAGAAAGAAATATGAGTGATTCAAGGGTAAAGTACCGGCATAATTTAAGAAGGGAAATTCAGCTTTGCAAGCAATCAGGCTAATGGGACATCTGAGCGGTGAAATGTGTGTGTGCGCACGCGTGCGTTGCTTGAAAATTTGGATACCTCAGTATTATTGAAAGTTTAGTGTAGAAAATGATGTCTGTAACATAGAAAAGAGACAGTGTCAGTATCCCCAGTGGGAGATGACAAGAATATAAGCCAAGGTACTTTCTATGAAGATGGAGTAGCAGGTGGATATGAAGCTGTTATGCCACATTAATTTTAGGGTCTTGGCATGATTTCTGTATTGGGAAAACTCTTAATTCTTGAAAATTAAGAGAGGACTCTAGTGTAACCCCCAAAAAGGAAGACAGGAGACCAGTTGTTTCGTCTTCTTGAACTAGGCTGGAGTCCATAATAAAGAAGTATAGGATTCTCAATTTTCCTTCCAGGTATTGCAGCTTAGGGTGTGGGAACAGGCAGAAAGTCAGCACCCAGGCTGCAGGTCAGAAAGAGATTGAGCCTTTGTTGTGAGAAATGTCAATATTGTATCTCCCAGAACCAACCATGATTGACAGGATAGCCAAGCAGAGGAATGGGAAATCAAAGAAGGAAGATTAAAAAGGAGGGGGAAGAGAATGAAGAAAAAGACAAGAAAGGGGGGAAAGAGCAGAAGGAGAAAGAAATGGGAAGCTCCTGTTACCCGGGAAGGCCGCCCTTGAAACCGCAGTGGAGTTTTTCTGTCCTTGAGCAAAGGTACTTGTTGCCTCTCAGCTCCATTGCCTGGCTCTCTGCACTCTGCTGCACCCTCCTATCCAGAAGCTCTTGGAATAATTAAGCCCTTGACTGCTCCCTTTGTATAAGACACCAACAATCAAATTAGAAGTCATTTCCTTGGGGCTCAGCAGCTGAGCCCTTTGCTGGAAAAACAGGATTATTTGAGTTTGGTGAGAGATGTTAAAGCAAAGAGGGTGTGTTCTTCATCTAAGCAGATCTGTTCCAGTTGCCTGGCTGTTTTGGACCTCATCTGGTGTGATCTGGTCCTTCTAATGGGATCCGCCGCTGGGATCCTGTGAACACCAACATGAGGCAAAGTATTTCCAAGGTCACCTGCAATCAAGCACAAGCCTTGTCATAGGAGGAGCCCTGTTTGTTCATGAAGGTCGCCAGTTGACATAAATGATCAGCCCTGCCCTGCTTCCTTGCTAACCCAGGTGTGCGGATGTGCGGGAAGGGGCTGAGCTTCTTAAATGAAAGGCAAAGCAGAAAACACGGAACTCTGGGAAAGGTGAAAGATGAAATAGGAATTGCTAGTATCTTGGCATCTATTATGTTATCAAGAAAATAAAATGTGTGTTTTTTCCTCTTATCTGTCTAATTTAAATGAGATTACTTAGATTATTAGACTTCCATCTTCAGAGATGGAAAATCATCTGGAAACATGTCTACCCCTTCCCTTTGCCCTCTGGCCAGATGTACGGTCTGATTATAATATCTTTCCAGTCACCCTGGACAATTTGTCAGAATCCATCTTAACAGAGGATGTCTTAGTGTCGGTACGTGATGACCACTCTATGAACCCTACTCACCAACTTTGTCATAGGTTATTTATCTGAGGAGAAAAGGAGAATGAAGTGTCACAGATACAATAATTGGAATCCTTGGAATAGATTGAGTTGGCCCAACGCATGACAAACAGGTGAATGCTAGCTAGCAGCTCCCACGAGGTGGTGACATCTCTCGATGTACTCCAAGTCAGATGGAGATGTCATTCAGGCTTAGACGATGAATGGTCTATTGGAAATAAAGACACTTAGCGATTTTCAACCTTTTTACACTTGGGGACTGGTGAAAATAGAATGATTTTGGGGACTGTTGAGGTAGAAATCAACCTGGGCATATGTGAATTCCACTAAGATCATTGGGTCTATAATCTTCATACATCAGAGTGGTTAACTGCTTCACAGACTGGCATGAAATTTCTGGTGGACTGGTCCCAGACTGGCGGTTGAAAAACAACCGAGTTAGCCTGACCTGGGGTGGCACAGTGGATAAAGCGTCAACCTGGAATGCTGAGGTCGCTGGTTCAAAACCCTGGGCTTGCCTGGTCAAGGCACATATGGGAGTTGATGCTTCCTGCTCATCCCCCCTTTCTTTCTTCTCTTTCTCTTTACTCTGTATAAATGAATAAATTAAAAAAAAAGAAAGAAAACCGAGTTAAATTATTTTTATTGATAATACTATTAAATGTATAATCTCTGTTTTGAAACAGGGAGCCTTGTCCATTGAACTTTTACCTTGTGGGTATCCTCTTCAGGTCCTCACTTTATGTGTGGGTGCATGGGGCTTCGGGCTGTGTGCTCTGGGCTGTTTGAATCACAAAGTCATTTGCATTCCTCTGATTTTACTGTCACTGAACAATTGTGCATTTGCTGGGTTTGTCTCCCCTGTTCTTGCAGGGGGAGGGTGTACTGGTCATGCTAATGTGAGCATTGTGTTTTACAAAAGTTAGATTCTCACTTGCATTCCACATTAATAGATTACAATTTTGATTCTTTTAATTTTTTTTAAACTTAATTTTGCAAAGCCCTGTGAGTCATTTCCCTGGTTCTTCTTCTTTTATCTTTTTCCCCCCCTGAACAATGGTAGATCCATTGTCTTGATATAGTCCATCTGGAGCCAACTTCCTGGAGTAACCATCTGTCCCTTTCCCTGTCACCTGGGCGTCAACAGTCTAGCAGGATGGTAAAGAATTTGGATCAGACCAATCACGTTGTGTAACATTCTGGTATTCTGACCTATGGTGAATTTCTCTTTACTCTGTATAAATAAATAAATTATACTTTCCAAGACTCGCATTTTGTTGTTTGTGGACTAGTAATTATAGGGTGTATTCACAATGCCATGAGCATGTTATAAAAATTGAATGAAACGCTGAAGAGGGTTGCTTAGTGGTCCCATTGGTTACCACTTGGTGTCTATTAGCCATTTTTCATTATCTCTTCTCTAGAATTCCTACGGCATTAAATTATCACTCGGAGAACATGGTGACAGGTGAGCAGCATTGGGTCCCTAATTATTTTATGCCCCTGAGACCTAAACTTACTTTTGTGACTTAATCAGCTATTGTTAGTGGCTGTCCCATCAACAGTTGAAGCTTCTTGATGGTGAGAAATCTATTTTGCATATAATTACTTAAAAGGACATCTTAACTATGTTAGCAATTTCAACTGACTTCATGTCATTTCTAAGCCGCTCAGTGTCAGAAAGCCTACTTGGTCTTTGGGGAACTCATTCCTCCCAAGACTTCTCATGTCAAGCTGGCCCAGCACAATCAGGAGACATCACAGGTTGGTTGTCAATCACCCGAAGGCGTTTATTAGGCACCTAAAAGGGCATAATGCTCCCCAATCCGTAGTGCAAAGTGAATTACACAGACAGCCCCAGCAGTGTAGGACCTTATATTGAATGAAGCACCTCTCCAGGAAGGAGAGAGAGAGACAGGCTTTGCACATAATGAGAAGGGGGTGTGCGGTGGCGGAAAGAATTTCACTCAAGTGCCAAGAGATCAACTCCCTCCGGCTGTCCTCCAGCAATTCACTTGATGTCTCGGAGTCTGTGTCATTGAAGGGTGGAATTATAAATCTAAGTGCTTTGAAACATCTGCAATGGGCAATGAATAATTTACCTGTCTCTTTTATGCATAATAATAATAATAATAATAACAAAAGTGGTCAGAACAGAGAGGGCATGAACAATAATAGAGAATTATAAGTATCATTTCTTGAATTTCCACTCTAGACCATATAAGAACTAGAATCTCAAGCAAGGTAGTTGGAAGTATGGGTGAAAATTACTCCATATTGGTTCGTGGGAACAATCTAGTGAGCAGAAAGCGGAGAAATCATACTTCTGAGTAATTGTATTACGTGAACAGGCATCTGAAACAAGGCTTCTGTGAGAGAGTTGGGCTTCTCGTGGAGTCCAGGAGTTTTGGCAAGGGAATAAGAGGTCTCTGAAGTGCTTCTTGGAGGACTTTGCATGCTCGTTCCTGAGCAGCTCTGAGTCTCTAGAGAGAGAGGACCCAGTATGCACTGCCTGCCCTTCTGCCATTGGAAGATCCATGAGATCCCATCCTCAGTGCCTTCCCACTGCTCTGAAGGTACAGACTGTCCTTTTTAAAAATGTTTTAGTGTGTGTGCGAGCGCACAAAGAGAGAGAGAGAGATACAGAGACAGAGAGAGACAGTCAGGAAGTGAGACAGAGATGAGAAGCATCAATTCATAGTTGTGTCACTTTAGTTGTTCATTGATTGCTTCTCATATGTGCCTTGACTGAAGGTCTCCAGCCAAGCCAGTGATCCCTTGCTCAAGTCAGTGACCTTAGGCTTTAAGCCAGTGACCTTGAGCTACAAGCCAGTGACCTTTGGGATCAAGCTAGCAAGCATGGAATCATGTTTCTGACCCCATGCTCAAGCCGGCGACGTCAGCATTTCGAACCTGGGTGCTCAGTGTACCAGATCTGTGCTCTGTCCACTTGAGGCTCCATCTCCATCTCCTTGCTCTCGCTGCCCTGGCTTCAGCATCAACATTTCTGTAATTTTCCCTGTGCCCCAGGCCCCCTCCTGCCCAAAAGGACTGATGCAAGTGGTGTCCCCTCTGAGACCTTGTTTCTTGTCCTCTTTGCGTGGTTAACCCACCCTCAGCTCAAGTGTCAGTTCCACACGAAAACACCCTTGGAGTCTCCAGACCCAATCAGATCCCGTTATAAGTTTTCAGGAGCACCAGCCAGTTCTTCTCCTGCGTGGCCAAAGTGTTCCAAGTCGTGAAAATTTCTGCATGGTCGTTTGGTCGTTTGGCCTGGCTACACATTAGGCTGCAAGCCCCGTGGCTGAGGCCATTTTACTCGGTACCTTTGGTACCAAATAAAATACTTGAACCTGTTCAGTAATAATTGCTAAATGCAAATGAGCTAAATTGCTAAATGAATAACTAAGGAAATGAGCAAAGGAACCGCACACTTAAAATTTTGTAATATATTTTAATATTTTATTAGTTATATGTGTTCAGTGTAGAAAATTCCAAAAATGTAATTATAAATAACAAAATATTTATTCTTATCACATAGGATTAATAATTTATTATAATTTTGTTCATTTATTTTACTTTTCATTTAATAATATATTAATAAAGAATGTTTTTTAAGTGATTATAACCCCTTCCAGTATATACACATTAAGTAAAATTTTGGGTTATCGTCCACATGTTGTTCATTTGAGTCATTATATGTTCTTCCCCAAAATTATTTTTAATAGATAAGTCATAGTGTTACTTCTTGTCAAGAATCTCAGTTTTTTTAATGTACACCTTATCTTTGGCATTTAGATGATTTTAAATATTTTATTTTAAATAGTTGTGGAATAAGAAGTAGTTTTGCTAATTTTCTCATGCCGTTTTCTTAGGCTAAATTTCTGACTATGGAATTATTTAAGTAATATTTTAATGCATATTGCTGAACTGCCTTAAAAGGAAAATGATTCCTAAGTTCTCTAATGCTAGTGAGATATAAGAATATCTAGTCATACTAATCTCAACAATATTATTTCTATCCGCTTTTAAAATCTTCCAAGTTGATAGGCAGAATACTTTGTGTATGTTAATTTGATTTGCATCTCTTACTACAAATGGTGTTCAGTTTCTGTGTTAAACACATGCATATGTATACACACATATATGCACATTTACTATTTATAAACATCTCATTTTGTTCATTTTATAGCTATTTGTTGAATGTATATGTATGTATACATATATTTACCATTTTCTAAATATCTTAATTTGCTCATCTTTTGCACAGATCTGTTGCATTTTGCACACAAGATGTTTAACATTTTTTCTCAGAGCTGTATAAATATCTATACAGTATATATATTGTAAAGATGTATATCCTACATTTGCATATTCTTAATTGGTTGGTTGGTTTCAATTCTGATGTCTTGGTCAAGTCCCTCCAGAACCAACTGTCTGGAATAGCATCTGTTTCTTGCATTTTCACCTTGACATCAGCAGTCTAGCTGAATGGTTAAGAGCAAAGAATTTGGACCAGACAGATCATATTATGCAACTTCCCGCTATTGTGACCTTTGGTGAACTTCAGAACCTTCTGAGACTCAGTGACACATATTTTAATATATTGAAAGTACATCTTTCATTGCTTTTCCCTTCATGTATTTTTGGGATGTGTGTGCATGCGTGCATGCGTGCGCGTGTGCGCGTGTGCACGTGCCTTTTACAACTTAATAAAGATTTCATATTTATGTTGCTATCAGTTGCAAGGTAACTTTTTCCTATGTTTTTCTGAATAAATTTCCTGTTATTTCATCAAATGTCACTCACACAAAATTTCATCATTTTCTTGATATGCCACTCTTAACATATAACAATTTATTTTTAAATATATACGTGTATATATAACCACAGCATGTGGTTAGACATTTACTCTACAAAGTGTTTCCCCAATATTTTCAGTACCCATCTGGCACCGTCCATAGTTTAACCGTTATTATATGTATTTGATTTTGACATAGGATGTTCTGTACATTTGTTTTTTGAGAGAAGTCTGTGCCTTTGTTGGCTACTTGAGGGCTGAAGCAGGAGTGGGGGACCTGGAAGCCAAGCTGGCTTTGCTTCCCGGGCACGTAGGTGATGGAGAATTCGCTCATCACGGTAGTGGGCAATCCTAGCAGGCTTGATTTCCACCTGGACGGAGGTCTTGCCATTGTACATGCATAGCATGCTGCCCACTGTCTCCAGCAGGACCCTAATTCCTGAATGTGCTCTGCGGGTGTGTCTCCACCACCTTGGGCTTCCCTGTGGGCGGGACCTACTTCCTGGGCGGGGCCTCAGCAGCAAGTGCAGCTTCCTCACGGGGTGGGTTCCGCTGCCCCAGGCGCTGTGCAGCTGCATCAGGGGCTCGCTGCGCATATCCAGCATCTGGTCCAGGGCCCCGCGATAGGATTGGTATTTGCAGTTGTGGCACATATATCCGTGCTGGTCATAAATGCCCACCAGTCCTAACCATAGGAGGCAGGTTTCACTTAGCCATGAAGAATTCAGACAGACAGCTTCTGGGAGGTAGTTATGAGCTGTAGAGCTTGATTTTCCTTTTTTTTTTTTTTTTTTTTGTTTAAGAACCAGATCTAATCCCTAGAGTAAGTTAATATAAGAAGTATTCCTTAAAGAAATAGGGGTAACTCAGAAAAGTTGCTGACCTAACACAAAATATGGATCAGAGCAGAAACCAAGCTCTGAGAATGGATCCCAGGTGAGGGAGTGAACACGTGGTTGGTCATGGAAGCTCCAGTGATCCGACACCAGCTTTAGGGTTTAGCTGTGGTCAGGCAAGAGGGAAGGACTTAGCAATTGGCTCTAGGTCCCTGCTCGCTGGGCACCTGAAGTAACAATACTGAGGCTTTTGGGGCTAGCAGGGATGCTGTGCCTCTTAGCACCAACAGTTTTCTTCTTAGAAACAAATCTGAGCTGCGGAGACCAATGGGCCCAATATGAGGGAAGCCATGTGAGGTGGAGAATTGGCACAGAGTGCTAACAACTAATTAATCTAATGCTCTAATGCGTTTTTGCTGTCCAGTTCACACTCCAACTGATGGAAAGCATTCTTGTGTCTGTGTTGAGCCTTCTGGAATTGGTACAGGCACCTACTTTATTCTATTCATTGGCATAAAACACTAAGTAGTAAAGTCCTACTTGTAATGCAATGGTTGTTGGTAACACTTTCATCAAACCTGTCATTAAAACCAAACATTTCTATAAATTTTGGTCACTTGTCCTTGAACTGTTAAAATGTGAAGTTATATCTCCATCTGAGCAGTTAAAATATCAACCAAAAAGAATAGTCCCGTAAGAAAAATTTATTTTGGTAAATATGGAAAATGAAGGGTAGCGTTCAAAACGCAAGCATAAATAATACAGGTACAGCTTACTTCTGATATAATAATATGAGTATTCACGATATAAAGCCCATATATTTTCCCAAATGACCTCAAATTACAGTCACCTTAATACATGTAACATATGAGGCAATTTTAGAGTAGTTGTATACTCACGATTATTTGTAAACACACAGGTAAGTGAGCCAATAATTAAAAGCAACTTTGTAGAAGAACTTGAAACCATTGTAGAGTGAAGGACCCCCCTACCTCCATCCTACACAGACCTCTCTTTCCCCCTTTTCCATTTCAAGCCAACAGAGGTGGTTTCTAAGAGCTTTTCACTGGGACCTCCTAAATCACCTTATCAGTTAAGAGTGGTTTCTCACTTTCCCTTTTTTTCTCCTCTGATGACCCTATTTCCAAGTATGGCTTGAAGAATTATTGGGATCAAAGTCCCAAAAGATTTCTCAAAAGAAAGAACCCAGAGATGACGTCAGAGTAATGGCGGAGTAGGAAGCGATACCGATAAATCTCCCCCAAAACTCAACAAGATCTTCAACCAGAAACAGAAAAACCTATACTTGGAGCTTCCAGATTCCACAAGTAAAAGCTCCAAGAAGAACACAATAAAACCAAATTTAAACTGTGACAACAACAAAAAGAAAGAGGGGGAGAAGACGGAGATTAACAGTAGCAAAGGACGATGGAGTGCAAAAGTACTCACAAAATAGTTCGCTACAATGAACAGGGTAGGGACCCTTTTCATTACTCAAAGGTAACCACCATTGAAAAAACCACCACAGAAGCACATGAGATAAAAAAGATAGCAACAGAGGAAAGATGTATGGAATACAACCAAATAAAAACAAAAGATAGAAAAACGAAAGAGAAGGATCAAACAAGACACAAAACTAACAGAAAGCAAGATATAAAATGGCAATAGGGAACTCACAAGTATCAATAATTACACTAAATGTAAATGGATTAAACTCACCAATAAAAAGGCACAGAGTAGCAGAATGGATTAAAAAAGAAAATCCAACTGTATGCTGCCTACAGGAAACTCATCTAAGTAACAAGGATAAAAACAAATTCAAAGTGAAAGGCTGGAAAACAATACTCCAAGCAAATAACATCCAAAAAAAAGCAGGTGTAGCAATACTCATATCGGATAATGCTGACTACAAGACAGGAAAAGTACTTAGAGACAAAAATGGCCATTTCATAATGGCTAAGGGGACACTGAATCAAGAAGACATAACAATTCTTAATATATATGCACCAAACCAAGGAGCACCAAAATATATAAGACAGCTACTTATTGATCTTAAAACAAAAACTGACAAAAATACAATCATACTTGGAGACCTCAATACACCGCTGACGGCTCTAGATCGGTCATCCAAACAGAGAATCAACAAAGACATAGTGGCCTTAAACAAAACACTAGAGCACCTGGATATGATAGACATCTACAGGACATTTCATCCCAAAGTGACTGAGTATACATTTTTCTCCAGTGTACATGGATCATTCTCAAGAATTGACCATATGTTGGGCCACAAAAACAATATCAGCAAATTCAGAAAAATTGAAGTTGTACCAAGCATATTTTCTGATCATAAAGCCTTGAAACTAGAATTCAACTGCAAAAAAGAGGAAAAAAATCCCACAAAAATGTGGAAACTAAACAACATACTTTTAAAAATGAATGGGTCAAAGAAGAAATAAGTGCAGAGATCAAAAGATATATACAGACTAATGAAAATGACAATACGACATATCAGAATCTATGGGATGCAGCAAAAGCAGTGATAAGAGGGAAGTTCATATCGCTTCAGGCATATATGAACAAACAAGAGAGAGCCCAAGTGAACCACTTAACTTCCCACCTTAAGGAACTAGAAAAAGAAGAACAAAGACAACCCAAAACCAGCCGAAGAAAGGAGATAATAAAAATCAGAGCAGAAATAAATGAATTAGAGAACAGAAAAACTATAGAAAAAATTAATAGAACAAGGAGCTGGTTCTTTGAAAAGATCAACAAAATTGACAAACCCTTGGCAAGACTTACCAAGGAAAAAAGAGAAAGAACTCATATAAACAAAATACAAAATGAAAGAGGAGAAATCACCACGGACACCGTAGATATACAAAGAATTATTGTAGAATACTATGAAAAACTTTATGCCACTAAATTCAACAACCTAGAAGAAATGGATAAATTCCTAGAACAATACAACCTTCCTAGACTGAGTCAAGAAGCAGCAGAAAGCTTAAACAGACCTATCAGTAGAGAAGAAATAGAAAAAACCATTAAAAACCTCCCCAAAAATAAAAGTCCAGGCCCTGACGGCTATACCAGCGAATTTTATCAAACATTCAAAGACTTGGTTCCTATTCTACTCAAAGTCTTCCAAAAAATTGAAGAAGAAGCAATACTTCCAAACACATTTTATGAGGCCAACATAACCCTCATACCAAAACCAGGCAAGGATGGCACAAAAAAAGAAAACTACAGACCAATATCTCTAATGAATACAGATGCTAAAATACTAAACAAAATACTAGCAAATCGAATACAACAACATATTAAAAAAATAATACATCATGATCAAGTGGGATTCATCCCAGAATCTCAAGGATGGTTCAACATACGTAAAACGGTTAATGTAATACACCATATCAACAAAACAAAGAACAAAAACCACATGATCTTATCAATAGACGCAGAAAAGGCTTTCGATAAAATACAACACAATTTTATGTTTAAGACTCTCAACAAAATGGGTATAGAAGGAAAATATCTCAACATGATAAAGGCCATATATGATAAACCATCAGCTAACATCATATTAAATGGCACTAAACTGAAGGCTTTCCCCCTTAAATCAGGAACAAGACAGGGTTGTCCACTCTCTCCACTCTTATTTAATGTGGTACTAGAGGTTCTAGCCAGAGCAATCAGACAAGACAAAGAAATAAAAGGCATCCATATCGGAAAGGAAGAAGTAAAGGTATCACTTTTTGCAGATGATATGATCCTATACATCGAAAACCCCAAAGAATCCACAAAAAGACTACTAGAAACAATAAGCCAATACAGTAAGGTCGCAGGATACAAAATTAACATACAGAAGTCAATAGCCTTTCTATATGCCAACAATGAAACAACTGAGAAGGAACTCAAAAAGAATAATCCCCTTCACGATTGCAACAAAAAAAATAAAATACTTAGGAATAAACATAACAAAGAATGTAAAGGACTTATATAATGAAAACTATAAACCATTGTTAAGGGAAATCGAAAAAGATATAATGAGATGGAAGAATATACCTTGTTCTTGGCTAGGAAGAATAAATATAATCAAGATGGCTATATTACCCAAAGCAATATACAAATTTAATGCAATTCCCATCAAAATTCCAATGACATTTTTTAAAGAAATAGAGCAAAAAATCATCAGATTTATATGGAACTATAAAAAACCCCGAATAGCCAAAGCAATCCTAAAGAAAAAGAATGAAGCTGGGGGCATAACAATACCTGACTTCAAACTCTATTATAGGGCCACGACAATCAAAACAGCATGGTATTGGCAGAAAAATAGACACTCAGACCAATGGAACAGAATAGAAAGTCCAGAAATAAAACCACATATATATAGTCAAATAATTTTTGATAAAGGGGCCAACAACACACAATGGAGAAAAGAAAGCCTCTTCAATAAATGGTGCTGGGAAAACTGGAAAGCCACATGCAAAAGAATGAAACTGGACTACAGTCTCTCCCCCCTGTACAAAAATTAACTCAAAATGGATCAAAGATCTAAACATAAGACCTGAAACAATTAAGTACATAGAAGAAGACATAGGTACTCAACTCATGGACCTGGGTTTTAAAGAGCATTTTATGAATTTGACTCCAATGGCAAGAGAAGTGAAGGCAAAAATTAATGAATGGGACTACATCAGACTAAGAAGTTTTTGCTCAGCAAGGGAAACTGATAACAAAATAAACAGAAAGCCAACTAAATGGGAAATGATATTTTCAAACAACAGCTCAGATAAGGGCCTAATATCCAAAATATACAAAGAACTCATAAAACTCAACAACAAACAAACAAACAATCCAATAAAAAAATGGGAAGAGGATATGAATAGACACTTCTCACAGGAAGAAATACAAATGGCCAACAGATATATGAAAAGATGCTCATCTTCTTTAGCTATTAGAGAAATGCAAATCAAAACGGCAATGAGATACCACCTCACACCTGTTCGATTAGCTGTTATCAGCAAGTCAGGTAATAGCAAATGTTGGAGAGGCTGTGGAGAAAAAGGAACCCTCATACACTGTTGGTGGGAATGTAAAGTAGTACAACCATTATGGAAGAAAGTATGGTGGTTCCTCAAAAAACTGAAAATAGAACTACCTTATGACCCAGCAATCCCTCTACTGGGTATATATCCCCAAAACTCAGAAACATTGATACGTAAAGACACATGCAGCCCCATGTTTATTGCAGCATTGTTCACAGTGGCCAGGACATGGAAACAACCAAAAAGCCCATCAGTAGATGACTGGATAAAGAAGATGTGGCACATATACACTATGGAATACTACTCAGCCATAAGAAATGATGACATCGGAACATTTACAGCAAAATGGTGGGATCTTGATAACATGATACGAAGCGAAATAAGTAAATCAGAAAAAAACAGGAACTGTATTATTCCATACGTAGGTGGGACATAATAGTGAAACTAAGAGACATTGATAAGAGCGTGGTGGTTACGGGGGGGAGGGGGGAATGGGAGAGGGATAGGGGGTGGGAGGGGCACAAAGAAAACAAGATAGAGGGTGACAGAGGACAGTCTGACTTTGGGTGGTGGGTATGCAACATAATTGAACGACAAGATAACCTGGACTTGTTATCTTTGAATATATGTATCCTGATTTATTGATGTCACCCCATTAAAAAAATAAAATTATAAAAAAAAAAAAAAAAAAAAAAAAGAAAGAACCCTTTCATATAACCGTCTTTACCCTGCATCTTGAATTTTCTACCTTCCTGGAGCAGCTCAACTCAATAACAAGATTATACTCTTAAACCAGAAGCAGTATTTTAGCCAATATTCTTTGAGATGTGAATTGAACCACCTGTTTCCAGGGGTGGCCAGGACTCAGAGCTGCATGCTGCTTGCTTTTTTCCTATTACTGTCATTCTGAACTATCTTTAATGGGCGATTTGAATGGGGAGATTTTGCCACCTGGGGGAGCAGTTCTGTATAGATGAATGTCAGAGTCAGTTAAACTGCAAAGGAGCTGAAAAGATTGTGAAGGGGAAATGACCCGGAAAATCCAGCAGGGACCGCTTCCCCCTGAAGTCTAACCCTCTGACAGTAGTATTTAAAAACCAACTTCCATGTCTCCTCGGAGGTTATAAACCTCTCTCCTAAATTGTGAATCAAAACAGACATGTTAGAGTGACCTGTTTAAGAAGCATGCGTCTTCTTGTTTGTGTTTTTTCCGCATACAGTGATTTGTCTCACTGCTCGCATATATGCTACAGTGTTGACACCCTCCCAGATGTAGGGTCTTGCGTTATGCTTTTTTTCGTGAAATATTTTGTGTCCTTACTCATCCCTCTGGCTATCAATATTATTTTAAAATGCAAAATTGTAAAATAAATTATTTTTTAAAAACACAATGACTATATAAACAATTTATTTTGCTGATGAACATTTAAGCTTTACCTACTTATTAAATATTACACATAATGCTTTAAACACTTCATGAATATATGTTCTTCATTTCTTTTTGAATATTAACCTACAAAAGAGCAGCTTCTTTTTTTTTTTTTTTTAAATGAGGTGAGGAGATATAGATTCCTGTATGAGCCTCGACCAAGATCCACTTGGCTACCCTGTCTGGGGCCGATGCTTGGACCACAGAGAATTGGGCCACTGGCTGCAAGAAGGGAAGAGAAAGAGCCGAGGGAGTGGGAGTGGGAGGGGGAGAGAAGCAGTTGGTCACTTCTAATGTGTGCCCTGACCTAACCGGGGATTGAACTCAGGATTTCTATACGCCAGGCTGAGACTCTATCCACTAAGCTAGCCGGCCAGGGCAAAGGGAAACCTTTCTTGAGTTTCTTTTATTTCCACCTACCTATCTTTTGCATTTTTCCTGATCATGTTCTTAAAATATAGCCCTGATTTGATTCCCAGCCAGGGCACACAGGAAAAGCACCCATCTCCTTCTCCACTCTTCCCCCTCTCCTTTCTCTCTCTCTCTTCCCCTCACTCAGCCAAGGCTCCATTGGAGCAAAGTTGGCCTGGGTGCTGAGGATGGCTCTATGGCCTCCGCCTCAGGCACTAGAATGGCTCCAGTTGCAATGGAGCAACACCCCAGAGGGGCTGATCATCACCCCCCAGTGGGCATGCTGAGTGAATCCCGGTCGGGCGCATGTGGGAGTCTGTCTACTGCCTCACTTCTCACTTCAGGAAAAAAAAAATTATATACATACACACACACACACACACACACATACACATGCATGATTTTTTAAAGCATATAACATGTAAATTAAACTCAGAAGCAAGCAAACCTTTGTTCACATCCCTCTCTTACTATCCTCTTAGAATATATTCTACAATATTAATTACTCGACCAGAACACATGAATATTTTAAAACTACTAATACATTTTATTTATTTATTTAGTGACAGAGACAGATAGAGGGACAGATAGGGACAGATAGGGAGAGAGATGAGAAGCATAAATTCTTCACTGTGGCATTGATTCTTTGTTGTTCATTGATTGCTTTCTCATATGTGCCTTGACCCAGGGGGCTACAGCAGACCGAGTGATCCCTTGCTCAAGCCAGCGACCTTGGTCTCAAGCTGGTGAGCCTTGCTCAAACCAGATGAGCCCGTGCTCAAGCTGGCAACCTCGGGGTTTTGAACCTGGGTCCTCCACATCCCAGTCCGATGGTCAGGCTAAACTATTAATGTATTTAACAATGTACTTCTCAGATTTTATCAATGAACTGCTTTGGGAGGTGTTGTTCTTACTGAACCCTGTGTAAAAATGTATTGATTGTTAGTAACATTAGCCTGCTTGATGGACAGAAAAGCCGACTTTTATTTAATTTGCAATTTATTAATCACTTATAAGAAATGTTTTTGGGCCCTGGCCGGTTGGCTCAGCGGTAGAGCGTCGGCCTGGCGTGCGGGGGACCCGGGTTCAATTCCCGGCCAGGGCACACAGGAGAAGCCCCATTTGGTTCTCCACCCCCCCCCCTTCCTCTCTGTCTCTCTCTTCTCCTCCCGCAGCCAAGGATCCATTGGAGCAAAGATGGCCCGGGCACTGGGGATGGCTCCTTGGCCTCTGCCCCAGGCACTAGAGCGGCTCTGGTCTCGGCAGAGCGATGCCCCGGAGGGGCAGAGCATCGCCCCCTGGTGGGCAGAGCGTCGCCCCTGGTGGGCGTGCCTGGTGGATCCCGGTCGGGCGCATGCGGGAGTCTGTCTGACTGTCTCTCTCTGTTTCCAGCTTCAGAAAAATACAAAAAAAATGTTTTTGTATGTTTCTCAGCATTTTGTATCTAGGTTATGAATGTTTTGTTTGTCCATGTAGCTTCTTAGTACCAGTTTTGTCTAACTTGTAACTGTCCTGATGGAAGCTTTTGTCATGGGTTTTGATTCTGTGTATCAGGCACGTCAATGTAGAATACTTTTGAAGCTTTTGGTCTCACTGCACTTTTGTGAATTTGAAATGATGGTCCTTACTTGCTTTTTTCCTTTGAATTTCCATTAAAAAAAATGATAACAGCTCCCTAGTAAGGCCAGCTTCTGTGCCCAGGAACACAGAAATTATCTTGGGACAAAGCACGGCCCATCACCACTTGAAACTATTAGTCTTGTACAGCTGTCTGAGCTGAGGTACATCAGGAGGGGCACTGAGTTTAAGCATCCTAACCTCCAGAGTGCTGCTGCTTAGGACCAGACAACTGGTCTCACATCTCCCATTGCCATGGAATGCATGCTCCCTTGGCGAACGTCAGCTTCCGTGATACTTACCACCAAAGGACTGAAGCCCCCTGGGGACCACATGCTGATCACATTCCTTTTAATTTCCTTCCCAAGTAGGAGATCTGTGGTCCTCATATTGGGGGTTCAGTATCACTAGGAATTTCTAGTTACAGAGTTATATACTCCTAAACAATATTTAGGGTGGTTTGACGCTTTCAAAGATACATGGTTCAGATTTCTTAAGTATAGAACAATATTTTCGCCCAACATTATTTGAAATTCACCCATATGGATCTTAGTTTTACTGTTTTACAGAATTCTATCCTGTGAGTAATGTCGGTAGACATTTAGCCTGTTCCCTTTGTTTATATCTCTTTGCTATTATGGACATTGCTGATAGGAGCATTTATACCTAGCCTTGTGCAGCTGTGGGTATGTTTCTCTACATCAGAAAATGCCCCCTTTTGCAGCTTGGCTTGAAATTTGCTGGAAGTTTGGTTCTACCAGCTTAAATTTCTGGTCCTTATCAGAATTTATTAATATCACACCATTTTATTAGTGATGTTCTGGTTGTGATAATTGGTGTCTTATTACAGTTTTAATTTGCATCTTCATAATTATTATTGCATGGAGTTTTTTTTTTCTTTTTTCAGTGAGAGTGTTGGAGGCAGAGACAGGCTCCCACATGTGCCCTGACTGGCATCCACCTGGCAAGCCCACTAGGGGGCAGTGCTCTGCCCATCTGGGGCATTGCTCCATTGTTCCACAACCAAGCTCTTCTTAGTGCCTGAGGTAGAAGCCATGGAGCCATGCTCAGAGCCTGGTGCCAACTCACTCCAATCTAGCCATGGCTGCAGGAGAGGAAGAGAGAAAACTGAGAGGAGGAGGGGTAGAGAAGCAGATAGGCACTTCTCTTGTGTGCCCTGACCAGGAATCGAACCCAGGGCATCCAAACACTGGACTGATGCTCTACCACTGAGCCAGAGCTTATTTTTATATTTACACTTCCCTTTTTCCTCTTCTATGTACCGCCTACTCGTATATCTTGCCCAGTCGTTATTGGGTTGTTTATCTTTTCTCATTGGCTTGCAGAAAATTTTAATGTAATCAGTATATTAATATCTGCCAGTATACACATGGCCACTGTCATCTCCCAGACTACTGCTGATCTATTTTATTTATGAAGTATTGCATCCATACAAATAATAGGTATATTGTACCTATAAAGGCTTAAAGTGTACTATAACGAAAACCCTTGTATTTAACTCACACTATGTCACCGGGTAATAAGAATATTACTGATGCCTTTGAAGCTCTCTCATGCCCTTTCCTCTTCCTACATTAACGCCACTTTAGAATTCTTTTAAGTCAACTTAAAGCTATAATTACATAAAATAAAATGCAGATACTTCAAGTGCACAGTTTGATATTCTTTGACAAGTTTATGTGCCCATGATTAAGATATAGAGTGCATTCATTACTCCCAAAATGTTCTCTTTTGTCATCATTGGCCCCTCTCCTAAGTTCAAACCCTAAATAACTAATGATATATTAGTCTTGAGTGTTCCTGAATTTCGTATCAATGGAATGTTATAAGCATGTGTTTGGGGTTTGAGATTCATCCGTGTCACTGCATATGTTAGCAGGTTCTTCCTTCTCCGTGCTGAGCCATGTTCCAACGGCTCCCACAATTTGCAGACCCCGTCTCCCGTTGGTAGACAGTTGTTTCTTTTTAGAAATTATTAATAAAACCACACTAAATATTTCTGGCCACGTATGGTGGGCACATACTCTGTGGGGCATATACTTCTATTTATCTTGGATATGTACCTCAAGAAGAAAAAAACTAGGTTGTATCTAAAAATTATTGTATATAATGATTGTATGTGAGTCTGTGTTTTACATTTCCAGTATGTTTGAACTATGTTATCTTTGTGCCAGAAATGCATGAATGTTTCATTTAATCTATCCAGTAGGTAGGTTTAGTTCAGTTTTAGAATTTTAGGTACTGTAATTTTAATTTGCATTCTGACAACTAATGCTAGTGGGTATTTTTAAATTAAAAGTGTCAAGTGTCCTTCATATATTTTTGATACAGAGTTGTGTGCATTGGTATATATTAGAAATGTTTTTACCAGTCAGTGGCATTCCTATTCATTTTCTTAATGATGCTGTTTCAGTCACATTTATTGTAGTGTGTTTACATACAATAAACAGCACCCATTTAAAGTGCACATGCGATCAGTTTTGACAGATGCACCCTGCTGCTGAACCACCACCACCATCAATGTACCAGACCTTTCTACCGTGACATCAAGTTTTCTTTTCTCTTTGCAGCTCACCCTGCCTCCGCTCCTGGCCGATCACAGACAGCCCAGTCTGCCTTCTGCCGGTATAGGTTAGCTTGCATTTTCTATATTTTATATAAACAGCAACATACAGTTTTTTATATCGACTTTCTTTCACTCATCATAATGATTTATCCCGTTGTACGCATTTTATTGGTTTGCTGCTTTTGTGTGTGTGACATGGTATTCCGTTGCAGACAGGCCACACGATGTGGGTCCGTTCTGTTGTTGGTGGGTGGTGTAGATCGCGTCTAGTTTTAGCTAATTGTGAGTAAGGAACATACAGGCACAAATCTCTGTGCAGGCATCTATTTTCACTGCTCTGGGCTAAAATCTCTAGGAATGGAATGGCTGGTTCATGCAGCGGGTTGTGTTCAATTTGGAAACTACCTGACAATTTTCTAATAGCAGCATCGTACCCTCCTGCCAGCAATACATATGAGCGTGTCAGTTGCATTATCAGCCTGTTTAATATTGGCATGCTCAGGTGTAGGCTTCGACACCACATTACAGTTTTAACTTGCTTTTCCCCGGATGTTTCCATATGCTTAGTCACCATCTCTAACACTTCTTTGGTGATGTGTTCTTTC
Source organism: Saccopteryx bilineata (assembly GCF_036850765.1). Taxonomy (NCBI): domain Eukaryota; kingdom Metazoa; phylum Chordata; class Mammalia; order Chiroptera; family Emballonuridae; genus Saccopteryx; species Saccopteryx bilineata. The sequence goes on from NC_089496.1 coordinate 68,852,137, forward strand.
TAGGCTTTGCCTATTTAATAGAGTCAGGATGTCATCAGCTATCTCAAAAACGTACCTTCTATGTCTTTGTCACTAACCTCCCCCTTCCCTGTGACATCCGCTATCCTGAGCCCTAACACCGATAGTTTTGCCCAGTTTTGTGTTTTAGATATACACAGGTTCCTACAGTGTGTGTAGTTCTGTTTCTGACGTCTTGCTTTCAACAGTTTGTTTGGAAATTGACCCACGTTGTTGCGAGCATTTATACTTTATCTGTTGTCAGCGCTGTTCCTGATATCCACGTGGGACTGTGACCCAGTTTGTCTCTGCTTTTATTGTTGAGGGCATTTAGGTTGTGTCTAGTATGGGATTATTATGACAAGGGCTGCCTGTGGACTTACTGTGTGTCTTTCTGTGGCCATATATGTCAGGCATAATACCTAGAAGTAAAAATTCTGGTTTGGGCTTCTTTTATTATTACTTGCCATCATTTCAATAGGTTTTGGGAATAGATTAAAAAAAATACATTGGCTCAGTCTGCAGTCTCTTACTTGAAAGCCTAATGCATGATTTAGACCAGTAAGAGTCATTGACAATTCAATACTAATGATGTTGTTCCCACCCTTTTGAATTTTACATAAACCAGAATGAGAAAACTTTGAGTTCAACACTATTAAAACAAACAAACAAACAAACAAACAAACCCAGAACTTGTAAACACTATTTCTTTTTATTCCCTCTTACTACTTCAATGCAAATTCAGCTTTCAACTTTATTTAGGAAAGCCAGTACCAGAAAGATCCATTATTAAATGTGGTTTTCGAAAATCCTGATTGATCCTCTCTGTAAAGCTGCAGTAGAAAACAAATATTAAAAGAAAGGAAAAAAAATAGAACCCCGCTGGCTGAGGCCTCTCGCTTGCTTCCTTGCTGTTTTTCAGTTGCATTCGTTCGGTAATGTTTACAGTGAACCCAGGCCCTGGGCCGCTTGCCTTCTCCTGCACCTGACCGCCTCGTTCGTGGTCCAGTCATATTCCCCGCCCCCACGGAGGCCCGCCTGCCACTGTGCCTCAGAGACGACCACAGGCACAGCCACCTGCCCTGGTTCCAGCCACCGGGTCCCCGTGGTCTCTTGGCCGCGAACTCTCTTCCCTGCATTCTTTCTGTTTTCTGGGGTTTCTTTCCATCCCTCTCCCTAAGGTACCCTCTCCTTCAGTTCCCCCTGTCCCCCAAGGATCCTGCTTCAACATTTGTTTATATATAAAATAATTGAAGGGTAAATTAATTCTCAGTTTCCATTTATCAAGCGCCTTTTCAGTTGTCGCGGCTCTGGTCCTCTTCAAACTCTGGACTTGGGCAATGAGCAGAGACTTTGGAAACACAGAGCGCACAGTGGCTGTTGATTGGTTGGTTGATTGACAGCCTCCTCCAGGACTGGAGTCTTAGGATTTTAATGATGGATTGACTTGCTAGATTCTTATTTTCTCAAGGGTTCCCAGTACTCAATTATTAAATTACACAGAGAAAGCCATCAAGCTGTTTGTAAAGACCACACTCTTAATATCTCTGCTCCTTTAAAAACAAAAAAGAGGTTTAAAAGAAAAACTACCTTAGACATAGAAACCCCTAGAGTCCAGACTATGAGTTCTTTAATGACAGGGAAACACATTTTGTATTTATATACTAATTACACTGTATTGCCCATGACATCACAGAAGCTCAGAATAGATCTTACTGTAACTAGGGCAAATGTGATTGAGAACTTTGTCCGGCAGCTTCTAACATGACCTCTAATGTCCCAATATCCCCTCCCTCCTGATTCCTTTTCTCTATAATCACGTCTCCTTGAGGATGGGCTAGCCTAGTATTCCTTTTAAGTAACAGAATACAAGAAAGGTGATGGGATGTCACCTTACAGTTGGTCACAGAGATTGTAAATTCCATATTGCTGGCAGGTTCTGTTGTTTGCCCCCCATGCTGTCTTTTTAAAAGCACAGTCAACTTGAGAAGGCAGGGAATGGGGTTCTGTTGTTTGCCCCCCCCCCACGCTGTCTTTCATAAAGCACGGTCAACTTGAGAAGGCAGGGAATGGGGTTCTGTTGTTTGCCCCCCCCACTCTGTCTTTCATAAAGCACGGTCAACTTGAGAAGGCAGGGAATGGGGTTCTGTTGTTTGCCCCCCCACTCTGTCTTTCATAAAGCACGGTCAACTTGAGAAGGCAGGGAATGGGGTTCTGTTGTTTGCCCCCCCACGCTGTCTTTCATAAAGCACGGTCAACTTGAGAAGGCAGGGAATGGAAGGCAGCCTCTAACAGCCGTCTAGGCACTGAGGCCGTCAGTCCGGCAGCCTGGGAAGAACTGAATCCCGGCAGTATCCACGTCTGCATGGAAATGCGTTCTCCCAGCGTGCCTTCAGCTGAGATTCCTCCCTGACCTTCTCCTCAATTGTAGCCTCTCAGAGACCCTGAAATAAAGGACACAGTTAAGCCATGCCCAGACCCTCTGATATGGAGAATTGGATAGCAAATGTATGTTGTCCTAAGCCACTAAGTTGGTCACCATTTATTGTATAGCGGTAGATGATACAGGAAGGTCACATCTGCGGAGTGCCACATCTGGACTAGGCATTGGAAGAGAGATCCCTGATGTCTACATAGACCCTCATTAGTGCTTAGCTGTTCTGCAGGGCGTGGCTGTGGTTGGTCTATAGTCATGGCTCCACAAAGCAAAGAGATAAGAAAGTACATGCAGTCCCCTGGGTTACAAACACAATAGGTTTTGTCGGTTTGTTTGTAAGTTGAATTTGTATGCAAGTTGGAACAGGTACATTTGTCTATTAAATGCAAGTTAGACAGATGTTTGTCATAACACAGTATTTATTTCTACCCTTCTGTACATACAGACTGTTAAACATTTTCAAACCTATAGAACCTATCTTGTTCATTACCTGGAGACTGCCTGTAGTTCAGAGAAATTAGCCCAACCTACCCAAGATTATACGCAGGCCAGAGTCTATAAGCCAGACCAGATGCTGTGAAGCATGGGAGGAGGGAAAAAGGAGGCTCCAGAATGGGACGGGGATTGAGCTTTATAAACACAAGACGAAATTAAACTGTGATTTCATGATCTATGGAAATAATACTCTAGGGAAAGTAGGAAGTTAGTTTAAACTCTTTAGTATTGGGGAAGACACAGTTGACAACTAGTGTTACAAAAAGAATTCAAAATAGTGCCACAGAGATGATGTCCATTAAAAGAGATAATAACAGTAATGCCATAAATGTTTTTGGTAGTCATTTAAATTGTATCCTGGATTGTTCCAGGGAAGCAATTGCTACAGTAACACAATTGAAATACTACGTGTTTGCAACGAAATAACAGGACCTCAGACTTAGGAGACAACAGAGGCACAATGAACCCCAATAATGTAGAAAAACAAATTGCTAAACTACATTATTTCCTCTAGGAAATCAGTTTTAATGGAAAATTTCTGGGGATTCTGGACTTTAGTAAGGGCTTTAAAAATTGATAACACTAGCTTTGTATTAGTATTTCTAATTTCTTGACAAAACAATGTATTAATATTATTTCTTGATACATATGTTGTGACAGCTCTACTGTTCTTCCCAGTAAGCAGGAATGGGGACACAGAGGAGGGGCAGTGTTTCTATTTTGAGATAAGTAAGTAAAGAGTTGGAAGGGAATGTAAAATCAGGAAGGAATTAAGAAAACACCTGGGAACCAGAAAAAAAAAATCCTAAAATAAGCCCAGGCTGGAGTGTCATTCCAGAGCACAGACGTTGCTGGTTCGATTCCCCGTCAGGGCACATATAGGAGCAGTTCGATGTTCCTGTCTCTCTCTCCCTGGCTCCCCCCCCCCAAAAAAGCATGAAATGCTTTCTGATAAAATATTCAGCTCAGATAGACGTGTAAATTAACCCATCACAGGAGCAAACAGGAGGGCCAGCTCCACAAATTCTTGGGTGTCATGCCTGGACCTCAGGTCTCTCTTCTTCAAATCAGATTCTTATGATCATTTCTGCATTAAATGCCCTCACATGGATGGTCATTTCTTTGTATCATGCCTGCCATGGAGTCATCTCTGAAGGATGTTGGCGGAACCTGCAACTGAATCTGTGTTGCCTTCATAAGAGAAAAGAATGGCAGTCCTAAGAAGAATTTTTGCATGATCACCTTTGAGTGATGGCTCTCACTGGTGAAGGAGGGAAAGCTAGGAAGGGAGGAAGAGAAGGTCAAACAGGCAAAGCCTACCCAGTATTTCAGAGGTCTGGCTAGCTGCCTACCAGACCCATTTCTGTTCTCGTAAGTGCAGTTTCTGCTCCCTTGCACAGTAGAGACCACGTGAGCAGTTCTCACCAATGGACAGCGAGAGGAAGTATAGTGATATGTTTACATGTGGTGGCAAGTCATGCATACGTAAGCTCTCCTCATGTGCTCCCTCCGCCCCCTTCCACCTGCCTGCTGGATTCTGTCAGGAAAAGCCGATGTGTAGGAGCCCGGCTCCTTGCCAGAGCATACCTTCACCCCATCCTGTCTCTAGTGGCACCAGAATGAAGAAGAAACCTTTCCTCTGTTAATCCGTGGTGAATAACATGACTGTAACTGTAGCTCATGTTATTTACAGATAGAACAGAGCCTGACCAGGTGGTGGCGCGGTAAATAGAGCATCAGACAGGGACACAGAGTGCCCAGTTTTGAAACCCCGAGGTTGCCGCTTGAGTGCAGGCTCACCTGCTTGAGCATGGGGTCCCTGGCTTGAGCGTGGTATCATACATATGACCCCATGGTCACTGGCTTGAGCCCAAGGTTGGCTTGAGCCCAAGGTCGCTGGTTTGAGCAATGGGTCCCTCGCTCTGCTAGAGGCCCCTCCCCCCCCTCCGTTCAAGGCACATACAAGAAAGCAATCAGTGAACAACTAAGGAGTCATAACAAAGAATTGATGCTTCTCATCTCTCTCCCTTCCTGTCTCTCTATCTCTATCTGCTCCTCTCTCTGTCTTTCTCTTTCTGTCTTTGTCAAAAAAAAAAAAAAAAAAAAAAAGGAACATAAATGGGAGAGAAAAGAGGAGAGGACATTATGTACCAACAGCTGAATGTGTGTATGTTTAGAGTGTGAAAGTCTAAATTAGAGAACAGATCAAACGAGTTGGTACAATTTTTATATCAGAGAAATATTCCCCTTGGATTCCTGTCAGTGGCCGTCTGTCCACTTAACATCATTGTATTTATAGCATAATTTTTGTGTATAGCTGTTAGGTATGACAGGGTTCCCAGCAGGCTGGCAGTGTAACCAACTCTCCAAGGAGATGAGATTCCTCTCCCCTGGAGAGGAGTTGATTTTGTAGCCAACAAAATGCAAGAGTGTATCTTTTGAGACACTTCCTTAGGAGCCCAGAATTTTAAACTTGCAACATTGGCTTAGCCACTCCTCTAAGGGAATACAATTTGCTTCTAGTTGGAGATACAATATTCAGAATACCCATTGTGTATATTTTTCCAATTAATTGGACTTTAATTACTTTGCAGAAAAATCTATAAAAGAGTCATCCAGGTTTTCCAGGGGAGAACAAGCTCGTACATATTCCATTTACTTTGCATAGAGCTATCTCACCATGAAACATTTTTTGAAAAAACAATAGCCGATTTAATTTTCCTCTGTTGAGGTTTATAAAAGACCCAGCAGAGGCTAGTAGCTCTAATTTTTGATAGAGATTGTTCTATTTAGAAATACAAATGCTGAGAAGAACAGGCTCAGGAATGCTGTTTTAATCAAGGTGACCTTGTATATTAGTTTCTTTGTGTGTGTGTATGTATACACAAATACATACGTGCGTGCATGTATTGATATGTATACACAAATACGTGCGCGTGTATGTGTACACAAATACATAAGTGTGTGCATGTATGTATACACAAATACATACATGTGCGTGTATGTGCGTGTGCATGCAACTGCATCAGTATTCAGCTCAAGCAAGGTAAAAAATATCAATAATAAAATAGGAATGTAGGCCTGACCTGTGGTGGCGCAGTGGATAAAGCATCGACCTGGAATGCTGAGGTCGACGGTTCAAAACCCTGGGTTTGCCTGTCCAAGGCACATATGGGAGTTGATGCTTTCTGCTCCTCCCCCTATTCTCTCTCTATCTATCCCTCTCTCTCTCTCTCTCTCTAATAAAAATTAATAAATAAAATCTAAAAAAAAAAGTAAATAAATAAAAAAAATAATAATAATTTAAAAAAAAATAAAATAAAAATAAAATAAAATAGGAATGTAGTAACATAAAGCTAATTTCTTGTTTTTTTTTTCATTTCCGTGTCTTCTGTTTTCCTGGGGTGTTATCTTCCCATTGAGGGAAGGATTCAAGTAGCTCTACAGGTAAAAAATGTTTAATATATACTATGTACCTAACCTCCATTGCTGTGAATATTTTCTGTGGGTTACAGGGTAGAGAGGCAACATGAATATGGCAGCGGCTTAGCGCGAAGGCAGTTGTTTGCCGTCCTCATGAGCAGGGCTGGGGACTGATGCTACACAGGGAAGGAGGGCCGGTGAGAAGCCAGGGAACCACTGCTGGTTTGGAGCCGGAGCTGAATCCTGTCAGTAGTCCTCCCTTACAATGTGGGTGTTAAGCCTGTGGTGACACAGTGGTTAAAGTGTCGACCTGGGACACTGAGCTCACAAGTTCAAAACCCCAGGCTTGCCCAGCCAACGCTCATAATAAGAAGCAACTACTACTACGAATTGGTGCTTCCTTCTCTCTCTCTCCTCTCTCTAAATCAATAAATAAAATCTTTTTATTTTTTTAAAAGAAGAAAATGGGGAGAAGCCACGTTTAAATCCCATCGTGAATACATTCAGTGTGGTCAGTGAAAGAAAAAAATTACTGTTGGCATTTGGAGCAGGACAACGAACCAGGAGGGAAGCTAGAAGCTAAGTAAAAAGTGAAATATGAAATTAAAGGCACATCAAAATGCATCAGCTCAGCCTGACTGAAATGTATTCTCACCTAGGTGGGGTCGAGTGCCCTCGGGGCATCTCAAATCTCTTTCCAGCCCCCACTTTGAGGCTAGAAGATTCTGAGCCAGAAGGTAATTGGCTGGAAAGTTGCCTTTGATTTGGAATTTTTAATCTTCAACCCCAATCCTGAATGCTGTTGCTACAATGTTTATTTTCTGACCTGGGCCACTTAAACCTACTTCGCGATCCTGTTGGGTACTTTTCCTGTGGCCTGAATTTGTTTAATGTTTCTGACAATGAATTTCCCTAGTAATTGCCATGGCTTCACTCCACACGATCTGCCTCTCAGGGCACTCTGGGAAATTAAACGTTAGGTCTCAACAGTTATTTGCTTACTTCGTCCCCATTTATTAAATAATCATTAAAAAGGTACCTTTCACATTTAAATAGGCACACTGTTATCTGAAGGCGTGGCAAGTTGGGGAGGCTGGGTGAGAGGAACCGGCGGCCTTTGTTCTCTGTCAGCGGGTTCCCTGGTGTTGACTGCATCCCAGGTCTGGGGCCAGAACGCACTGCTCTCTGCCCGTGGGGTGCTGCTTTACTTGTAACGAGAGCGCAAGTCACTGCTGTTCAGAGGTGGCTTGAACATTTTGACCACATTGAAAATACTTCTAACCCTAGTTAGAGCAGAAGCATAAGCTGAGTCTTCTTTTGTGTTGGAGGAATTTTCCACAAGATTTTTGAGGAATTACTCTTTCTTTTTTCTTTTTTAGTGAGAGAGAGATAGGGACAAACAGAAAGATGAGAAATGTCAACTTGTAGTTGTGGCTTCTTAGTTATTCATTGATTGCTTTCTCATACGTGCCTTTACGGAGGAGGGGGCTCCAGTTGAGCCAGTGACCCCTTGCTCAAGCCAGTGACCTTTGGGTTCAAGCCAGTGACCTTGGGCTTCGAGCCAGCAACCTTTGAACTCAAGCCAGTGACCATGGGGTTGTGTCTGTGGTCCTGTGCTCAAGCCAGATGAGCTCGTGCTCAAGCCATGAGTGATCTTGGGGTTTCAAACCTGGGTCCTCAGCATCTCGAGTTGATGCTGTATCCATTGCACCACCACCTGGTAAGGCTTGAGAATTTATTCTGAATGAAGAAATAGGGAGGTGAGGTCCTACGACACATGTAGGTGATCTTGTGACAATGATTATACTCTTTATCTGGGTCTAGTGGATAGCAGGGCTTGCCCCTTGTTCGAGAAGGGCTCCTTCTTAGAGGAGATGTAGAGGGTACCCCCCCTGGAGAATGTGGAGGGGAAGGTGCTATCTTTATTTGAAGAGTTTCACTTAATGAGATATGAAGTGATTTGCTCAGATTCAACACAAGAGAGTTCTGCTGAGTTCTCAGTTCAGGTATGCCAGAGCAGCACCACGGGTCAGCAGAGGGGTCTTGACCTTTGAATATAGACATGCTTGATTGGGGCCCTCAACCCCCAACAGTGTGACCTCCCACCTAATAATAGCATCCGAGTGTCAGGTCCCTAAAGAGAAAAACAGAATCCATCTTACAAAAAACAAAACAAAACAAAAAAAAACCGCTAATCCACCCAAAATGTAATATGTAATAATAAATAGGAAATAGTATTGTCATTATTTCTCTCTCATTATTATCTTCAGCAGGCTGCTTGATTTGACTATGTCACTTGTGATGGGAGTCATGATTAGCCCTGAGGTGGTGCTGAGAAACCTTGTTTGATTCACTTTACTTGAAATTTACTCAACCACCTGACACGGTACTTTCTCGTTCATCTTAAGGCACAATGTACAGATTCTTTTTCTCCTAAAGGAAGGAAGGCTGTGTGCATTAGCTCATGGAAAAAGCGTGTTGACTCCCGTCCCAGTTTTCCCTGTCTAATTCTATTGTGCGGTTTTAAGCAAGCCGGCACATTCTCCTAGCTCTTCAGAAAGGAAGAGCAGCAGCTTCTCCGTAGCATCGAGGCTGTGGCTGGGTAATTATTTCCAAGAGACCAGCAAGAGTGACTGTGACATCGTCCCTCGAGTACTCGGCATTCCGTGGAAGAAAACATGATGTAATTGGACTTTAATAACTCGGATGGAAATGTATCCCAGGGCCACGAAATGTTTCTCTACAACATTAGATCTAGGCGAATTATTATGATTACTTCCGCAGAAGTGTTCGGATTAGCCGATATGTGATTATAAAGTCCATTAGGGAGCTGACTCAGGTGAGGTACAGGAAAGGACCTGGTGTTTCAGTGCTTCTCGTTCCTGAACAGTGTGGGCTGGGAAGGTATGTTATCAGTGATCTTGCCAGGCTCGGTGGAGAAACAGCTGAACATGGATGCCTGTCCCAAATAGCACATTCGCATGCCTGCTTCCCTTGTGTCACATATAGACTTTTGCATAAAGGGTCTTTCCTCCTTCTGTGACGGTGGACAGGTGACAGCACTGATATGAGAGTGAAAGCTCTTGAGTCCACCAGTTCAGACCCTGCCGGGCTCTATGGGTCGTCAGTGTCCATGCAGCACATACAAGTGTCTTCTGTGCTAGGTCTTATAGACATACAAGAATAAACACGGCCCTGGCTGGGAGAGAGAGCGTCGGCCCAGCATATGGACATCCCAAGTTTGATTCCCAGTCAGGGCACACAGGAGAAGAAGTGGACCATCTGCTTCTCTTCCCCCGTCTCCCCCTTCTCTCTTTCTTCCCCTCCCACAGCCAGTGGCTCAATTGGTTTGAGTATGGCCCTGGGCGCTAAGGATAGCTCCGTTGGAGCACACCAGCCTCAGACACTAAAAACAGCTCAGTACTCGAGCATTGGCCCCAGACAAGATTGCTAGGTGGATCCTGGCCAGGGCACATGTGGAAGTCTGCCTCATTATCTCCCCTTCTCTCACCAAAAACAAAACAAAATGAAAAACCACACACACAACAGAAAAACCAACATGATTCTTGCCTTTGGTTAAAAATGGTCCAGTGGAGCAGACTAGATGTAGTATGCAGGTACATCTATGTACAGGTTTCTAACACATTTTATGGCTGATTCCCAACAGCCTATTATTCTTAGCCAGTTTTGGTAACAGTAACCTCATCCCCACCACCCATTGTTATTGTTGGGTTCAGGGGTAGAGTCGTGGGGCTAGGCCAGTATGTGGCATTGAAATACTAGGACTGACTTTCTAGGGCAGCAGTTCTCAACCTGTGGGTCACGACCCCTGTGTTTTGGTTGTTTGACCCCCGCCGGGGTCGTGACCCACAGGTTGAGAACCGCTGTTCTAGGGGGCAAACCTCTCTTAGGGGGGGTAAATGTAGGTCTACAGTTGTTTATATGGAAAATAATAGTATAATAATCAGAAATAATAGGAGAATAGGCCCTGGCCGAGTGGTTCAGTAGATAAAGCACTAACCCAGTGCACCAGAGGTCACAGGTTCAACCCCTGGTCAGGGCACATAGGAGAAATAACCAGTGAGTGCACAACTGAATGGAACAACTAAGTGAAACAGTGAGTTGATGATGCTTCTCTTCCTCTCTCCCCCACCCTCCCTTTCTCCCTCTCTCTCAAATTAATGAAAAAAATTAAAATATTAATACAAGAATAAACTCTTGTGTTTCACATACTCACAACTGTAAACCTACTTTTGCCCCGCCCCGTATAATATGGATAATAATAAGAGAAACCATCCTAAAGATGATGTTAAAACTGCTTACAGCATGAACTAAGGACGCTCAACAAAGAATTGATGTTTCTCATCTCTCTCCCTTCCTGTCTGTCTGTCACTCTCTGTCCCTCTCTCTGACTCTCTCTGTCTCTCTCTCTCTCACACACACACACACACACACACACACACACACACACACCTACCTGAAAATGAGCCATCCCGGGTGACATACTTCAACTCTGAGGAAGTGAGTCAAAGCGGAGCCGCTTGGACTTCACGGTGTCTGAGCTCACACACGACTGTACTGTGGGAGCCAGTGAGACTCCATTTTCATTCCCCTGCAGCCATTGAGCCAAACGCAGGCTTCATTTACTGCTTTCCACATCTCACATCATGACCATCCCCATGGGTCCTCGTTTGAAACACGGCCTCGCAGGTCCCGCATACAGAGGATCGGGAGCTCTGATCCATCTGCACGGAGTTGAGCCTTAATTTGGGCAGCTTTCAGGCAGTTGTTCTGGTGGTCAGAGCGGAGACAGCGTGACGGGCAGGCGCGGTGGCCAGCTCAGCCAGGAGGAGTAGGGACAGGTTCTCAGGGGCGTCTGGCCTGTGCCGGGGGGAACGAGGGTGGGTGCCAGGCTGGGAAGAGGCGGGAAGATGGGCCCAACAAAGGGAGAGCCTCAACAGAGTTCTTCTGTCTAAGGCCTTGGCTGTCTCGTCTGCAAAGTAACATGAGAAAATCATGCCTCCTCTTCTGATGGCCTCTGCTACGATGATAACTTAGGAAACTAGGGAATTTCAATGCTATTTGCTTCTTTTTTAAAAAAAATTGAATTTATTGAGGTGACACTGTTTAACATAGTTATACACGTTTCAGGAGCCCAGTTCTACAACACAACTCTGTCCCCCGTATTGTGTGTTCACCTCCCCCCATCAAGTCTTCGTCCATCAGCATTTGTCCCCATACCTTCCTCCACCTCCCGCACCCAGCCGTCACCACATCGTTGTCCATGTTCATGAGTTTCTCTTCTTTTTCCTTTTCTTTCCTTTTTCCTCCCCTCCCCTCCCCTCCCCTCCCCTCCCCTCCCCTCTCCCTCTCCTCCCCCTCTTCCCCCTCCTCCCCCTCCTCTCCCCCTCCCCTCCCCCTCCCCTCCCCTCCCACTCCCCTCTCCTCCCCCTCTTCTCCCCCCTCCTCTCCCCCTCCTCCCCTCCTCCCACTCTCCTCCCTCTAAATTTTCCCTCCTCTCCCCCTCCCCCCCCCCTCCCCTCCCCTCCCCCTCCCCTCCCCTCCCCCTCCCCTCCCCCTCCACTCCCCCTCCTCTCCCCTTCTCTCCCCCTCTCCTCCCCCTCTCTTCACCCCTCCTGTCCCCCTCCTGTCCCCCTCCTCCCCCTCCCCCTCTCCTCCCCCTTTCCTCCCTCCTCCACTCCCCCTCCCCTTCCCCTCTCCTCCCCCTTTCCTCCCCCTTCTCCCCCTTCTCTCCCCCTCCTCTCCCCCTCCTCCTCCCTCCCCCCTCCCCCTCTCCCCTCTCCTTCCCTCCCCCTCTCCTTCCCTCCCCCTCTCCTCCCCTCTTCCCCCTCCTCTCCCCCTCCTCTCCCCCTCCTCCCCCTCCTCTGCCCCTCCTCCTCCCTCCCCCCTCCCCTTCTCCTTCCCTCCCCCTCCTCTCCCCCTCCTCTCCCCCCTCCTCCCCCTCCTCTCCCCCTCCCCCTCCTCTCCCCCTCCTCCTCCCTCCCCCCTCCCCCTCCCCTTCCCTTCCCCTCTCCTCCCCCTCCTTTCCCCCTCCTCTCCCCCTCCTCCCCCTCCTCTCCCCCTCCTCTTCCCTCCCCCTCCCCCTCTCCTTCCCTTCCCCTCTCCTCCCCCTCCCCCTCTCCTTCCCCCTCCTCTTCCCTTCTTCTCTCCCCCTCCTCCCCCCTCCTCCCTCCTCCTCTCCCCCTCCTTCCCCTCTCCTCTCCTCCCTCTCCTCCCCCACCCCTCCCCTCCCCTCCCCTACCTTCCCCTCCCCTTCCCCCTCTCCTTTCTTCCCATGCCCTCTCTCCTCTCCTCTCTGTCCTCTCTCCCTTCTTCCATCTGTCCATCTCTCCTGTTTCACTCAATCCCTCCACACCCTCACCCAGCCTGCCACCCTCCAGCAGTCAGCCTGCTCTCTGTATATCTGGCTGTTTGCTTTTTGATCTACCTTTAAATGCACCCCGTGGTAACTTGTGGGGTTTTCTTTGTGACACCCTCCCTCCATTGGGAAACTGGAAGTACTTGGCAAGCTCGACTGTAGTGTGACTGTCACGCAGGCAGATTCTCTCCTGTTCACGTTTGTATCCAGATCACCTGTCAGAGCACCTGGCCACGTGCACGCAGCCGTGGTGACGGCACAACTGCACTGACATGATTATGCTCAGGCACTGAATGTCACGTCTCGTGACTTTCCTACGTAAAGTGAATAGTACTCTATCGTAATAGTAATATCAGTTACGTAAATAGTATTTGGAATTTGCCAAACCCACAATTAAAAAAAAAAATTTATTTCTAATTTATTGTGTTAACATGGTTTCAGGTATCCCACTCAATAACCCCCTCTACACCGTGCCACTTTGTACTTTTAAATCAGCCACTTGTTCAACAAATATTTAGTGAACATGTTGTAGGTGTCAGAGCACCAGGGATAAAACAGTGAACAGAACACACACATCAGTGCCCTCTGAGACCCCCAGGTTGGCAGGAGAGTGCAGGGACCGTTTCCACCTTGAGCCACCTCTGACGGTAATCATCTGTGATTCAGAGATGGGGGAGAGGAATTCTGTGTCTGTGTTAAGTCACTCATCTGGCCAAACTTGCGACAGAAACCAAAAGTTCCATAACTTTCAGCTCGGGGACTGGCACACTGTTCTGTCACAGAGACTTTGCGACACTTTCCAAGACTCTCTTTGAGCTTGTGTTTGTGTCCTTGCCATGTGCCCCGCTCCTCCTGGGTCTGTGAGCACATGTTGGAAATCTGTAACATACAGTGCATGTCTTCAGGACCCTGTGCCCCTCGTCTAGGGTGCCTGCCTTGATGAGAAAGAGTGAGCTCAGACAGGCTTCGTAGGAATAGACTCCACTTCTCTGCTCCATGGTTCCCAGAGGACAGAATGATGTGGGGACAGACTCTCATTCAATAGTGTGTGCTGAGTAAAGGGACCATGAAAGCACTCAGCAGTCCATTTCCTACTCGTGCATTAGAACTGTCTCTTTCTGGGCCCGTTTTGTCTTTGAGATGGTTCCCTCTCCTCAGTTCAAAGAGCCATGAGTGGTTTTCATAACACCAGCGCCCAGCGTCCCTCCGTCGTTCAGATGGCCACTGCCTGGGGCTCACTGACTGCACACAGTCCAAGACGGAGGGCCGAGAAGGAGGTGAAGCTGAACAGACACGAGAGAGTCCCGAGGGCTGGAGTGGTTTTTTTGTTTATTTGTTTTTGGATTTTTTTTCGTTTTTTTTTTTTTTTTTTCGTTTTTTGTGACAGAGACAGAGAGAAGGACAGATAGGGACAGACATACAGGAAGGGAGAGAGATGAGAGGCATCAATTTTTCACTGCAGCTCTGTAGTCTCCTTAGTTGTTCATTGATTGCTTTCTCATTTGTGCCTTGACTGGGGGGCTCCAGCAGAGTAAGTGACCCTTTGTTCAAGCCAGTGACTTTGGGCTCAATCCAGCGACCTTTGGGCTCAAGCCAGCAACCATGGGGTCATGTCTGTGATCCCATGCTCAAGCCAATGACCCTGTACTCAAGCTGGTGAGCCCTTGCTCAAGCCGGCAACTTCAGGGTTTCAAACCTGGGTCCTCTGTGTCCCAGTCTGACACTCTATCCACTGAGCCACTGCCTGGTCAGGCTGGAGTGGTTCTGAGATTCTCCTTCAAAGGAGCTTTGCCATAGCAACACCAGTAATAACAGCATCACTAACAAGAACAGTCAGAACCACTCCCCCTTTGTGGGCACTCACACACCTTAGCTCATCTTCCCACTCACCCTACGAAGTAAACATAATGATCATTTCCACTTCGTAATGAAGAAAGTAGACTTCAGAGTTTCATTTATCTTTCATTGTCAGTAAGTTAACCAATAGGGAAACAATTTTTATGTCTTTGTACACCTGTCTGTCTGTAAACTATAATCTTTGCCTTTAATCGTCTGATTTCCTAGCCCACAGTAGCTAATAAGTGGAGAGAGGCAGAAGGAAGAGAGAGAGACCGAGTCAGAGGACCTGGAAACAGTCCACGGCAGTCCTGGACAACATGGTTTAGTGCCAAGCCACCCTCGCCCCTCAGTGGCTTTGAGGACAGCACGTTAATTAAGATCCATAAAGATCAGTCAGAATAAGGAAGTAAAAGTGAGATTCCATTGAACCGTTCCATTTCATTGCATTCTTCTGCCTAAACTAAATAGGAGACACCTGCATTTTCAAAATATGTCTAAACAGATCATTAAAATGAAAAGTTTGGGTACTTACATGAACGGAACTTTAGGTATCTTGAAAATTTGCTTATACTAAATAGCTCATTTATATCTGTAGTTCATGTTAATGTTACCAGCATTATAAGTGATTACTACTTATTCATGCCATTTTTTAGCACCATATACAAAGATTTAGAAATCTTAGGGTAGACATGTGTGTACAAGGTTAACTAGCTGAATAGATGAAAATAATAAAGAACAATCCCAAATTCTTGGATATTATTTTCATTTCCATTTCCATGGTGACAGCTTGAACACCAAAGGATTTCCTACTGAGCATTAGTAACAAAGGTAGATTTTCTTCCTAGTCCTTCTTCATATTTAAAACTATGCATGGGTCCTGGCCAGTTGGCTCAGTAGTAGACTGTTGGCCTGGTGTATGGATGTCCCAGGTTTGATTCCCGGTCAGGGCACACAGGAGAAGTGACCATCTGCTTCTCTCCCCCTCCCCCTCTGAGGGGCAAGGACATAAACGCAAGCTCACTGCCTGGGGCTCACTGACTGCACACAGTCCAAGACGAAGGACCAAGAAGAAGGTGAAGCTGAACAGACAGGAGAGTGTCCCGAGGGCTGGAGTGGTTGTTTTTGTTTTTATTTTTTTGTTGTGTGTGTGTGTGTGTGTGTGTGTGTGTGTGTGACAGAGACAGAGAGAAGGACAGATAGGGACAGACATACAGGAAGGGAGAGAGATGAGAGGCATCAATTTTTCATTGCAGCTCTGTAGTCTCCTTAGTTGTTCATTGATTGCTTTCTCATATGTGCCTTGACTGGGGGGCTCCAGCAGAGCGAGCGATCCTTTGTTCAAGCCAGTGACTTTGGGCTCGATCCCTGCTTCTTCTCTCTTCTTCTCCTGCAGCCATGGCTTGATTGGTTTGAGTGCATCGGCCCTGGGTGCTGAGGATGGCTCCATGGAGCCTCTGCCTCAGGCACTAGAAATAGTTTGGTTGTAAGCATGACCCCAGATGGGCAGAACATTGGCCCCAGATGGGGGTTGCCAGGTGGATCCCGGTTGGGAAGTCTTGTCTCTCTATGTCCCATTCTCTCTCTTGGAAAAGAAGAAAAAATAAAATATAAAACTCTGTGCATGGACATAGGTGGCATCACAAACAAAATGATTGATGTTTAGCAGATAAAAATAGAGTTCATTTTGCCATCCTGGCAAATCCCAGAGGAAGGAATGAGAGACAGTTGTTGCAGGTAAGCCCAGAAAAGTTATTCTTGATGACTTATGGATTTGAATGATGCTACTGTGAGCATCATTTTTTTTTCTTATTCTAAATAAATTTATTTGTAACAACATGATTAACTATATTGGATACATTGACCTATTTACTGCCTCCTTGTGAATAACATTTATTTTTTTCTCCTGGGAAAACCTCCCAATGTCTTCACTGAGTATGTTTTTCAACTCTCAGTGAACTTAACCTTTTCTACTCCGCTTGACCCCACCCCTCCCCCTCCATCACTGACTCTCACCTACATGTGAACACATGTCTGCTGGTTAGAAGCCTTGCTTCCACACGCTGGGTGACTGCTGACGTGGGGAGTGGCAGAGAATGGCATCACAGGGTCCCATTGTTTGTACAACCAGTGCTGCTTCTGGGAATAGTGGCATTGACTTGCTTTCCACTGAAGGCATTTGTTATTATTAAAAAAAATACTGACGCTGGCCATTTGGCTCAGTGGGAGAGCAGCGGCCTGGTGTGTGGATCTCCTGCGTGTGATTCCGGGTCAGGATACACAGGAGAAGTGGCCATCTACTTCTCCATTCCTGCCCTCCCTCCCCCGCAGCCATGGCTCGATTGGTTCAGGTGCTTTGGCCCCAGGTGCTGAGGATGGCTTCATGGAGCTTCAGCCTCAAGCACTAAAAATAGCTCAGTTGTGAGCACGGCCCCAGAAGGGGTTGTTGGGTGAATTCTGATTGGGGCACAGGGGCACATGTGAGGGAGTCTGTCTCTCTGTCTCCCCTCCTCTCACTTGTTATATATATATACATATATATATATATAACATTTTTCATTTTAGGAAAACATTTTTGTCTACTTCTTTGGTTCCCACTCCAGTACATCTGGCTTCTGTGAGACAGAATAAACTTAACCTTCCCTCACTTTTTATGGGTCAACTTTGTGTATTAAAGGAAGCAACTTGCCCAGTGTTTCCTGATCCTGCTCATATTTTGAGTCATTTGCCTCTGAGTTAAATTTTTAACCAACATCTTGAGTGCCTTGATGCAACCATAACTGCAGAGTGGGGGATTAGTCAGGGAGAGGATCGAAATGGGGTGTATTAATCGTAGGACAGATTGAGATTTCTCATGGAAAACACGTACTCTACGAGAGTACATTGCTCACCTCCTGCACTAAGACAGGAGCAGCCCACGTGCAAATAAAAATTTCAGTCTTTATTTCAAATGATGTTCTTCTTCAACATGGGCAAGGAAGTGGATTTGTATTCCTCACCGTGGTGTTGGCTGTCAGTGCTTCACCGAAGCTCCGTTCTTTTCCGTTGCCCTCCGTTTGTATTGTACCTACGTCAGCGTGGTTTATCACGTCGGTATAACTTCATGTGTTGTTTTTGTTGCTGCTGTTGTGTTGGTTTGTCTTGTTTGGGCCAGGGCTGGGGTTGGAAAGTGTTCCATATTTCATCTGACAGTCCTTACAAGTCCCTCGACACTTACCTAATTAGTGAAAAATGTCCCCAGGCATGCTACACGTACCCTGCATGTGTCTACATGTGGCAGTTGAAGAACAATCCAAATACACTTTTCTGTAAGTCTGAGGATTGTTTTTCGAATCAGTTTAATCCTTCTTTGAAAAGAAAAAAGAGTGACTTTGCCCAGGGTTTCCACAATTAGACACTGTCCTTTTGTGTTGCGTGCACTCACTACTTGTCTCTTGTTTGAGAGCAGAGGACTCCACAGTTGTAGATTTCTGTGGACTCCGTGTGTCTCAGCAAAATAATGTCCGCCTAGGAGAGAATATGGCTCGTCAGGAGTCACAGCTTGTTACTGGAATCTGTCCAGCTTCCACTTAAAGGACATCTCCACGTGTCCCTGGTTAGGCTCCCCAGAAGCAGCGACCAAGACGAAGATTGGCTTGCAAGAGACTTGTTAAAGCAGTGCTCCCACGGCGCTGGGTAAGGAGGTGGGGGAGCAATCAAAAGTGTGATTTCAGGCAAAGTCTGATCTCAGCCCGATCCTGTGGGGAGCTCTGGAGTCTACTTTTGCCCTCTCCATTTGTTCAAGTTTAAAAGCCTAGGAGCTGGGCTTTCTGAATCCTCTCATGGCCAGCGGTTAGCTCAAAGCCGCCCCCGAAGGAGGGTTGTAGCTCCCAGGCACACAGTAGCCAAAAGACATGTGTCTGAAGAGAAAAGCAAGGTGCCCAGAAGGTGGGAAGAGGTTCTCAGAGAGGATACAGCGTTTCTAAGGAGACCTCAGCACAGACAATGTTTGCTGGGCCATTGTGCACTGTTCCCAATATTCGCATGGATACTGTGTCAAAATGTAGCATGAATCCAGTTCAGCGTGGTCCCATAGAAATATCATGTAGCTGAGTGTGTGATTTCAAGTTCTCTGGTAACCACATTAAAGAAAGAAAAAAGAAATAGATGCAATTAACTTTAGTGATATGTTTTCTTTTATGCACTGTATTGAGGCATATAGTTAGTTGAAAATAGGAACGTGATATTTTCAGGCTATTTTTGTACTGATCTTCCATATCTGGTGTGTGCTGTGTACTTACTGTGCATCTCATTTCGGACTAGTCTCCTTTCGAGTGTGACCAGCCACCCGTTACTAGGGCTACTATGTTGAACAACGTAGATTAAGCTGGTTTATTAGCTGTTCTTTTGGGTTTTTACTAAGTGACACAGTCAGAAAAAAAATAACATGTTAAACTGGAAACAAGTTGTTTGTATACTGCAGTGTATGTGATATATTCATTTAAAAATGTTTTTAAGTGAGAGGAGGGGAGATAGTGAGACAGACTGCTGCACGCGCCTGGACCAGGATCCACCTGGCATTCCTGCCTGGGGCCAATGCTTGAGTACCAAGCTATTTCTAACTCCTGAGGCTGACATGCTCAGACCAACCGAACTATCCTTAGCGCTGGGGGCCGACACTCGAACCAATCAAGCCATTGGCTGCTGGAGGGGAAGAGAAAGAGAAGGGGGAGAGAAGGGGAGAGAAGCAGATGGTTGTTTCTTATGTGTGCCCTGACCAGGGATTGAACCCAGGACATCTGCACACCAGGCTGATGCTCTAGCCACTGAGTTACTAGCTATGGCCTAATCTTTATTTTTATTTTTATTGATTGACTAGAGAGAAAGTGAGAGAGAAACAAGAACATTGAGCTGTTCATGTGTGTATCCTGACCTGAGATCAAACCAGCAGCCTCTGAGCATTGGGACGATGCTCTAACCCACTAAGCTATCTGGCCAGGGCTAATATCTTCTCTATTGTAAGGAAGTAGTACAATTCTCGAACCATCCTCCCTTTTTCTGAAAATACCCTACCTCCTTCCGCAAGGGGGCCCCCTATGGCTACCTTTGCACAGTGTGACTGTCCAGCCAGACATAATTAATTACATTCTGATGCTATGGCTTAAACTGGGCTCATCCCGTTCACTTCCTGGAGAATTAGCAGTGTTCTCAGCGGTTTCCCAGACCCTGGTTCCAGTACCTCCTCAGACTTACCTTCATTTCTGCACTTGGGTTTGTTGAACTATGACTGCAAACTTGAAGAACTCCTTTATTTTTATTAAGTTGTTTGCACCCCAGGGGATCATGAGGAAAGGAATGGAAAGGGGCACCGTCAGTGCAGAGACCCTGCCGATCTGGCTGAGTCGGGACAGAGGACAGTGGGTATTGCCCATGCTGGACGGGGAAGCCAGTGGACTACGAAATGACAGTGATGTCACTGTTCTGAGCCACAGAGCGGTAGACCTTGTTGATCAGGCTCTGGGGACTTGGTTACAGAATGCAAGGCTGTCAGATTATTGCATGTAACTCTTCTTGGAAACCTCAGAGAAGTACATCGGAGCAAGGAAACGAGCTCTGTCTAGCTAGAAGTGGGTGAAGAAAATCTGCATGGGCCCTGGTTGGGTAGTTCAGTTGATTGGAGCATTGTCCTGATACACCAACATTGCCAATTCGATACCCAGTCAGGGCACATGCAAGAATATTGCAATGATTGTCTGACCAGGTGGTGGCGCAGTGGATAGAGCATCAGACTGGGATGCAGAAGACCTAGGTTCAAAACCCCAACGTTACCAGCTTGAGCACAGGTTCATCCGGCTTGAGCGTGGGATCATAGATATGACCCCGTGGTTGCTGGCATGAGCCCAAAGGTTGTTGGCTTGAAGCCCAAAGTCACTGGCTTGAGCAAGGGGTCACCCACTCTGCTGTAGCCTCCTGGTCAAGGCACATATGAGAAAGCAATCAATGAACAACTAACATGCCACAGTGAAGAACTGATTCTTCTCATCTCTCTTCCTTCCTGTCTGCTTCTATCTGTCCCTCTTTCTGTCTCTCTCTCTGTCTTTGTCACACAAAAAGAAAAGAATATACCAATGATTGCAAAAGTAAGTGGAACAATAGGTTGATGTTTCTCTCTCTCTAAAAATCAATGAAGAAAAAAAAAATCTGCATGAATATGCTTGTTGCCCCAGAATTGATTCTCAACACAGAAGCCAGAAGGATTTAGGTCGGGTCCTGTCTCTCCGCACCTAAAAATATCCACTGCGTGAGATTAATAAGAGATTAGACACTGAAGAGGAAAAGACAAGTCAATTTGGAAACAGAGTGAAAGAAACTAAACCCGAATGCAGAGGGAGGAGACGTGGAACTTGGACACAGCAGCAGTGACCTGCAGGCTCTGTCGAAGCCCAGATGTTCAACTGAAGTCTCAGAAAAAAGAAAAGAGGAGAAAGAAAAAGGTTGTGGGAAAGGGAAGAAATTTTTCAAATTTTTGGAAACTGTCTATATATATATTTATATATATATATATAAATTCAAGCAACTTGACAAATCCCAAGGAAGTAAAAGTTAAAGAATGCTGCATAATTGCATATCATCATTGAAATGCTGAAAATCAGTGATAAAGATAAAATATTAAGGCCCTGGCCAGTTGGCTCAGTGGTAGAGCGTCGGCCTGGCGTGCAGGAGTCCCAGGTTCGATTCCCGGCCAGGGCACACAGGAGAGGCACCCATCTGCTTCTCCACCCCTCCCCCCTCTCCTTCTTCTCTGTCTCTCTCTTCCCCTCCCGCAGCCAAGGCTCCATTGGAGCAATGTTGGCCCGGGCACTGGGGATGGCTCTATGGCCTCTGCCTCAGGTGCTAGAATGGCTCTGGACACAACAGAGCGACGCCCCAGATGGGCAGGGCATCACCCCCTGGTGGGCATGCCGGCTGGATCCCGGTTGGGCACATGCAGGAGTCTGTCTGACTGCCTCCCTGTTTTCAGCTTCGGAAAAATACAAAAAAAAAAAAAAAAAGAAAGAAAGAAAAAAAAGATAAAATATTAAAAGCATTGGGGCGGGGAGGACATATTTTGTACAGGGAAATGAAAATAAAAATGAACAAAGACACCTTGTCACAGAGCAGGGCAGAAGATAAAGGACCAGCATCCTAACAGGTTCACAGAAAAAAAAATATTTTGTGTGTGTGAAGGCAAAATTTTATCAATAGTGAAAATCGTCTTCAACAATGAGATGAAATGATGACTTTTTCTAACGAATGGGAGCTGAGAGACTGCTTCACTGGCAGTGAGAGGAATGTCCAGAGCTCGTCTCCCAGAAAAAAATTATGCCTCATGGAAATGGGGATCTAGAAAATAATAGAGTTATCTAAAAGACTGGTGTATTGTTTTCAAATCTTCTTTAAACAGCCCTGGCTGGATACAGCTCAGTTGGTTAGAGCATCATCCTGAAGCACAGAGGTTGCTGGTTCAATCCCCAGTCAGGCACATACAGGAACAGATCGCTATTCCTGTCTCTCTCCCCCTTCCTCTCTCTCTAAAAATCAATAAGTTAAAAAAATTGTTTTTAAAATTTTCTTTAAACAATATCTCAGGATTTAAAGCAGAAACAATAACTACATATCATGAAGCTCATGACATGTAGAAATAAAATAACGGTAGAAAACAAAAAAGGCGGGGACGGTAGAGGTAGACTCCCATAAGTTTCTTTCCAGAGACAGGAGGCTGTATGACGTTATTGGCGGGTACCTTGCTATAGCTTAAAGACGAATATTTGGCCTGATGGGGCAGTGACGCAGTGGAAAGAGTGTCAAACTGGGACGCAGAGGACCCAGGTTCAAAACCCCAAGCTCATCGCTTGAGCATGGGATCATAGACCTGTTCCCATGGTTGCTGGCTTGAGCCCAAGGTCAGTGGCTTGAGCAAGGGGTCACTCTGTCTTTCTGTAGCCCCCTGGTCAAGGCATATATAAGAAAGCAGTCAGTGAACAACTAAGGAGCTTCAATGAAGAATTAATACTTCTCATCTCTCTCCCTTCCTGTATGTTCCTGCTATCCCTGTTTCTGTCTCTCTCTCACACACACACACACAAATTGAAATCATAAAGTGCCACTAAAAAATTTTAAGTAAAAAAATAGATATATCTAAGAAGTCAAAAAGAGAAATAAGCTGGAATGTAAAAAGACACTCGGTTAATCCAAAAGAAATCAGTAAAAAAGAAGAGATAAATTATAAATGGGGCAGTAAGAAAACAACTAAGGGTGTAATAAATTTAAATCTTGTTATATTAATAATTACATTAAATCTAAATGGTTTAAACATTCTGATTGAATCAGCTTTAATGAAGTTGAATAAGAGATATAAGGATGCATTAGATATTTTCTTTGCTCAAATTAAGTTCAGCTCTCACAGACTCACAAGAACTGGAGATAGGTTATTCAAAAACTGAGCTTCATAAAGCGTCGACCTGGAATGCTGTGGTCACCAGTTCAAAACCCTGGGCTTGCCCGGTCAAGGCACATATGGGAGTTGATGCTTCCAGCTCTATCCCCCTTCTCTCTCTCTCTCTCCCTCTCTCTCTCTTCTCTAAAATGAATTAAAAAAAAAAAAACAACTGAGCTTCAATTAAGAAAATTAGAAGTCGTGACTGGTTGGCTCAATTGTGGATGTCCCAGATTCGATTCCCAGTCAGGGTACACAAGAGAAGTGACCATATTCTCCATTCTCCTCCCCTCCCCTCCCCTCCCCCCTCCCCCCCTCTCTCTCTCCCTCCCCTCCTCTCTTTCTCTCTCTCTCTCTCTTCCTCTCTTGCAGCCATGGCTCTTGGTTCAAGTGCATTGGCCCTGGGCACTGAGCGTGGCTCCATGGAGCCTCTGTCTCAGGTGCTTAAAATAGCTTGGTTGCAAGCATGGTTCCAGATGGGCAAAGCATTAGCCCCAGAAGGGGTTGGTGGGTGGACCCCGGTCAGGGTGCATGTGGGAGTCTGTCTCTCTATCTCCCCTCCTCTCACTTAAAAAGGAAATGAAAAGAAAATTAGAGAGCTGATTCTGTCACATCTCTGTAGGACCTTTACATTGTAAAAGATTTTGTACCCATGTGACAGAGGGTTTTGCAAGGGTAGAGAAGGATTTATTTCCTAATCAGGGCAATATCTAGAATATGTTGGAGCATACTGAATGTTCCAGTGGACACAGAAGACTGATCAGAGAGAGGATAGGCCAGGCTGTCCTACTCCAGAGAACAAGAAAGGCACTCAAGGGAATCTGTGATCTATAACATTGTTTGCTCTGGGGTCACCTTTTCGTATGAACCTAGGTTTGACCGGTGACTCACTTTACTTATAGCAGAAGTAATTCTAGGTAGCTTTCAGGATTGTGCCTAAGGAGTTATGCCTCTTTTATTCTCACTTCAGGAATGCCTTCTCTTAAAAACAGCTATTCTGTAAAGCAGTACAGTATAACTATTCGAAAACCACCATATTGTGAGGAAGCCCAACCAATCCATGAAGAGCGAGCCGGGTCATAGGAAGGAGCATGAAGACTGAGCATGTGTGGGAAGCACTTTTGTGCTCATGAGCCAGCCCACACAGTAGTGGAATGCAGGGGACAAATGACCTGAACCAAAGCGGCAAGAACAGCAGAACCACTCAGTGGCATCCTGCTATGAAAAGTCCAGCCCCGCAGAATTATAGAGAATAAAACGGAGTTGTTTTAGGTCACTGTGTTGTGCAGTAACAAGCATCTGGCACTGAAATGGTACCTTGGAATGGGGTGCTCCCATACAAATATCTACCATATGTGATACTGCCATTGGGAGAGTAGGTGCCTGGTGGGTGACAGGACATTATTTCCAGAGGCTAGAAAGGCAGTGGAAACACTGTACATGGAACTTGGAGAAAAAGCAGTCTGTGTTAGGAAATGGCAAGTCATCTGGCAACACTCACCTGTGGTGGCAGTGGGCCATACTGCTTTGGGCTCCTGTGCTAGGAGGTAGGTGTATTTGGCATGTGACGAGAGGAGGAATTGTTACAAACCAAAGGGAGGGTGTGGCACTGTGTTACGTTAGTGGTCCCCAGCCAACCCTAGCTGCTGCTGATGCCCTAGTCCATTTTTCCGCAGGGCCAGGAGCAGGGCCAGGCGAGGAGGTACCTAGGACGCAGAATGATAGCATCACCCATTCACCCAGACTTGTGTCCGAGGCTCCTGATCGCCTTTCTCTAGTCCTGACTCTGCTCTGGAGTGTGGTTGCAGCCGAGGATGAACTGACAGGATGTGTTGGAGGTGATACCGTGCCGGGCACAGTGTCACCAGGAAGGCCAGTCACACTACTGTCAAGTGCACACAGAGTTTGCATGAAACCTGGGAGGCTCTGAGACCACGGGGGCAGGGACGCCCAGCCCCCGGCTGGCCTGTGGCCCACCGCCATCACAGCAGGGAGCCCTGGCAGGACCAGCGGAGCCTAGCCCACAGACTAGAGGCCTGGGCAAGTAAACTGCCGGCGGTTTTCAGCCACAAAGTGTTAGTATGTTTGTCAGGCAGCCATAGGCAACTGTGAAAGAAGCCATCCCTGTCTCCTTCAGCTGCTCTGATGACTTAAGCCGCTGACATATGTCATCGCAGGAGGTGGCAGACTAAACAGGGCAGAGCAGCCGATGGACAAAAAACATTTACGGGGTTTCCTTGCATATTCCCAAGGGGTAGAGTGGCTAGAACCCTGGATACTCCGAGGGCATGGGGTCACAGAAAGACTAGAAAATATTATCTTGTAACGAAATCACTTTTTGTTGGCTATCTGATTTGGTCTGGGACTAAGAGACTGTCCATGTAATAGTGCTCTATAAGTATAAGTTAGTGTTATTAACCTGTCATAGAAGGAAAAACAATGTGACAGGTCAGGGGCCTGATAGATTCCATCCAGCAGGGAGCGCTGTGGTGCTTGGCATGTGCAGACAGGCTGGAAAGGAGACAGGCATTGCCCCTTTAGGGTGTAGCACAAGCAAGGACCCACCTTGTCCCAGCTGACCCAGCGCATCAGTGGGATGTTGTATGGAAGGCATTAGAACCCCTGAGCTAATATAAGCAATTATCCAGGCTTTGGGGACTCACTTCCCTGCTGTGATTGCGTGCCTAGGTCTGGAAGTATTGTGCAAATTACAAGACAAGGATGGGGGGGTGGGGGGGGTCTGAGCAGTAAGTGAATGTAAATGAGCACGGCCTTGCAGGAAATCAAAATATGGGCTCATTATTTTGTTTTTCACTCCAGAAAGGAAACACACTTTGAAATAGCAAATTCCGGCAAGAATAAAGTAATAGTAATAATAATGATAGCTCTGCCCAAGTCAGTTTTCTCTGGGTGGCCGAGTCTGATAGGAGCTCCCCAAGTCAAGGAATAGTAGTCTCTGCTAAGCACAGCGACCTCCAGGGAACTTGGCATGAATGGGTCATCACAGCCTTTTATCAACAGCATTTATTCATCCCTTCCGTCCCTGATAGCGGGGGTGCAACGGAACACAAATTGTGTCATTAAGAGACGGTAATATACGAGCTGATGTAAAAAATGTTCCATTTTGAGCATTTCCAAATTGGCCAATTTCCTTGATCTTTAAAAATATTTGCAAAGCACTCCGGTGATGGAAACATTGTTGCTATTTTTAAAATGCACAGGCCAGATTCATCTTGGCATTGGCTGTGCTATTAGAATGTTTTATAGATGCTGTTCTGCAGGCGACTGATCCTTGCAGATCGTAACAAATGGTGCAGGGGCTGTTTTCTGGGCTGGCTCTGCTATGTAGGTCGCTCCTCTGGGCTCCTTGTATAGGAGGTCTAATCGCAGAAGACAGTGCTGGGCTGGGGTGGGATTCCTTCCGAGGCCTCTAGTCCGTTAACTCTGCCTTCCAAAGTCACGTTTCTCAATTAGGCCCACTGCTCTGTTAATACTAAAACCTGCTCCCTAACCTGATTCTGCTCTATTTAAAAACACATCAGTAAATTATTTCTGTTAACTACATATAGAATGTATGCTCTATGAGAACAAAGGTCTTGATCTCCCCCATCTTCCTCCCCTACAAAACCCCGATGTTTTCAAGTGTCTACCACAGTGCCTGCAGCTCAATAAACATGCGTGGAATGAATCAAGAAATTAATGCATCTTCAGTAAGGCACATTATCCCTCTGAAACATGGATCTCATCTCCCAAATGACGAGGATGACTCCAGCTTCCAAGACCTATAGCCTCTATTATCAAAAATGGTTCCATGCAAATTCTGGTTCATTGTTGGCTGAGACCCAAGGACATTTTCCTTTCTATAGAATCCCAATGACTAGTGATGTCAGCAGATTTCAGTTTTTGATTTTCAGCCTAGAGGTTTTCTCCAAGGATGTCCAAGCTGTTAACATCCACAGCATGTGCCTGCATAACAGAATTGAACCAGCGTGGCTCTTTCACGCACGTGTTAGTTACACATTTATTAAGAGCCTACTGTGCGTCAGATACTGGGTTCAGCTGTGGCTGCAGAAATGAATCAGTTGTCAGCATGTGTCCTCAATGAGCTCATAGTCTGGTACAAAACACAAACACATTCGTACAGCAGGGAGAGAGGACCAGAATGCTAATCAAAGAACACTGGGCATGTGGGTGGGACAGCTGCTTGGTAGAATACGGGTTAGCAACTATGGCTTGCGAGCCAGATGTGGCTCTTTTGATGGCTGCATCTGGCTCGCAGACAAATATTTAATAAAAAAATAATGTTAAAAATATAAAACAGCCTGACCTGTGGTGGTGCAGTGGATAAAGCGTCGACCTGGAAATGCTGAGGTCGCCGGTTCGAAACCCTGGGCTTGCCTGGTCAAGGCACATATGGGAGTTGATACTTCCAGCTCCTCCCCCCTTCTCTCTCTCTGTCTCTCCTATCTCCCACTGTCTCTCCCTCTCCTCTCTAAAATGAATAAATAAAAAAATAAAAAATAAAAAATAAATAAAATAAAAAAAAAGAAAAACTGATGATTGATGCTTCTCATCTCTCCGTTCCTGTCTATACCTCTTTCTGACTCTCTGTCTAAAAAAAAAAAAAAAAAAAAAAAAAAAAATATAAAACATTCTCATGTATTACAATTCATTGATTTCCTACCGCTCATGTTCATGGTTGCGGGTGGCTGGAGCCAATCACAGCTGTCCTCCGGGACAACACCAAATTTTTATTGGATAATGCGAAACATACATGTTTCATCGTATGGCTCTCATGGAATTACATTTTAAAATATGTGGCGTTCATGGCTCTCTCAGCCAAAAAGGTACCTGACCCCTGGGTTAGTGTGATTAAACTCAGTTCTTGGGAAAGACCTCCTTGAATCGCTGTTCAAAGAAATGATGCAGACTCTCAGGCTCCAAGACGACCACCTTACTGTAGAAGCGACGTCACTGGAGGCAGCACAGCTGGGTGGGATTATTACACGTCTCCTACGCATGCACCATTTTCGTCCAAGTCGTTCCATGTTCTCAGGTTGGTAGGTGCCCAAGAATTAAGCAGATGTCTGAAAACAATAGCTGTTAGTGTTACCATCTAGAACAAGCCTGTCGGCAAGCTTCCTGTTGATAGATAGGTGATTTATACAGAAACACACAGTTCAGGGATTACGGTTGGATAAGCCCTTGTCTGATGAGAGAGTTGGGAGGGGCTGGTCTGTCAGTGAAGAAGGTGGTTGAGCGGCACTATCGCAGCTCTCATTAGACTTGATGGCTAGAAGGTCATCCGGTGCTCTCTCATCTTTCCAAATGTGCCTCA
The DNA here is from genome assembly GCF_036850765.1 of Saccopteryx bilineata. Classification (NCBI taxonomy): domain Eukaryota; kingdom Metazoa; phylum Chordata; class Mammalia; order Chiroptera; family Emballonuridae; genus Saccopteryx; species Saccopteryx bilineata. The sequence goes on from NC_089496.1 coordinate 68,880,497, forward strand.
GGAGTTAGTTTGCACTGGTTGTTTCCACCACGGGGAATGTTCTTCCACTTGATGGCTGTGTGGACGGCCCTCTCACCTGCTTTAGCCATTGCTCAGATGCCACTGTCTCGGTGAGGTTGGCCTAGAGAACCCTGTTTAAAAATATCCATCACTTCTTCCCCAGGTGCCTGTCCTGTCTCTTCTTTCCTTGGGCTCCAGCACTCAAAATTGCCCCTTTCTGTTGTTTAAATTTTTTCCATAGCAGTAGTTTTTGAATTAGATAGTTGTAGGCTTACCGCAGGGCCTGCCGAGGAGAAGGGTTGGGAAGGTGAACAAAGTCTAGCTTTCCAGCATTTATTTTATTTGCTTTTTAAATTTTCAGTTACAGTTGGCATATAATGTTGATGTTAGTTTCCTGTGTACAACATAATGAATAGACATTTATGTAATTTAGGAAGTGACCAGCCTAATAAGTCTGGTACCCGTCTCACTCCACACATAGTTATTATGGTATTATTGATTGGCAGCCATCAGTTTGTTCTCTGTATCTGTGAGTTTGTTCTGCTGGTTTATTTTTTTTAGATTTCACATATAAGTAAAAATGTAGGGTGTTTTTCTTTCTCTTTTTCTGCATAGCATAGTATCCTCTAGGTTCCTCCATGTTGTTACAGATGGCAAGATTTTATTCTTTTTCTTGTGGGAAAGTAATATTCCATTGTGTATATGTACCACTTCTTTATCCATTGTGTATATGTACCACTTCTTTATCCATTTGTCTTGGCGATTGTAAATAATGCTGCAGTGAACATAGGGGTCTATACGTCTTTTTGGATATGTGTTTCCAATAAATATCTGGAAGTGGAATTGCTGGGTCATAAGGTAGTCCTATTTTTCGCATTTTGAGGAACCTCCATACTGCTTTCTGCAGTGGTTGTACCAATTTACAACCCTACCAACAATGCCTGAGGGTTTCCTTTTCTCTTCATTTTCACCAACTCTTGTTGTTTGTTGATTTGTTGATGGTAGACATTCTGACAATTGTGAGCTAATAGCTCATGGTTTTAATTGCATTTCCCTGATGAACATTGGGCATGTTTTCATATGTGTGTTGACCGTCTGTAAGTCTTTTTTGGAGAAAAGTCTGTTTAGATCCTCAGCCGAAGTTTCCAACTGAATTGTTTTTTGTTTGTTTTTTATGTTACCTTGTATTTTTAGTTCCTTATATATTTTGGATATGAACCCCTTATAGGATATCTTTGGAAAATATCTTCCATTCGGGAGGGTTTCTCTTCATTTTGTTGATGATTTCCTTTACCATGCAAAACTTTTTAGTTTGATGTAGTCAAATTTATTTATTTTTTTTCTTTTGTTTCCCTTGCCTGAGAAGACATATCCAAAAAACAACAACAACAACAAAAAAAAAACACAAAGAAATCTTGCTATGAGCGATGTCAAAGAGTTTACTGCCTATGTTTTCATCTAGAAGTTTTATGGCTGTGAATCTTAATTGAAGTCATTTTAGTTCCTTCTTGTGTGTGATGTAAGAAAGTGGTGTGGTTTAATTTTTTCATGTGTCTGTCCAGTTTTCCCAGAACCACTTACAGAAGAGCCTCTCATCACCCTATTGTGGATTTTTGTCCACTTTGTCATAGATTAATTGACCATGTAGGTGTGGGTTTAGTTCTGGGCTCTCTGTTCTGTTCCAGCATTTATTTTCATTGAGCTCTCTCTGTTGGGTTTTATATTTTTTGACTCAGTGGGAAATCCCATTTAAAGTGCTCTGGGCTTTCCGACATTAGGAAATGACTGACTGAGAAGGAAGCTCAGCGGACTGAACTCAGGACAGTTAGACACTGGTCCTACATCACTACAAGCTGCCTGTGAACATACCAGTTCCATGCTTCCACTGTGCCTGTAAGACAGTGAGTAAAATAACAGCCTCTTGATTCTGTTCACATGGATTTTTTCTGTGATTCCGAATAGGTAGACATGCTCCCTGCTGTTGTAGAACAGAGGGGCTGCTCACGAAAACTGTAGTTACTATGAGACAGAAACAAAAGCAACAACTGCCATTAACTAGGTGTGAGACGATGCATCCATCAATCAAAGGAGTGATGCTCGCATAGGGACTAGGTGTTGAAATGCAAGTAGTGGGAAAAGGAAACAGGCTGGATGCCGAAAGGGGAGGGGAAAGGTTGTTATGGTCACTTGGACACACATGTGAGACAAGATAGGGATTCTTGGAGCCAAAGGGAAGGGTTTGGGGTCTGGCTTTCCAGTGATTAATCTGCTGTGGGCTGCAGTTGTGTTCCAGAGCCCAAGCCATGTTCCCAGACTTGACCCGTAGACGTATCTGTGACATTCGAATAAAAGCTATAAAATATATCAATAGGCTTTAGAAATAACTTCAAAGGAACTAGTCCAGTAAACAGGTGAGCCCAGACTCCCAGGATGGCTAGGAACTGAAGAGTCCTTGAGATAGAGAAGTCGTTAGACTCCCAGAATGGTTAGGAGCTGAGGAGTCCTTGAGATAAGGAAGTCACAAGAACTCCTAAGACAGTAAATGTAACCACATCCTAGGGGATAGATAGGGATATTTCCAGCTGGGGCTTTCAACTGTATGACTGGTTACTAAGGCATGTGACTAGAATTTAATTTGGGGGAGCCAATTGCTAAATGCCAAATTTGCTTCTGTATGAACTGCTTGCTTGCTACGCTATAAAAACCCCTAGACTGTAGGCACTCGGTGTGGCTCTTATTACTACCACTAGAGTCCACCCCTGCGCAGGTTTGTTTTGTTTTGCTTTGTTTTCTTTTTCTCTTGGCCATAAAGATTTGTCTTAAACTCTCCAAGCGTCTCCAGTGTCTGTTTTACCCGGCGAGTGCTACATTTTATGGGGGCGCGCCCGGGATTGCCCATTACGGGTATCTTGACTGGAGACAGGAGGAACAGCTGTTTAAGCTGGTGAGTATTTTGTTGTAGAATTTCTTGGTTTTGTATTCTGGCTCCGGAGCTCTTACAGTCTGTGGTGGCAGACAGGACGCTGTCAGTGACCCGCCCAGACACTCGGGCCAAAGGGCAGGACGCTGCCGGCCGAGGTTTCTGTTTCTGTCTGAAATCGATCGATCGTTTCAAAGTAGTGAGCTCACTCGCGCTGCGCCGCACTGCTGTCTGGTTGTCTGTTTAGCCTGAATGACTGTGTGGGAAATTTTGTGTATTGCCCTCCTGGGATTTGCTGCATTGTTGTGTTTAGTGTTAATTTGTTTGCCAGTACAGTGTGATCAGCGCTCATCTATTTAGATCACCCTGCTTATAGGGTGGGGAATCCTGTGTGTTGTCTTTGTAGGACTAGAAGCATACCTGGCTGAGAAGAACAAGCACCGTGAGATGGGACAGCAAGAATCTACTCTTAAGTCCCCTCTTGATTGCATTTTAAGTAACTTCTCTGATTTTCAGAAGAGGGCTCAGGGTTATAGGGGACCTCCACCCGATCGAGAAACTCTCCGGACCTTAAGCCAAGTAGAGTGGCCATCTCTTAAGGTTAGATGGCCATCTGAAGGAACTTTTGATCTGCCCATAGTTTTTGCAGTAAGAGCTATTATATATCAGGTACCTCACCCAGACCAATATGTGTATATAGATGTTTGGATAGATATAGCTACAGATAAACCTGGGTACATTAAGAGGTGCATAAAAGCAAATCAAAAGGTTAAGAGAGCTATTTGTGTGAGCGCTGCGGACATTAAGCCTCGCCCTCCCTCCGCTCCACCTGCACCTGAAAAAGAGCATCCCAAATCGTATCCGGTCCTTTCTGATGTTACTGAGGATATAGCAGACCCTGTAAATTATCCTCCTCCTTATCAGAAGCCCAGGGAGCCAGATTCAACTGTGCCCGAGAATGTCCAGAGTCCTCCCCACACCCGGGGGGGAACTCCTTATGCTCAACCTTCCTTTGCCGGAGGTGCCCCAATGTTACCTCTTAGGGAGGTGTTGCCCCCACTAGATGAAGGATTACATGCACCATCCCGAATGATTTATATTCCTTTTTCTACTAGTGACATTTATAATTGGAAACATCAGACCCCGCCATTTTCAGAGAAACCTCAGGGGTTAATTTCTTTGCTTGAGACTGTTTTCAGGACCCATCAACCAACTTGGGATGATTGCCAGCAGCTTTTGCACACTTTGTTTACAACGGAAGAAAGAACCCGTATCAGCCAAGAAGCTGAAAAAGTATTTAGGGAAGAAGGGGGCACTGAAAGGGACCTAGAGAGGACTCTCCCCAGGAGCCCCCCCCCAGTTGGGATCCAAACAATGACAGGGATAGGGAATCGCTTACCCAATATCGCCAGGCTCTATTATGGGGAATAAGGGCAGCTGCTAAGAAACCAACCAACTTTAGTAAGGTAGGGGAGGGATGAGTCCCCTGCTGCATATTTAGAGCGGCTAATGGAGGCCTACCGGGTTTATACCCCTATTGATCCTGAGGCAGAGGAAAATCGCAAGCTAATAAACATAACCTTCATCACTCAGGCAGCCCCAGACATTAGAAAGAAGCTCCAGAAATTAGAAAAATTTAAGAAAAAAAATAGAAATAAATTATTAAAAATAGCACAGAGAGTCTATGTCAATCGTGATGACCCTGAGTTAGGGAGAGCAGCCGTAAAACTACTTTTGGCACAGCAATCAAAAGGACCAAAAGGGAAACAGCAGCCCTTTAAGGGAAAGAAGGGAACTTTCCCACAGAAGCAACTAGATAAAGCAGGAAATGTTTGCCTTTGAGTGGAATGATCCCGAGAATGGACTTTCAGGCCAATACACTTGGACCAGTCTCCCCCAGGGTTTTAAGAATTCACTAACCATATTTAATGAGGCTTTGTGCAAAGACTTACAGGAATTTCAAGCCAGCCACTCTTCAATTGTGCTGCTACAGTATGTGGACAATCTCCTTATCGCAGCCCCAAACCAGGAGAGTTGCCGAGAAGCTACGTTAGAACTACTCCAAGAATTGCAACGGATGGGCTATCAAGCATCTGCTAAGAAGGCCCAAATTGTCACCCAAACCGTGAGTTACTTGGGGTATGACTTGAGGGGAGGACAACGTAGTTTGTCTAGCCAAAGAATTCAGACCATATTACAGATTCCTGAGCCTGTCAGTAAAAGACAAGTGCGAGAATTTTTAGGTGCTGTGGGATATTGCAGACTTTGGATACTGGGATTTGCAGAACTGGCCAAACCTTTGCATGAGTTAACACGGGGAAAAGAGGAACAATTTGTATGGACAGAGGAGGCACAAGAGTCTTTTCAAAAACTTAAGGAAGCCCTAGTTGCAGCCCCGGCATTAACCCTGCCAGACTTGTCTAAGTCCTTTCAACTATTTGTGACTGAGAAAAAGGGCATTGCTCTAGGGGTCCTCTGTCAAGAACTGGGACCTTAGAAGAGACCAATAGCCTATCTGTCCAGAGGACTAGATCCCGTGTCATCAGGATGGCCCAATTGTTTGAGAGCACTTTGCTGATCGAGCGGCACGGAATGCAGCAGAAGAGGAGGAACACGTTAACCAACTGCTACTCATCCCACCCCCTACTTTGCAAATAGAACCGAGGTATGAGCCTAAAGAAAAAGAGAAAGGTGAGCAACTAGGGGGTAAGAAAAATAAACAGGAATAAATAGAATCACCAGACAACAGAATATACCTACCACAAGGAGTGTTAAGACAAATAATTCAAGAAATACATAGCAGCTCCCACTTAGGACAACAAAAACTAGAACATCTAGTAAGAAAATATTATAAGAAAGCAGAAATCAGAGATATCATACACTCTGTTGTGTCTAGGTGTCAAGCCTGTGCCAAAGTAAATGCTGTCAATAAGAAATTACCTCCTCTCATCAGGCACCGAGGAAAAGCTCCTGGAGAGCTGTAGGAAGTAGACTTTACCGAAATGACTCCAGGGAAATTAGGCTACAAATATTTGCTTGTTCTAATAGACACCTTTACTGGATGGACTGAGGCTTTTCCTACAAAAGGAGAGACTGCTTCAACAGTTTGTAAAATACTTTTAAGAGAAATCATTTCACAATATGGCATTCCCATTGCTATAGGGTCAGATAATAGACCTGCTTTTGTGTCCAAAGTATCACAAGAATTGGCAAAAAGATTAGGGATCAATTAGAAATTACACTGCATTTATCGGCCTCAAAGTTCAGGGCAAGTCGAAAGAATGAATAGGACCCTTAAAGAGACTATAATTAAGTTAAAAGAAAAGACTGGCGAAAACTGGGTAGAGCTACTCCCTTTTGCATTATATAGGGTTCGAAACACACCTTATACAGGAAAATAGACTCCTTATGAGTTAATGTATGGGCAACCAACTCCTTTGGTTCCACAAATAACAAGAGAAGAAATTGAGAGTTCTAATCAAAGTTTTCTAAAGTCCTTACAGGCATTACAACTGATACGTGCAGAAGTACGGGCGCTTAGAGACCAGCAGAAGGACCAACTCAAAGGACTTCTACTGCCAACTCCACCGGAGCCAGGACAATGGGTATGGATTCTTAACCACCGTCGCGGGAACCTTGACGCTCGGTGGCAAGGACTGTTCCAGGTACTGTTCAGCACGCCCACGGCTGTGAGAATAGCTGAAAAACCTTACTGGATTCATCTATCACATGTAAAGTTAGCTCAAGAACCGAGCTTGAAGGAAGCAAAATAGAAAGTCGAAGCGGATCCCCACAATCCCTTAAAAGTGCGGTTCTTACCCGAATTGTAGCAATAGTTTTCTTTTGTATGTTGTTCAGTATTAAACCAGTGCCTGCTTTCCAGGAAAACCCTGAATCATCCAGAGAATTTATAGGTGGCTTTAGCACGCACCCTAAATGTCTCATCATTTTGCCTTGAACAGGATAGTCATACTCATTTCATGCTAGGAAAATGTCTACGCCCGGTATGTAAACCGGCAGCTGATAGTTAAGGATTTAACTAGGACAAAGAAGAGGAGGAAATGTGACATTCGAATAAAAGCTATAAAATATATCAATAGGCTTTAGAAATAACTTCAAAGGAACTAGTCCAGTAAACAGGTGAGCCCAGACTCCCAGGATGGCTAGGAACTGAAGAGTCCTTGAGATAGAGAAGTCGTTAGACTCCCAGAATGGTTAGGAGCTGAGGAGTCCTTGAGATAAGGAAGTCACAAGAACTCCTAAGACAGTAAATGTAACCACATCCTAGGGGATAGATAGGGATATTTCCAGCTGGGGCTTTCAACTGTATGACTGGTTACTAAGGCATGTGACTAGAATTTAATTTGGGGGAGCCAATTGCTAAATGCCAAATTTGCTTCTGTATGAACTGCTTGCTTGCTACGCTATAAAAACCCCTAGACTGTAGGCACTCGGTGTGGCTCTTATTACTACCACTAGAGTCCACCCCTGCGCAGGTTTGTTTTGTTTTGCTTTGTTTTCTTTTTCTCTTGGCCATAAAGATTTGTCTTAAACTCTCCAAGCGTCTCCAGTGTCTGTTTTACCCGGCGAGTGCTACAGTATCCTCCCACACTAGTGAGGCTCAGCAAATACGCACCATTCTGCATGATGATTTTAATATCAAAGCAGCAGCAACCTCTCTTTAGAAAGCACCATTTCAAAGGAAATTGTGTATCTTCTGACATGCCCACAGGGTTCCTGATACCAGCTGTCACAGACATCCTCCTCCAAGTCCTGGGCGTGTCGTCATGAACATGAGCCTGTTCTTTCTGAAAGGTCAAAGAGAAATCAATGGGAAGAGGAACCTGAAACAATAGAGACGTTCCCTGTACATTTTTGTGACGTGCTGAAATAATTCCTATCAGCCTCTGCGGGGCTCCACCTTCCCCCTTGAATTGATGACTCGGTTATTTTGAAGGACGAAAGGACAGAACTCTTTTATCAGAGTTAATTTATTCTTATCATGCAGTGTCATTAATTCTGGCCCAAATGGGTTGATTTTTTGAGAAGTTGCTTGTATTATGGTTTCCTTTTGTGATGTGAAAAACAAAAGCTTGTTTTCTTGTTTTAGAGAATAAATAGTCCCTTATGGGGTCTTACTTAGAACTTAACCCCCAGATTCAGAAGCAGACTAAAAAAAGCCCCTAAACTATGTCCTGAGATTATTGATTTAGATACTAAAATAGTAAGTTGGAGATCTAATTTTCTGTCATTTTATATTGGAAATAATTTTTTAAATTCATTTTAGAGAGGAGAGAGAGAAAGGGGGGAGGAGCAGAAAGCATCAACTCCTATATGTGCCTTGACCAGGCAAGTTCAGGTTTCAAACCGGTGACCTCAGCATTCCAGGTCGATGCTTTATCCACTGCACCACCACAGGTCGAGCTGGAAAGAATTTTAAGGACTAGAGGACATGGCAGACCAGTCAGCCTCTAATGGTAGCGGTAGGAGCTGTTGGCTCAGTAACAAAGGAGAAGAGGAAATAGTCCCAAAATAATGAGGCTCAAGTACTTGAACGATAAAAAATATGGTCACTATAAAATGTATACTAAATTTGTACTAACTTTGAATTATTTTTATTTATTTACTTATTCATTTTAGAGAAGTGAGACAGAGAGAGAGAGAGAGAGAGAGAGAGAGAGAGAGAGAGAGAGAAGGGGGAGGAGCAGGAAGCATCAACTCCCAAATGTGCCTTGACTGGGCAAGCCCAGGGTTTTGAACCAGCGACCTCAGCGTTCCAGGTCAATGCTTTATCCACTGCGCCACCGCAGGTCAGGCCTGTACCAACTTTGAAATAAAGAAATAAAAGATGAAAACAGTCCACTAAATTGCAAAGTAATATGTCCAGTTACAATCTTTGATGTTAATGCCAATTAGAATAATAAAGATACATGAAAACTTAAGGAAGGCAGAAAAACCTGTTTTTAGAAAAATTCTCATTAATTATTGAACTAGGAAAATAAAATTAACTCTTGAAATAATAACCTATTTCCCCCAACACTCCCTAAATAACTTGGAGAGGATATGATAAATTACAAAGATAAAATCAAATTAATAAATTCAAGAACTAAAAAAAAATTAAAAGTAACACATACTACATTTAAAGCTTTCCTGAAAGTTCCAACAAATACAGCATAAAAATAATAATATTAAGTAGTAAAGGGGAGCTTTAAAAAATAGTCACAGATAATGATTTTTTTAACCTAAAAGAAAAAGGAAAACTATTAAAAATTGTGAGGACTTATTAATTAGGATTCATAGACAGTAAATATATAAAAGTAAATGCATAATTTAACAGCAATACATCAGATCACCAGACACTGAAGGAAGACCAGTAACACACACACACACACACACACACACACACACTCACACACTCACACTCATTAGAACAGATAAACCACCTGAACCTGAAAGTAAGAGCAATTACTTAGGCAATAGAAAAGATCTTTAAAGAAAATTTTTATCAGGGGCATTAAAGGGGAAAAAAATGGTAAAAAAATAGATTTAATATTATAATCTAAAAGTAACAGGAAAATAAAAATATGTCATTTCAGATAAAAGATAATTGAGTAGATGTGTAAATAAATATTTTTAAAAGTTCAGAAGGTCTGGCAAGAGGGAAAAATGATGAGATATTTGAGAAATAAACTAAGAGCAAGAATTAACAGTCATAAAATAGGATTTACTAAGAAAGGAAATGAGGGAATGTGAATGGAGAATATAATCAATAATCTAAAGGAATAAATATCACAGGTAAGAAAGCAGTTTTTGGCCCTGGCTGGTTGGCTTAGTGGTAGAGCATCGACCCAGCGTGTAGAAGTCTTGGCTTCTATTCCCTGTCAGGGCACACAGGAGAAGTGACCATCTGCTTCTTCCCCTTCATATCTCTCTCTCTCTGAAGTGACCATCTGCTTTTTCCCCCTCATATCTCTCTCTCTCTCTCTCTCTCTCTCTCTCTCTCTCTCTCTCCCTCTCCCTCTCCCTCTCCCTCTCTCTTCCCCTGCTGCAACCATAGCTCAATTGATTCGAGCACGTCAGCTCCAGGCACTGAGGATGGCTTCATGCAGCCTCTGCCTCAGGCACTAAAAATAGCGCAGTTGCAAGAACTGGCCCAAGATGGGCAGAACATTGGCTCCAGACATGGGTTACAAGGTGGATCCCAGTCAGGGCGCATGCGACAGTCTGTCTATCTCCCCTCCTCTCACTTGGAAAAAGAAGAAGAAAAAAAGAAAGCAGTTTTTATATTACAAGAACCCAACTGACAAGTAAGATGAATAAAAAAGCCATGTCTGCAACCTAATGGAGCAAAGAGGGCTTCCAAAGTGTCGGAGTATGACACATACAAAAAGCAAAATGTTTCTCACAAAGGGGGAAATTAAAAAGACCTTGCCCTTCTTTTCAGCGACACTTGATTCCAGAAAGCAAAGTAATGTTTTTGAAGGCTTGAGGGAGGATAATTTTGAACTTAGAATCTTCCATCTACATAAAAGTGTAAGACAATTTGTATTCACAAATTGAGAACGTGTACCAATGCGTAAGAACTCCAAAAATGTTATTTTCTCTGTACTTTTTCTTGAAGAAAACTGTCTTGAGGTAATGTAATGCATCAGCCGAAAGGAGACAGGACCTGGGAAGAGGGAGAAAGAACAAAAAATTGGAAGCAAATCACAGCGCAGTTACCTCACAAGTTCATCTCTAACAGCACGATCCTAAAAATAATGTCCCCGATAAGAAAGGGCATTTTATTTTAAAAGTAGTTCGAAGGAGCTGAGTTACCAAAGGGCTACAATAAAGAGAGCACATTTTAGCTGTTAACCACAGCAACCACCACAACAAATGTCTAGACGAAAAAGTGATCTCTGAGTAGCACCGCAAACCAAGTGCAGAGAAAGCCGAGTCTGGAAGAATTGATGGAGTTCCTTTGCTGCACAAGTCAGTCCGTGCACCAGTACAAGACTGGCTATTATTCTTTCAAAACAGTTTTGAAACATAGTAGGACAAACTTTTATGAAGCCTGCTGTTTCTCTTTTATAAGGTAAATGTCTGACTTCAGGTCCTTCTAAAATGGTCTTTGAATGCTCTCTAAAAACATCACTTGACACTGTTAGTGAGCTTTCAGAATAACAACACTAATATATTAGTTGGGTGAGAATTTTAAAATGCAAATATCTATCTTTACCTCTCTGGAATGTCTCTCAATCTGTTCAAACCTTTCTTGATCTCAAGAGTTAGAGAAGAAATAGTTTTCCCAGGTATAAGTGATACATTAACAACAATTGATTATTTTCAAATGTTGAATCAGTCTCACATTCCCAGGACAAAGCTCACCTTATTATATCTTTTTTGGATTTAATTTACTCATAGTTGGTTAAGGACTTTGGCATCTCTGTTCACGAGGAATACTGCTCTGTAATTTCTCTTCTCACAATGTCTTTGTTTTGGTGGTATAGTAATATGGCCAAAATAACATGTGCTGGGAGGGTTTTTTTCCTGTTTTGTGGAAGATTTTGTATATACTGGTGTTATTTCCTAAATGTTCGGTCGAGTTTGCCTGGAACTGGAATGTTGCTTGAAAGTTTTAAATTTCAGATTCAATTGATTTAATTTATTGGGTTCTTTGGCTTATCATTTCACGTGTGAGCCAGACAGTTTATATATTTTAAGGAATTGGTTCAGTCATCTCAATTGTCAACTTTATGGGTGTCTTAGTCTGTTCTGGCTGCTATTCCAAGAACACGAAAGTCTGGGTTGCTTGTAAACAACGGAAATTTATTCCTTTCAGTCACGTCTGAGAATAGGGGATCACCATGGTGGGGTGAGGTCCTCCGGGCCACAGACTGCTTGCTGCTTTCTCATGTGATGGGAGGGGCAGGAGGGTTTCGTAAGGGTCCCATCATGACGTAAGCACCTCCTAAAGGCTGCTCTTACTAATATGGTTCATTTGAGGGGTTAGGGTTTCAACATATGAATTTGGAGGGGGGTATAAATATTCAGACTGTAGCCAGGGACATCCATAAAGTGATAGTAGTCCATTTAATACCTATAGTATCTGTAATGGCTATAGTTCTTGATGTCATTGATATTTTAAATCATATAGACACTTGTTGCCTTAATCAGTCCAGCTAGAGGGATATTCAAATTTCTTGATTCTTTGAGCAAATTAGCTTTGGGTTTTCTCTCTCTTCTTTCCCACTGCTGTTTTCTACCTTAGCCAGCTTTGTGATGTAATCGACATGTAGCACTGTGTAAGGAGGATTGATACTCTGACTGACAGCCCAGCAGGCTCCACCCAGAGCACCTGCCTGCCCCCGGATGGGTGTTTATAACACTGAGGAGAGGCACTTTCTGTCCAGAGGTCAGGCTCTATCTCTAGGGGAGAACTTCATTTCCAATACGTGTTAAGTTGCTGAGGGGAAAATTAAGTAATTAATGCATTAGCAAAGTAAACTCTGACATAGATGGCCAGTACAACCTAGAAACTAAAGAAACTAGTGTCTGAAATAAGAACATACCATCCAGAGATTTCATATACAGTGTTGCATCTTTGCCTAATAGGACCTACCATTCTTTTATAAATTATTGGGAATTCCAAGAAAAAGAACCAAGAGAAGAAATAGACAATATAAACATCTGTTGTCTATGTGGATGTTGATGTTGTCAGACATGGGCTTATGTTAACTTGGCGTGTGTTTAGAGGAGATGACCAGAAGGAATAGCTCACAGACCTCATATACTTTACAACGACCTGAAATTAACTAAACTATCTCAAGACCTCAACATGGGAATGCTGTAGATGAGCTCTTTCCTTCCTTTTCTTCTGTCATCTTTGTAAAAAGTAATTTCCTACCCACCCCTTTCCTTGTTTTCTCTTTCTTTTGTTTTTCTTCTCTCTGCTGAGATGACGTGGGCAACTGACCCTGACTGGGGACTCCTAAGGGCTGAGGGGTTGGCCTTGACTGGAGGGGCTTGGGCTCTAGAACCGGAAAGATTAATGGGACTTAGGAGGTGTCCAGGGTCAGGCAGGTGACCAAAGATGACAGGGTTTGTGGAGTCAGGCACAAAAGTACACATGCAATACCTTTCTGTGCGAATCTGAAAAGTTAACTGGCGGTGGTAAGTCGGGGGGTGGCTACCTTTGCGGAGGGAGGCGGACCTGGGCGTGCATGGCACGTGGGCTCTGACATGCTGAGACATAACTGTCTCCTCATCTGGAGAGCAGATTACATGTTGTGTGCTTTTGGCTGGGTGTGTGGGCAGCTCATCATGCTGTGCAGTCAGGATCGGTAGTTCTCCGTGTGTGAGTTGCATTTCAGTTAGCATTTGCTTGCAATGTAAATGCCGGCCTGAGTTCTTATAAATAAATTAGGATTAGCAGGAAGGAAGGCAACTGAGCACAGACCCAGGATTGTAACTGAGGGAGACATGTGGGCCCTGAGCGGCTCTGCAGGTGAGACAGGAAGTGATGGTGATGAAGCTGGAGGAACCGGAAGGACCACGTGGAAGGAGAGACTCAAATAGAGTGCTAGCAGTTGTGGCTTGTGAGCGGTCGACCCGGGAAGCATTGAAGGGTGACGAGAGGAGGAAGGTGGCAGGGGCTCTAGGGGTTGTTTGATAAAGATGGTGACGTTCCAGCAAGCCAACAGTGACAGGAAGTGGAAGGCTCAGGATCGGAGATGCTGTGAGATGAAGGCTGGGTGGTGACGAGTCTTCATTCTATTCATATTAAGAACTGCGCTTAAACACTTGTGATGTATTTATCAGCCAAGTCCTGATGGGGTTTTTTTTGTTTTGTTTTTATCTTGACAATTTAAAATCATAATGTAACCTACAAACACTCAGAACTATATATGGAGGGAGTTTGGGAGCAAATATAACTGTTACTGAGCTCATCTTTGATTTGATACTATTTGACATTGATAGATTAATAAGGACATTTATATATACATTATGGTATTTAAGGTTATAAAGGCAATGGTACAATAGTCTATAAACATTAAAAATTATGAAAACGAAGACTGTCATCATACACACAAAGTAAAAGCATAAGCCGTAGAGCCCACACCAGATACCATAGAAGCATTAAGAACAAGTGGAGTAACATAAGTGGCAGAATTGAGAGCAAAACTATCTGTTACAGCCACAAATGTCAGTGGGATAAACTAACCTATTAAAAGAAAAAGACTCAGATTATATAAAAAAATAAAACCTAACTGCGCGTTGTATAGATGAGATGAAACTGGCATTGACCCAGAAAGACTGAACGTGGGAAGACCAAATAAAATCCCGCCCAGAAAACACAAACACAGCATGAATCAGAGATTGCAATGTTAATACCAAAGTTCAACTCAAGACAAAAAAATAAATGGCAGAAGAGCTTTATAAAAATAAAGGGCATGAACACATAGAAAAGCAGGTGCTCATGACTCTTCATGCACTGAACGGCAAAATGATTAAAGCGTGCAGCAGGGATTGCGGACAGTGAAAGGAAAGGACATTTTTTGGAAACCGTTAACTAGCAGAGAGTAACTTCTCTGTCATTCCATGACTGATCCAATGGACAATGGACGCAGTTTAAAAACTGTATGGAGAATTGAGCGTGCAACTGACGATCCGGCCAGTGGCACGGTGAGCAGAGCGTTGTCCCAGAGCACCAAGGTTGCTGGCTCGATTCCTAGATGGCCTGTTTGAGCCCTGGGTCAGGTCAGGACACTATGAGAAACAATCAATGGGTGCATAACTAAATGGAACAATGAATTAATGCCTTTCTCTCTCCCTCCCTCTCTCCCTCCCTCTCTTCTCCCCTCCTTCCATCTCTCCCTCCTTCTCTTCCTCTCCCTCTCTCCTTCTTTCTCTCTCCCTTTCCCTCCTTCTCCCTTCCTCTCTCTCTCAAAAAATAATAATAATAAAATGCAGTTGAGAAGGTAGTCCATGGAAGAGTATCGCCCCTACTGTACAGTGGAAGGCAGTGTCATCTCAAGTGTCTACGGGACATTTACAAACACTGACCATACTTAGGCGAGAAGAATTCCTCAATAAATTCCTGAATGAAAACAGTGTAGATCCTATTCTCTAAAGAATTTATATGAAAGCTACTAATTCCTAAAATGCAACTCCAAATTTAAAAAGCATTCAGGAATGCAAAGAATCTATAGTGTTAAAAAGGGTATTCAAGGGGGTACTGGCTTGTGTTTATAAGCTAGACAACACCCGGGGACAGAGGGTCCCTTGTGACTGTCCCTAGCAGCCCTGTGCCATGTGCTTTAAGGGGCTCCGAGAGGAGCACTTTAATATTCTTACTACAACAGCAGTAGTGAAATGGTGATTAGCTGAGCTGAGGGATATAGTGGTAAACATTTTACAATAGATATCAATGTATCAAATTATCACATTTATACCTTCACTTACCGAAAGCTGTGTGTCGATTATGTCTCAGCAAAGCTGGAAAAATATATAAATTAAAAGAATTTTAATATTTGTGATGTCCTGGATGGACTTAGAGGGTGTTTCCCCAAGTGAAATAAATCAGTCAGAGAAAAACAAATACCATATGATTTCACTGATATGCGGAATCTAATGACAACATAAGTACACAAAACAGAAACAGACTCATAGATATACAGAGAGCAGGCTGATGGGTGCTGGAGGGGAGGGGCTTGGGTGCTGGAGGGGAGGGGCTTGGGTGCTGGGGGAGGGGCTTACTGAAAAAAGTGAAGGGATTAAGTACAGATTGGCAATTACAAAAACAGTCAAGGATGTCAAGTACAGCACAAGGAATACAGTCAGTAATATGTAATAGCTACTGAAATAAAGCAGCAGAATTTACTTTCTCTAAAACAAAGAGACTTTCAGCAGAACTTACTTTTTCTAAAAGACTCCCTACCCCTGGCCTTGAGGCTAGTTTCCCAGGCTGTGGCGCGAAGGTGGCAGATGTTCCCAGAATATTTCTCCCTGCACTGATCTTATAGATAAACATAGTAAAAGAGCTTGTTTCACGGCTTTGTTTTACTGCTAGGCTTCCCGCCCTCCCCATTCCCCAGTCAGTATGTAATTTTGTCTTTAAAAGCTAACCTCAAGCTGTGTTCGGGCTGCTTGCTTTGAATGACGTAGATCTCCGTGTGGTTGCTAGATTTAAAATAAAGACTCCTTAATTTGGCTACTTAATTGTGTGGCAGAATGTCTGTTTCTTGCTATTCCGATACAACACTATGTACGGTGCCAGGTGGGGACCAGAACTATCAGGGGAACACTTTCTAAAGCATGACTGTTGAACCACTACACTCCACCCCTGAACTAAAACAAAATAATACTGAATGTAAACTGTAATGGAAAAGAAATTAAGAACATTGTACTCTGTTGTCTTTAGTACATGGTATTTGAAGCAAGAAAAATAGATATCCAATTTGGAAATAAGGAAGTGAAATTTCAAAAACAAACAAATAAAATGGAAATGGGGAAACAGTCCCAGATTTGAAGTCTGAGGGGATTATTTTCCCCAAGTCCCAGAGACGTCAGTGCCCCTGGGAGATGCCCCTGGGCGTTCTGCGTGCCTGCAAGCCAGTGCTTCCGCCCACTGAAACTAGGGAGGCATCCAATCCAGCACCTGCAGGTGCTGCCGATTCACCCAGGTGCCCCGGGTGAGGAACCAGTGTCAGCTCAGCGCTGAGAGGCTCCCAGGAAGCCAGGCTACCAGGCAGTGGGCGAGACCTAAGCAGGAAACTGGTTCCATAGTGACTCATATTCTTAGTAATGTCAACCCTCAGATGTCCCATTACCCCTGGTCAGTCATTATCACTGAAGGACTTTCTTATTGTTCTTGGAGGCATTGTAGTCTGATTCAGTGGCTCAGCTCTTCTCGCATGTTTTCTGGTAGTTACAATGCGAGATTGCAGAGCACTCTCGACTCCTGACCCTACCAAATGCGTTTCCACCATCTTGCCTAGTGGAAAACTGGCTGTCCCATGAGGGCATTAAATCCTCGGTCACTCCTTGATCCGCTGAGACTCAAACAGGACCCACGCCTCCTACCACTACTTCTTGTGTATAGGTTTTGCCCATATTCTTTTTCTGTTGGACTCTGTTTTTCTAGTAGGTTTGTAAATATTTTGGGGGCATTGTGGACATGAAGAATTTATCTGCTATTTCTGATGTTGACATTGAAAACATTTTAGTAAAAATGCATTTTTATCATCTATTGACTTTGTTAATGGTATATATTTCCCATCACTATTGTATATATGTATTTTTTACATTGGAGTGTTTATTTCCCTAGCAATTTCTTTGAAAAAGGGATTAAGAAAGAGGTTCAAATATATTTTCTTCTGGATAATATTCCACTTTACCATTCATTAAATAAGCCATCATTTCCCACTGATCAGACAAATAAATATTGGGATATTAAATTCACCTATGAGCAGGGATCTATTTCTTGATTCTTTATTTACTTTTCCAATGAAAATTCAATAAATGAGGAATATATTTGTATATCTGTAATTTGATAAATACACATGAAATCAAAGGTAAACATCATCGTTGAAAAATGAACTACAAGAAGCATTACCATTAAAAAAGGAACAAGCCAACTTTTACTTTCATTGCTTTGAAAGAACGACTCAGGCCCTGGCTGGTTGGCTCAGTGGTAGAGCATTGGCCTGGCGTGTGGAAGTCCCAGGTTTAATTCCCAGTCAGGGCATGCAGGAGAAGCAACCCTCTGGTTCTCCCCCTTCTCCCTCTCCCTCTCCCTCTCCCTCTCCCTCTCCCTCTCCCTCTCCCTCTCCCTCTCCCTCTCCCTCTCCCTCTCCCTCTCCCTCTCCCCCTCCTCTTCCCCCTCCCCCTACCCTTTCCCCCTACCCTCTCCCTCTTTCCTCGACTCCTGCAGCCATGGCTCTAATGACTCAAGCAAAGTTGGCCCCGGGCACAGAGGATGGCTCCATGGCCTCACCTCAGGCGCTGAAATAGCTCAGTTGCTGAGCAGCAGTCCAGA
This sequence comes from Saccopteryx bilineata, assembly GCF_036850765.1. Lineage (NCBI taxonomy): Eukaryota > Metazoa > Chordata > Mammalia > Chiroptera > Emballonuridae > Saccopteryx > Saccopteryx bilineata. Next base: position 68,898,439 of record NC_089496.1, read on the forward strand.
CAGGCAGAGCATCACCTGGTAGGGGGCTTGCCAGGTAGATCCTGGTCGGGGTGCATGGGGGAGTCTGTTTTTGTCTCCCTGCCTCTCACTTAATAAAAAAAAAGAAAGAAAAAAAGTATGACACAGTGTAGTCAGAAAAGTTCAGTTAAAGTATTGAGTTATTAAAATGTCACCAAATTATTAATATTTGACATGATATGATTATATATTTGGAAATAGGATTACCTGAAAGACTATCTTAGCAGTAAGAGAATTTGTATAAATCGTACAGTTATAAAAATTAATATACACGAATCAATTGCTTTGCTAACACAAACAGCAAAGTGAATTTCAAATGCAGGGAAGATCCCATTTACAAGCACAGCAGAAATGATGAACTGTGTGGGAATGAACTGGAGAAACATTCTGTGTCTGCTGGAGGAACACAGTAAAACTCTACTGAGAGGCATAAAAGGGGAATTGAAAAAACGGAAAGGCACGTCCCATATAGATAGAAAGATGCGATGTCGTGAAGGGTTCAGGTCTTCCTAAATGTGTCCATCCGTTCACGATGGGGTGGCATCTCAAGGGCAGTGGGTGGTCTTGGACCCCTAGGACAGTGGGAGGGGCAACACCCAGAGGGGAGTGAAGACGCGGTGCTTCCACTGTTTCCTACTGTATGTAATAAGAAGTAACAAAATTACCTTCTTAGAGACTCACTTTAATTCAGACTTTCTGAAGAGTGATATAGGCTAATTTCTCAATAATTCTTACCAAGTTTGGCTCCTGTGCCAGCCCTATAGAAGGACAGTGGGTCCAGGAGCCAATGGGCAAAGCTGAGAGAGAGTCAACATGAAAATGATTTAATTAGCTTATAAATTGTTCCCTTAAACAATGCCTAAGTATTCTGTTCTCTTTGGTAATACTCTTCTACTACATCCACCACGTGCCACTGTCTTCCCTTGTTAGATGTCTGTCTAGACCAGGCATCAGCAAACTAGGGCCCATGGACCAGATCTCCCCGCTGCCTGTTTTTGTCAGGAAAGCTTTATTGGAACACAGCAATACCTGTTTGTGCACATTGTGTCTATAGCAGCGTTGAGTAGTTGCAGCCAGGATGGTATGGCACACATAGCCGCAAACATCCACCTGACTCTACAGAAGGGACAGCTGTTGACCCCTATTCTAGACCAGAAAAGCCCTGAGGACATTTCTTTCTCATTTCTGTGTACTCAGCACTTGAGTCAGAGAGTGCTCAGAAACGATGATTTTTTTTTTTTTTTTTTGTATTTTTCTGAAGCTGGAAACGGGGAGAGACAGTCAGACAGACTCCCGCATGCACTCGACCGGGATCCACCCAGCACGCCCACCAGGGGGCGATGCTGTGCCCCTCCAGGGCATTGCTCTGTTGCAACCAGAGCCACTCCAGCGCCTGGGGCAGAGGCCAAGGAGCCATCCCCAGCGCCCGGGCCATCTCTGCTCCAATGGAGCCTTGGCTGCGGGAGGGGAAGAGAGAGACAGAGAGGAAGGAGAGGGGGAGGGGTGGAGAAGCAGATGGGCGCCTCTCCTGTGTGCCCTGGCCGGGAATCGAACCCGGGACTTCTGCACGCCAGGCCGACGCTCTACCACTGATCCAACCGGCCAGGGCCAGAAACGATTTTTGTGGTGAAGAATTATCAGAGGGGTTCTTTCCGTGTTTGGTTGAGTTTAGCTTGTTAGGGTTTTATTTATATGTGTTCGCTTGCCTGTTTTTAATGGCAGATGGGGTAGGTCTAAGAAGAAGCAGCAAAGAATTGCGGGAAGAGAGGATTGATTATAACAGAGACAAAATGTGTGTGCATAAAATTAGGTCAATGATGGGGATTGGGAGAGAGGCAGCAATTGTCAGTTCTCCCAGGTCAAAAGATCTGGCATTGATTTCTGTTCCTGATTCATAAAGTAGTCTGTACCCCCTTTCCCTCATAAGACTAAGCCCTGTAGTGACTTAATCCCCAATATATAGAAACTTGTCTCTCGTCTCCATCCCTAATTCCATCACTCCCTGCTTAGGCCACTGCTGGACATTCCTTGGGTCCTGCAATAGCCTCCTAATCGGACTTCTTGTTAGCACTATTAGGATGCATTTGGGTGTGAGTAAGAGAAAATCCACCTCTAACCAGCTGAGGGATAAAGAGGATTTCTTGCATTACTTAATTAGAAAATTGAGCAATAGTCCAGACTTCCGGCATGCTTGCCTCAGGACTCCAGGTCCATTTCTCTGCGATTCTTTCATTTGCAACCCTACCTCTGTGGAGTACCTGGTCCTCGGGCGGGCTCCCCTCTGTGCCCGGTCGCTGCTAGCTGTGTCCCAGACATCGGGTTTCTCATTCACATGCAAGGGAGAGAAACGATGTCCTGTCGACCAAACTGGATCAAAAGTCAGAAGCTTGAAAGCAGTTGAACAGACCTGAGGGCTCAGATCACATACTACATGGCTGCTTGTTTTTATAAGTAGGGTTAGTTAAAAAAAAAAAAAAAAGAAAGAAAGAGTGAACTGGCTACTTTGGAGCTGTCGTTCTCAAGGTCGGGGGTGCATGGGAGTTCCTGGAGGGTTCACCTCCCCTGATCTGGCAGGTCTTGGCTGAGACCTGAGGTGCTGCAGTTCTAACAGACTCCCAGATGGTGGCGATGTTGCCGGTTTGTGGTTTGGGAACCACTTGCGTAGGGAAAGATGAATTTGAAACTCCTTCCCTGAGTCCTAGGAGGCTGGGGCACACAGAGCGTCCCACTCATTTCAGAGAGAGCGTAAGGACACTGTTAGGTACAAGGCTGTTTCATCTTTGCGTTTTCTAGACCCGAAACCTCAAGTTCCGGGAAGAGTGAGTGAGGGCTGAGTGACGTGATTGCTTTGTTTTGACCCGCATCTTGAATTCTCATCGCTGGGCAACTTTAGCTCCTGAGTTGTCCTCAAAGTCCCAGGTCTGGGAAACGCGAGAATTCCCTCATCCTCTCTGGTGCAAAACAAAACCTCCAAAGTGTACACTATGGGTGTTGCAGACCCAGTTGGCCCCAGGCTTGGAGAGCCAATTCCAAAAATGCGCTCAAGAATGAACTGCGAGGAGCTAAGAAAGTATTAAGCCCATTTCGACTGGTGCCCTGGCTCCTGTTCCGTGGGTGAGCTGACTGACACAGGGACCCGACATGGCTGCAAACTACAGTTACCGCCTGCAGCCAGTTAACAATGGCAGAAATGAATGCCGGGCGGCACTGCCGCTGCGGGAGGCAGATGCTGTTTCGAAGGCCAAGCGGGCCTTGGATAAGAGCAGCTTGGAGGCCAGGCAGATCCCATGGAGAACAGGACCAGGTGAAGAAAACTGTCCCTGGGCCCCAGCCACCCTCCCTAGGTGATACATAAACGGATATTTTACCTGATTCTTCAGACAGCCACTGTCCTTGGAGGTCATGAAAGGGACACCTTTTTTATACCTTTTTTTTTTTGGATCGTGACCACTAAGTGACTGTCTTAGTCAGCTTGGGCCACCATGACAAAATACCACAGACCAGGTAGCTTTAGGAGCAGACAGGGGCTTCTCAGTTCTGGGGGCTAAAACCCAAGATGAAGGTGTCAGCAAGGTCGAGGTCCTTGTGAGACGGCTGCCACCTCACTGCGTCCTTACACGGCCTTTCTCTTCTCATCAGGACAGTCATCTCATCATGAGACCCCCACCTTCAGCCTCAGATGCCATCCCGTGGGAGGTTAGTCCCTGTGAGCGACATGAACACTCAGTTCATAGCACTGGCCCTTGATTTAATTAGGCAGTAATCCTTTTTTTTTTTTTTTTTTTTTTTTTTGTATTTTTCTGAAGTTGGAAACGGGAGGCAGTCAGACAGACTCCCGCATGCGCCCGACCGGGATCCACCCAGCACGCCCACCAGGGGGCGTTGCTCTGTTGCAACCAGAGCCATCCTAGCACCTGAGGCAGAGGCCACAGAGCCATCCTCAGTGCCCAGACCAATTTTGCTCCAATGGAGCCTTGGCTGCAGGAGGGGAAGAGAGAGACAGAGAGGAAGGAGAGAGGGAGAGGTGGAGAAGCAGATGGGTGCTTCTCCTGTGTGCCCTGGCCAGGAATCGAACCTGGGACTCCTGCACACCAGGCCGACGCTCTCCCACTGAGCCAACCGGCCAGGGCCAGCAGTAATCCTTCTTGTCCTTTAAAATGAGCGAGAGAGAGAGAGAGAGAGACAAAGCCAGGCCTGGGAGACAAAATCCTACGTGGGCAAGGAAATTAAAACCAACTCCGTGGCTCTGCTTAGGAAGCTCCCGTGATGGATTGCTTTAATAGTGGGCAGCTATCAGCACTGCACGGGGAAGCTCTTCAAAGCCCCTCCTGTAACTCACACCAAAAATCCTTCTCCCTCCTTTTCCAAGAGGACAGAGTACACACAGCGAGGCGTGAAGCCAGGGGACAGGCCGGTGAAAGGGCTCCTTCCCCGGCTGCCAGGCAGGCTGCTGCTTTTGTCCCAGGACCTAGAAACTCTTACAGACACCCTGCCTCTGGCCACAGCTGCTTTCTGATTATTCCAGATGCCTGCGAAACCCTGAGCTCAGAAGCCCTGGTTAAGGAAGAGCGAAGGGGCCGGGATCGCCCTGCGGCACAGGAGGTGCAGGAGCTGTGCCTGTCCCCACGGAGCACACACCCTGAGCCTTCCTGCGGTGCAGCTGGTGGAATAATAACACACAGCTAGTGTTTGGAAGTATGCGCATGCGTCCCCATGATCTGTGTGCGTCACCCAACTCGAATTTAAGGAGCAACACTGTGAGTTAGAATGAGAATGACCTCCCCACACGGTATAAATAAGGAGGTTTGAATTGCATAATGTTTTCTACACTATTTGGGGGTTTTCAGTTGTAGACTTCAGGCTCCACTAGCATGAGGAAGTACTGTCAAAGGTATGGGTTTGAGAAAGGAAAGGGGGCTATGTCTGCTATACACACACTCATGAATGCTTGCACACACGCGCACACACCCATGCATGCACATGTACACACATGCATATCTGTATATACACATTGCAAACAGAGTAATCATGTCAAAATGGAAGTTTGAGCAAGCCACTTAGATGAGCAAGGAGCTAACAAAGGCTCATTTGGGGAAAATGCAGTTTGGTCTCTGCCATAAACTGTGAGACTGGGCCAGTCACATTCTTCTGTGGGTCTCCATTCTGAGGTGGAGCACTGAGCGCTCTCTGTTTCTGGGCACTGGGCATTTACTCTGTTCCAGGCACTAGACAGTGTTTTTCAGCCACCGGTCTGTGGACCAGTGTACCAGGCATCCCATGCTGGTCTGTGAAAGAGCCACCCTGATGTTGTATGAATACTACAGACCCACTGAGCTTCATAGAATGCACCTATGCTCAGGGTGATTTCTGCCTTAGTGGTCCCCGAAGTAATTCTCCTATTTTCACCAGTCTCCAGTGCAAAAAGGTTGAAAACCACTCTCTTTTAATCTTACAGAGAAACTGCGTGATTAGGAATATTGTTATTCGTCTTTTTCACAGATAAGGAATTCTAAGCTGGGAGAGTAAATTAATTTCTCGCTTAAAGGTACGTTGGAAGTAAGTGCAACATTAGGATATAAACAAATGTCTGCAGGTTTCCAGCTATTCTCAGGGCGTTAATTCGTGTCAGAAATGACTGTGCATGCCTACTTTGTTCCGACACTGTCCCAGGCATAAGCTAGAAGCCCTGCTTGGACTCTGACCTTTCACAGAATTTGTCACTTAAGCAGAGCAAGAGCTATTTATCAAATAAGTAAAACTATACTTGTAAAATGAAAACTCCTCTAAGTGTTCTGAAAGATAAACTGCTGGTAATAAGAGAAAATATAATAGGAGTTCACCAAGTCCGGGAGTCATACAGATTCTGCTAAGAAGTGACAGAGATAAAACCAGATGAATGGCTAGGTGTTAGCCAAGTGGGTAGGAGGGAGAAGCCCTCCATTTGTGAGAAACAGCTCGTGCCAGAGGCCCTGGGCCTGAAGAGACCCCACACTAGGAGGAGGCCAGGTGATATTGTCTCTCCGATCATGCTGGTAATTTTGGGATGATGATGAGGAGGAGGATTTGACTATTAGATTGAGGTGAGGCAGGGCCGGTCAACAGATGTTTAACTCGAGTTCTGTATCTAGCTACGAAGGAGGGTAGGACTAGAGGAACACATTTCTGTAGTTTCAGTTCTGTTTATTGATCTTGACAGTATATCTGTCTTAGGTCCAGTATGGTTACTGTACCGTGTGATCAGTTTAGCTCGGCAGCAAGTTTTTGAAACAGAGAATTGGAGTCTTCCAATGTTGTTCTTCTAGTTCAAGATTGGTGTGTCTATTTCTGAATCTCTTTCTCTTAATTTAATTGTATTTATTAGTTAACATGATCCATATGGGTGTCCTGTTCCCAACTCCGTAAGACATTTCTATACACTACACTGTGTGTTCACCTCCCCCCACCCAAGTCAAGTCAGGTCTGTCTCCATTTATGCCCCACCCCCTCCTCCCCCCTGCCCCTGGCAGTCACCACACTGCTGTCCAAGTCCACAGTTATTTGGTTTTCGTTTTTGTTTTTTTGGCTCTAGCACTCCACACCTCCCCCCTGCTCCCCACCCCCACCTCGACCGCTGTCAGCTGCTCTCTGTGTAGGAGTCTGTCTCTGTCTTGCTTGTTAGTTCATATTGTTCATTAGATTCCATATGAGTGAGATCATATGGTACCTGTCTTTCTCTGACTGGCTTATTTCACTTAGCATAATGATTTCCTACACAGCCATAAAAAGGAAGGAAATCTTACCTGTGAAATCCCTTTAATTTCCATATGAATTTTACAATCAGCTTGTCAGTTGGGGGGGGGGCAAGTTAGCTGGGATTTGGATATTATTGTCATTTGATTAATATTAAGTCTTTTGGTCTCGGATTTCCATTTATTTAGGTTTGTAATTCTTTAAACAATGTTTTACAGTTTCCAGTGTTCAATTCTTACACTTTAGTTCTGTTTGTTTTTATTATTTAATGTTTTTGATACTACTATAAATAAATTTACCTCATTTTTAGATCATCTGTGGCTGAGGTATAAACTTCCATACATAGGTTGCTTATCCTATAAGTTTGCTGAACTTTTTGCCTCTAATTGCACTTCTGTGGACTTTTTTCTATGCAAGATCTTGTCATCTGTAAATAGTGAGTGTGTGACTCCTTCCTTTCCAATCTCAACATCTTTTATTCTTTTTCCTGTCCCATCACTGTGGCGAGAACGTCTGGTCTGAGTTGACTAGGGGCGCCGAGGGGGTCTCTTCGCCTCGCTCGCCGCCCCGGGTGGGAAGCGCCCGGCTTCTGGTCGGTAGGGGCCGTGCTAGCCGCGGGTTTTCCTGACTGGCACTGGAGGCATTGCCTTCAGGCCCGACTCTGCAGACTGTTTCTGCTGCGGAAGGCAGCTGGGTTTCCTCAGGTAAGTTTTCCATCTGTTGAGGTGGTCATGTGGTTTTGGTCCTTTATTGTTTGTTTTACTTTAATTGATTCTTGTGTTAAATCGACCTTAGAACCCTGGGATAAATACCACTTGCTCATGGTATGTAATCCTTTAAATCCGATGCTGATTACTTGCGAGTGTGTTGTTGAGCATGTTGGGGTCCATCTGCATGAGGGACATGTAGCAGTAGGTTGTTTTCTGGCCGTGTCTTTGGTGATGGCTCTGGGTGACTCCTGGCCTCACAGTGTGTGAGTCAGGAGCAAAGCACGACGTAGTCTGCCGGGTCTTCATAGCAAATAGCGACCGGGCCCTGTTTTCCTTCTAGGAAGAAGCTCCTTTGCTGGCTCACAGCTGATGAATGGTCAGGTGTCATGAACCTGGCGTGTCCCTGAGAGGTGGACAAATGTAGGGTGTGAGCATTCAGACAGAAAGAGATGGGAGGAATCAGGCTGCCCCTGCCCAGGTGAGGACCTAGAGAGACGATTATCAGTCAGTGCCGAAGAGCCTCGCTGGACTCCATTCCAAGGTCATGGTCAGTTAGGATGGAAGTAGTTGGGGGCGGCGGGTGGTAATCCAGCCCTAAGTGGCACTAATGTTAAGTAAAACCATGTGCACTGGGGGTGGGGGACTAACACACAGAGAAACTGGACAGACACACGGGCAGGGACAGCTTCCGTGTGCTTCAGATGCAGCAGCTAAAATGAATGGTTCAGGTTTGGGCCATCGGAATACATCCAGAGGGAAGAACTCAAGTCCTGAGTCTACCACGTCACTACGGGTTGCTCCGGACTGCTTCCACTGTGGGCTTTGGTGAGACAGAGCCTCATCGATTTTTGATACTAGAAAGCAGCTTCGGTTTGCTGCACCCTCAAGTGGGCCCCTTACTTTTAGAGCCAAGGGTTTTTTTAAAAATACACACACATCACGTGTCATCTCTCCTCACCTCCCTGTTTCTCGCTGTGGTAGCAATGTGGTGCATTCCCCCTGGACAGCAGAGTTAGGGAGGAAACTAAAGTGTCTTCTAAAAAGGCTTGGGTTCTGCTTCCATGTATAGGATCTCTGCCGGAGCCTTGGGGTGGCATTTGTTGTGACAAGGGCAGCTTTTAACCAGATTAATCATCTTAACCAGGGTGTTTCTGAAGTTCAAAACCAATCCAGTCATCCTGCAACTTCTCCTTTGTAGACGGTCACGGGATAAATCAGAATCGGAAGATTCCTGAGCTCGGAACGCTCCTTGTTCCAGGTATCTACGTTCTGATCATCCTGCTTTTATTTGTATTTTGAACCCTCCTGAGTTGTGATTTCTGAAAGAGTTGGTAAAGAAAAATGCAGTAGAAATTGTGAACTGTTATGAACACAGGATGCCTGGATGATATTTATGGAATTTCCCAATTTATTAAATTATTCTTCGCTACTTTTAAGTAGCACAAAAGATGAGAGGGACCTATAGGTGAGAAGAAGAAGCAATGTTATGCTTCCCGATAATTCTCACAAGTATTTCTACTTTCCCCTTCAGGAATTGCACTTAATAACTTCTGAAAAATTACCGAAATGTGCCCCGAGCTCTCTGTGAAACTTAACCACCTAGCCTAAGTCATTCTTTGGTGTTTCTGGGTGGCTCGCATTTAGCTGTTGCTGAGAGCAGTGACTGATGAAATGAATGGATGACTTTGAGTGCCTACCTCTTCTGAGGGTGTTTCAGACAGGCGGGCTTGGGAAGCCAAATACTAACTTACAGCAGATTAATCCCAAATGTATAGATTGTTGGAACTGCCAGGGAAGGGAAAGTGCCATTATTGAGAATCTCCTCTTGTGAGGTCATGTGCTAAGGAAGTCACCTGTTTGAACTGAAATCCTCTCAATATTTACACAAGACAGTCATTAGTATTCCCATTTTATAGATGAAGAAACTAAACTGCTGCTCGTAGAGTCTAGCTAGCTATCCATCGCTGCTGAGCAAATCACCTGAAAGTTAGTGGCTTAAAATCATGACTTCCTGTGATCTCTCACGGCCTTGTGGGGTGATGGGCTCCGCTGGATGGTTCCTCCTCGGACTCGCTGACATTTATCTGAGGCGTCGTCTGAACACTCCAGAGCTGGCCATCCAGGAGGGCGCGCCTGTAATCTCACGTCTTGTGTCTGAGCTGTGACGACTTCACCAGCAGGGGCTGGGCTGGGCATCCCTTTCTCTCTGTGTGGCTTTGCATGTGGAGAACATGGCACGGAGGTGGGAGGGTAGTCGGACTCTGTACGGTGACTGGCATCCTCCAGACAGAAGGGAACAGACCGGGATGCCTGGGCTGCAGCATTTCTCAGAAGCCTCAGAAGGTCACTTCTTTTGATGGAAGAGGTCACCCAGGCAGCCCAAGTGAAAAGAGACGAAATTAGACCCCACCTGGCATTGGGAGGAATGTCACACAATGTACAGCATCTTCAAGGGTTACACTGTGGTACCCAGGCTAGTACAAACGTTGGACCTGGCCATGCCAGACACAGCATTTATTTTGTCGTATGTCAGGTCATTGAACCCTAGTGAATATCATATTTTGCTGAAGTATCTGTGATGCAGCTAGGTGAAGTTGCGTTATCAAATTCACAACATTATCCCAGAACCTTCCCTCTCATAAGGCTGCCCGGTATTGATTTGTTCAAAAATAAGAAACCGCCTCCAGGAAGAAGGTACAAATTCAACTCATTTAAAACCGCTCCACAGCATGCGCCGTGCGAACCCTACGGGGACAGCTCCGCAGCAGGTTGGAGGCACAGGGATCCGTGAGGCCCTGAAACCGAACAGCCGCGCCAGGACAGAGAGCCGCACCCTGTTCTTTCTGAACGCTGACCAGGGGGCTGAGACTTAGAACAGACCCCGTCCCACGTCCGGGATGTAAACGTGTTCAGGTGGTGAGTCGGAGTGCTTGTAGTAGCAGAAAGCTCTTGGTAAGCCTCCAGGCTCCTCTCTGCGCTTAGGACCCTGGAAAACATAAAACCCCTACTCGGGCCCTCCAGCAGTTCCCGTGGTGCTGTGACCCGGAGCGGAGACAGAGAGGGAGGCGTCCCCAGCGTTTGGCGCCTTACATACGTGACAGGACGCCCACGGGCGGCTGGGGAGGCCCAGGAGTGGCACGTGGGACAAATACCCTCGAGAATGGGGAGGAAACTGTTACCGATTTTTCTTTTTCCAACAGCGATCCTGAGAAATTTGACCAGAAATTGTTTTGTTTTTTTTTAAAAAGCCATCCTGACCAAACCGCTTTATATAAAAAATAATGAGAACAGACCTAATTTAGTTAGCTAATTATCACTGCACTTCACACCAGCCCACAGGCAACCGGAGACCGTTAGCAGCGCACCCCGCCGCGCTCATCAAGAAGGGGATTAATGGGAAAAGACCGGAATGGCTTTTGTAGGAATAAATCTACCACCTCTAAAAGGTGGCTGATGGGCATGGGCTTCCCCTTGTGATCTCCGCTGTTTAGTGAGAGTCGGGGAGCAGCACCTCCTGGTCTTCACCCCTGCCTGGCGGCCCCACCCGGAGTGCTGGAGACACGAGGTACCTCGTGCTACGCAGGCAGTCCCGGAACTTCTAGTCCACCTCGGTAGTAAGGAAACGAAATTCGGCGACGGTCTAGGAACCTATGCACAGCGTGGGCCTGTTCCCGTCAGGACGTGAGATTGGAGGCGTATGTTCCCTCTGCACGCACCTGCATGTTCTTCGTGTCAGGCAGACCTCACCCACGTCGTGTCATGTCACACCTTCCATTTCTTTCACTTCGCCATTCATTCATTCGTGGTCGCTTTATCTGACGTGGGCCACACACTGTATCAGGTGGTGAGAAAGAAGAAGAGTATTCCTTGTATCTCACGAGCTCATATTCCAATGTAGCAGTCACACTAAGAAGCAAACCAGACCAAGCGTGCTGTATGATGCAGGATGACACATCAGTGGCATGGAAACACGGGACAGGCGACAGATGATGCATAGAACCCAACCCGAGGGCCGTGATCTGAGTGCTGAAGGACACATCTGATCAGGCTGCTGAGCTGGCTGGTTCTTCTAATGGAGGACTGACAGCATAGAAATTAAAACAAACAAAAAGCCTGACTGGGCGGTGGCGCAGTGGATAGAGCATCAGACTGGGAAGGTTTGAGACCCCGAGGTCGCCAGCTTGAGTGCGGGTTCATCTGGTTTGAGCAAAACTCACCACCTTGAGCCCAAGGTCGCTGGCTCGAATAAGGGGTCACTTGGTTTGCTGTAGCCCCACAATCAAGGCACATATGAGAAAGCAATCAATGAACAACTAAGGAGCCGCAACAAAGAATTGATGCTTCTCATCTCTCTCCCTTCCTGTATGTCTGTCCCTATCTGTGCTTCTCTCTGACTCTATCTCTGCCACAAAACAAACAAACAAACAAGAAGACTAGTGTTTTGCAAGCTGGAGTCTGGTGCCCAGGAAGCAGCTGCAGGTGAGGTGACACTACCGCATTTCCCATGCATGAGACGCACCTTTTTTCGAAAAAATTTGGGGTCTAAAAACTGGGTGTGTCTTATACAGCGGTCGTAGTTTTTTACTTGTATTTTCTGCTTTTCTTTTGACAGTGATGATGAATAAAACTTGAGTTCAATAACTTTATGTAATACATTTCTTTGCAAATTTTGGGCCCCAGAATTAAGAAGCATCTTACACATGGGGAGATATGGTACTGCCTTGGACTCCAAGTGTGCCCAGGGACAGCACAGCCAGAGGTCCCTGGGAGCTCTGTAGAGACTGAGTCTCAGGCCTCACCCAGACCTGCTGCATCAAAGTCTGCATTGTGAGAAGGTCTCGGGGGACCTGCATGTTAGAGTGTGAGAAGCACCCAGACTAGGTAGGGTGTGCAGTAGTTGACAGGTTTGTTGGGAAGACAATGAAAATACAAGCACTCTAAACCTTTGCTAGACATGAACCTGCAAATGAGCCATGAAATCACTCGTGGTTAGCGAGATTGTCACGGGTTTGGATCAGTCTGACCATGTATTTTTCCACGCTAATTAAAGTATTCAGTAGGTTATTATTTTTATTGTGTGTTTTCATCCTCTGCTGTTTGTTTTCAACCTCACAGTTCTGCCTGATTCAAAATAGACTCTGCAGATCTTCGCCATTATGAACAATGCTGCCATAAACGTGGGGGTGCATTTCTTTTTTTCAGTTGGTGATATGGTGTCCTTGGGGTATATTCCTATCAGTGGGATGGCTGGGTCAAAGGGCAGTTCCATTTCTAATTTTTTGAGGAATCTCCATACTGTTTTCCACAGTGTCTGCACCAGTCTGCATTCCCACCAGCAGTGCAGGAGGGTTCCCCTTTCTCCACATCCTCACCAGCACCTATCGTGTGCTGTTTTGTTGATGAGCGCCATTCTGACTGGTGTGAGGTATCTCATTGTGGTTTTAATTTGCATTTCTCTAATGATTAGTGATGTTGAACATTTTTTCATCTGTCTATTGGCCATCTGTATGTCCTTTTTGGAGAAGTGTCTGTTCATTTCTTATGCCCATTTTTTGATTGGATTGTTTGTCTTCCTGGTGTTGTTTTATAAGCCCAAGTGTCCATCAGTGGACGATTGGATTAAAAAGCTGTGGTACATATATACAGTGGAATACTATGTGGCCATGAAAAAGAAGGAAATATTACCTTTTGCAACAATATGAAGGGACCTGGAAACTGTTATGTTAAATGAAATAAGCCAGGCAGAGAAAGAAAAATACCATATGACCTCACTCATTTGAGGAATCCAAGGAATAATGTGAACTGAGGAACGGAATTGAGACAGAGGAGGGATCACAGGGACCAGAGGAAAAGAGGACAGAGGGAAAGGGGATGATAGGATGGGATAAAGCTGAAGGGAAGTGGGAAGGGTGCTGTAGGGAAGGGAGCAAGGGAGATGTTGAGGGGAATATGGGGGTGGAGGGATGCATTCGGGGTGACCCTAGAATCTATGTAAACACAATTTTAAAAAAAGATTAAAAAATAAACTGTGCAGGACCCACTGCCTTGGGTTAGAGTTGTTGCAGAGGGACCAGGAAGTAGCGCCAGTGCCAGGCTTGAAGGTGGGTGTTGAAAGGGAATGCCCTGGGAGTTGGAAAACACAAGCTCTTATCTTCAAAATCCTAAACCACAAAGAACTAGGGGTGTAAATTCCATGCTATCTGCTAAGGATTGTGAAGAAATAGAAATCTAAGCAAACTTGCTCCCATTTTAGGAAGTGGGTCCATGAGCTTCGCAGAGAAGAGAGAGTCCGGGGAACAAGGGGGGACACAGCTGCTTGCAGCCCTGACTCCGAGCACCCTGTGTCCTGGCTGTGGACCGAGGCTCCGCACCCTCTGGTTCTGAGAGAGCTGACGCGGGCTGGCCTCGGGGCTGCGGCAGGTTTCCGGGAGTGTCTGAAGGGGAGGAGCGTTCTCCAGGTCTCCGAGTGCACAGATGAGGGTGCTCTCTGGCATTTCGTGAGGTGATGATGCCAAGGTAGACGGGGAAGGCCATGAAGAGCTCCTCCTGCCAGTTTCCAGAGAGAAGAGCAGCCGTCTGCAGACACAATGACAGGAGACCCGTTTCACCTCCCGCCCTGTCAAGCTTGGCACCTCCTGATGGCTCCGCCGCAGCAAGGGGGACACGCAGGTGGTAGGACAGGACGTCCCTAAAGCCTGTGGAGGGGAAATGTTCGTGCCCCTCAGAATGGGGCCTGAACAGATAGTAAAGCTCACTTTGCAAAGCCAAGTGGATTTTTCAGTAAATGTGAGATGCTCCCTCCATTATTTATTATATAATTGAGTTGAAATTTGGGTGCTTTTCAAACCTCAATACATAGAGATATAGTCAACATTCCTCCCTCTCTCTTTCATTCTCTCTCACTCTTTCTCTCATCTCTTTTTCTTGTCCTCACTTCTTGGAGAAACTAAATAAGGCTGGTGCAAATGGTACTTAATTGCCCCAATTTTGGGCCTGCTAGGCATCCGTCCGTCCGTCTGCCTATCCATCCAGTAGACCTTTTTGAGTGTCTGCTTTGTTCTTGAAATTTGTTATGCATAGAAAACATCCTGCTTGTATTTGTTTTAGTGGAGGATGACAGACCATAAACCAACACCTAGTAAGTAAATAAATTTTAGAATGTGTTGGAATTCAATAATTGCTATAGAAAAAGTAAAAAAACAAAACAAAAGGACAGCAGTGTAAGATGAGCACAGATTTAGAGTTGGGGGAATGATGGCTCACAATCTGACAGGGGGCAGTCAGGGTCGGCCTCAGTGGGAGAGCTTGAAGGTGGGGAGACGGCTTGGGGACGTCTGAAGGAAGACCGTCACGGATGGGGGAAGTGGCCACTGCGTCTCAGTCCGCTCAGGCTGTTGTAGCAGAATCACACGGACCAGGCTGCTTATATACCACACACCGCTATTTCTCATGGTTCTGGAGGCGGGACGTCCCAAGACCAGGGACCAGCACAGTGGGTGAGCGCCCCTTCCTGGATCGTAGACTTCTCTCTGTGTCCTCACGTGGTGGAAGGGCCAAGAATCCTTCTGGAGTCTGTTTTGTAAGTGACTAACTCCACTGACAAGGGTTCCATCCTCATGATCTCGTCACCTCCCTCCTCCTGATGCCAGCACTTTGTGGGTTACCATCTCAACATGTGAGTTCTGGGTGGACACAGAGATGCAACCCTTTGCACCCAGCGCATGTCCTCAGACAGGATGTCCGCACCCAGAGCGGGCCTGGCCCTGAGAAATGCACCCATTCATTGTTTAAGCCACCCCATCTGATATGTATTATGTGTGGCAGCCCTGGCCAGGGGAGGCAGCAGCCATGCCCCTGGCAGCTGGATGGGCCCGGAGCATGCTAGGAACAGGGAGGAGAGCACAGGAACTGAGAAACCAACCCCTTCCCCGTGCAACCCTGCCAGTGCCTGGGCAGGTCTGGACTCAGACTCGTACAACAATATGTGTGGAAACATACCTCAGCTTACTCCCCTTTGGGACCCTCGAGCCAATGACTCTCTCCGTACTGTGTGAACTCACCTATGGAAAGTGTTTGTGGCCCTGGATGGTGGCTCACTGGATAGAGCTCTGGCCCAGCATATGGACATCCTGGGTTTGATTCTCTGTCAGAGCACACAGGAGAAGTGACCATCTACTTCTCCCCCACCTCACTCTCTCTCTTTTCTCCCTCTTCCCCTCCTGCAGCCAGTGGCTTGACTGGTTCAAACATGGCTCCAGGTGCTGAGGATAGCTTTGTAGGAGTGCATCAGCCTCAGGCACGCACTAAAAATAGCTTGGTACTCAAGTATTGGCTCCAAGTGGGGTTGCCGGGTGGATTCCAGTCAAGGTGCATGTGGGAGTCTGCCTCACTATCTCCCCTCCTCTCACTTAAAAAAAAAGAAAGAGCTGCCCTGGCCGGTTGGCGCAGTGGTAGAGCGTTGGCCTGGCGTGCAGGAGTCCCAGGTTCAATTCCCAGCCAGGACACACAGGAGAAGCACCCATCTGCTTCTCCACCCCTCCCCCTCTCCTTCCTCTCTGTCTCTTTCTTCTCCTCCCACAGCCAAGGCTCCATTGGAGCAAAGTTGGCCCGGGCGCTGGGGATGGCTTCTTGGCCTCTGCCCCAGGCGCTAGAGTGGCTCTGGTTGCAGCAGAGTGACGCCCCAGATGGGCAGAGCATCGCCCCCTGGTGGGCGTGCCGGGTGGATCCCGGTCAGGCACATGTGGGAGTCTGTCTGACTGCCTCCCCGTTTCCAACTTCGGAAAAATAAAAAAAAAAATTAAAAAAAAAAAAAGGAAAGAAAAGAAAGAAGGAAGGGTTCGCACCTCCAGGGGTGGCTGTCTTACAGATGGGCACCCACTCCCTTCCCATACTTTATCTGGACACCTGGACTTAAATCATCTCTCCACGTCCAGCGTGTCCTGCCTCTTAACATGTCTAAAGGATTTCCTGCCCTTGAATCCTGATTTTCTGTCTTGGGTGTGGTGAGTAACCAGGGTGGCCTTGTAATGCAAATTAGATTCTTCTTTAATTGTCAGAGACGATGGAAAGGGTTTTATATCAGGACCCTCTGTGCATGTACCAATGCCTATGAGCTGTCTTTTTCTTCTAAATAATAGAAAGAATGGGCAATATTTTAAAGCAGTCACAGAACACGCAGCAGTACTGTATCAATAAAAGCAGTATAAATAAAAAGAATAAAAAATCACCACTTCTCAGTCCCATAACAACTTAATTATTCATTTTCCATGCCTTTTGTCCATAAATATTTCACACACGTAATCATAGAAAAGATACAGTTTTATGCTGTGCTGTTTTCCTAGCACAGTGCAGCTACTTTTCCTTATTGTTCTGTAATCTTAATTATTCCTCTTAGTGGCTTCATAATATTACATATAAATGGGTGTACCCCATTTTAAATGTAGCTTGTTCGACATTCAGCCTGTTTTAAAATTCTCTTTTGAGTAATGCTGAAATGAATGTCTTTATGAAAATAGTGTTTCCCATCTGTGAGGGCCATTTCCTTAGGAAATAGGTAAGTCAAAAACTCTGAGTATTGTTATCATTTAAGAGCATATGAAATCTTAAAACACCTTGCCAGCATATGCCGCCTGTAGCAACATGTGAGTGTGTGTTATTATTTTTCAGTTTTTAATTTCTTAACGAGAGTGAAATATGGTCTCATTTTAACTTTGCATGATTTCTGATCAGACTGTTCTGCTCTGGACTTCCTCTTATTTGTGAATTCACATTTAAATGAGGCAAATAAAGTCACAGTGTGAAGAAATGAATATTCAGTGCTCACTATCTGCTATTCTAGTGACTATATCCTCTCTACTTTTTTCTTTGGTGAGAGAGAGAAGGAGAGACAGGAAAAAAGAAAGATGAGAAACATTAACTGATAGCTGCTTCACTTTAGTTGTTTATTCATTGCTTTCTCATACATGCCTTGACTGGGGGGCTCAAGCCTAGCCAGTGACCCCTTGCTCAAGCCAGCAACCTTGGGTTCGAGCTGGCAACGTTTGGGCTCAAGCCAGTGACCATGGAGTCATGTCTAGGATCCCATGCTTAAGCTGACAACTTGTGGGTTTCGAACCTGGGACCACAGCGTCCGAGGCTGATGCTCTATCCACTGCACCACCACTGGTCAGGTTCCTCTCTTTCTACTTTTCAATCTTTGCCTGTGATTTCCTCAGAGATGAGCCGTCTGAGATTGTGTGTGGTTAAGGAACTGTCCAGGCCCAAGTCCCAGTCAAGGAGCCGAGTTAAAACTCAGAGCTCCCTTCAGCTAGATCGGATTGATCATGTCAGAGACTGACGTACAGATGCCAGGTCCTTGCTGCATCGGTTCCCACTGGGCTGGCGGCTGTGACTGCTCTGGGCAAAGGAGAGTATGCGAGCCTGAAGTCAGACTCAGACACAGTGAGCTGGGAGCTGGGAACCAGGAGCTGGACATCTGCATTCCTAGCAGACAGCCCATGGGAGCGCAGGAGGAGAGATGAGCACTTTGCCCTTGATTGTAGTCTCCAGTCCTCGCCCTCAGATCACCTGCACAGCTGTGTCAAACCTCGTGACTTTGAACCACCCTGCACACCTACCAAATAGAATTTCCCCAGGTCCAGGCTCAGGATCTGTCGCACCAGGCCCCTAGGGGCTGCTCTTTAAGCAGCCACACGGCCCCTCATGGCATTTGGGAAGTTGGGCACAAGAGTGTCACTGCTGTTACCCTTTGGACCTGTGTCACAGAGCCTGTATTAAGGGAAGGTCTTGTAGAGGGGTCTTTAATTCAATAGAATCTTCTGGAATGAGATGCCATGGGGACTGAGCCAGCCAGGAACTGAGTCAGCTTGCCTAGTGAGACTCTGAAAGAACTTTGAAGGTCTTTAAAAACCTATAACGTATCGTATTTCTTAGCTGGCACCCATGCACCTTAGTTATGAGATACATATTCAAATGGTATTTCTTTCTGGCTGCCAAAAAAAGACAATGTCTGCTCTCATGACAAGGCGTGTTCCTGAAACATACCCCCTCCTGAGCCCCTGAGTAATTGTTATATTCGCACTGTGGACGGAGAGCCCGAGATAAGGAGTAATTTGGATTAATGGGATAATTGCAACGTGGCAAACGAATGCCAAGTCATGGGAGGAACAGCTTTGTGAGGGAGTTCTCTGTGACAGGGTTCCTTTCCAGGTACGCGGCCTGAATTCTGAACTCCAGCAGTGTTTCCCAGGTGACTGGTGGGACTTGTATTTAACCGCATGGTGCTGGCCTTTGAGAGTCTGGTCTGAACTCTCCAGTGTGTGTGGTCTTTCCATCATTCCTCCAGCTTTGCCGAGGCGCCCGAGTTGTCACCTGGACCTTGTCGATAACCTGAGCGCAGCCTCCTGAACATGAGGGGGTGGAGCCTCCGTCTGCAGGTGGGAGGGACACATCGTGCCTCCTGCGCTGACACCTGTGTTCCCCAGGGCAGCACTGCCACGCTCTGTCGTGACTGTGTACGCGCCCCTCATCCCTTTTTCACTGTGAGCCCCACCAGCTGTAAGGACTGCGTGTTCATACTTTGATAATAACAACAAAACATCTTCTACAGCTACACAGATTCCGAGCTGTTAGGATCCCGCAAATGGTAGACACATACACATCTATTAGATGCAGCACAGGGAAAAAGACAAATGTGGCAGAGGAGCATAAAGCAACTAGCCAAAGAGTCCACGGCTAGCCCGTGGCAGACCTGAGTCTGAACCGGCCGACTCCAAAGCCTGGGGCATCACGCCCGCTTAGTACCACCACTGCCTGCCCAGCTCAGGGGCCTCGTACACGGACCAGAGAGACTGCAGCTGTGGGTCTGTAACCTTCACACAGAAGCAGGGTGGCTCACTGTGTCTCAGACCAGCGTGAAACTTCTGGTGGACTGACACTGGTCCATGGACTGGCAGTTGAAAACCACTCACTATAGAATATGGATCGTTAGGAAGTTGAGTCTCATGAAAGGAGTTAAAGAAGAGTCTCTTTTCTGGCCTCCTGTATTGATTACGGAATGGTTAGATCATTTAGACAATGGGAAAGGGTCAAATTAGGAAAAGAATGGAGACATTATTTTTGTAATTATCGGACAAGACTCCTTGTACTTCCTGCACAAATCTTTGTGATGGAGTTTTTTCTTTCTGAAACAAAGAGATCCCATGAATTGCTATCCTGAGGCTGACAGTGCTCCCAAAATTCTCACCATCTGGACCAACTCATGATCCTCCATCCAGTCGCACAAGGCATAATGTTTCAGTCAGTGACAACCTGCATATATGACAGTGGTCCCAGAGGGTATAATGGACCTGAACGATTCCTATGGCCTAGTGATGCTGCGTTGTCTTGACGCTACAGTGTGACCCGTCACTTACATGTCACTCGTGTTTGTGGTGAGGCCTGCCATTCCTCTAACAGCGTGTACCATATGTAAAGTACGTAATGCTTGATCGTTCCGATACATGACCACTACTGATATCTGTGTTTACTAAACTATACTCATCCTTATTCGAGGGTGTACTCTTTCTACTTGTATAAAAAGGCATTCACTGTAGAACAGTCCGCTGCATCGGGCTGGCAGAGACGCCTCATCTCACATGTGCCCATCTCTGGGTTCCGCCGTCTTCTCTTTGCTTGATTTACTCCCGTGCACTGTGTGGGGTGGCACGCGCTGTGGCTGGCAGCCTGGGAGCCGTCGGGCAACCACAGAGCGCGGTGTGCAGTCAGCGGACCAGCTGGGTTTGCGTGTGTGCGCTCTGTGACGTTTGCGCAGTGACAAAACCGCTTAACAACACATCTGTCAGAACGCGTCCCCGATGTTAAGCAACGCCTGGCTGTGTCAGTTAAGGAGCTGTGGCTGCAGGAAGGGCGAGGTCCTGAGGCTGGTGAGAGAATGAAATTACCCTATGTGTAAGTTCACTTTTGTTAATTTGGGCATCTCGGTTATCTATTCACTCCACCTGCAGCGACAGGCGTTCCAGCTCCACTGCTCCGACAGTGGCTCCCTGTCACCTAACAGTGAGTTTCCCAAATGTCTGCTCTGGGTCTGACTCCTCATCCATGAGATGGTAGCAATAAGGAGAAAATAGGGAGGCAGAGAATAGAGTCAGATAGATAGATTAAAAGAGAAAAACACACGGAGACACCAGTACCTATTTAGTGCACACTAGGTAATAGCCGTGGCAGGTGCTTTCTGTGACTACTGGCTATTTTCACTGTCTCTAAGCACTGTTTTTCCCATCTTTAGAGAAGAGTTTCTTTACATCACTGCACACAGGTAACCTCTGGACGTGTTCATGGCCTTCACAAGTCACACAGCAGGACGTAGCTAAGATGTGGTCTGGGATGTAAATATATACAAAAACACCCCAGCGCTCTGTTTGCTCCGGGTCCCTGTAGCGATGACGGGGTTTCCTTCATCGGCATTCACTCCCGTTTATGTTACCGGGGAAGTCCACACGCTTGAGCCATTGTTTCACTTGATAGTCTCTGACCCATTGCTTGTTTCATCCTCAACTCAGCCTTTCATCTTCACATCCACTCACCCAGCCAAAGGAATAAGTAAATGAGCAAGTAGATGGTGGACAGACAACCAAATCTGTGCAGAAGAATTCTGAATCATTCATGTAGATGCTGTACCTTCAAGGAGATGGGACATAAGTCCTTCCCCACTCTTTTTTTTATTTTTGTGGCAGAGACAGTCAGAGAGAGGAACAGATAGGGACAGACGGGAAGGGAGAGAAATGAGAAACATCAATTCTTCGTTGCGGCTCCTTAGTTGTTCATTGATTGATTTCTCATATGTGCTTTGACTGGGGGGCTGCAGCAGACTGAGTAACCAGTTGCTCAAGCCAGTGACCTTTGGGCTCAAGCTGGTGAGCTTTGCTCAAACCAGATGAGCCCACGCTCAAGCTGGCGACCTCGGGGTCTCGAACCTGGGTCCTCGGCAGCCCAGTCCGACGCTCTATCCACTACGCCACCTCCTGGTCAGGTCTCCCCCACTCTTTAAGTGTTGAATGTGCATAATGATCGACCTTTAGAGTCCAGCATGGGGAGGAGTACAGCAGTCACCCAACAGTGAGAACCCTGACAGATGCCGTTCCACCGGGTGACCCAGGTCGGCCTCAGCAGTGGGGAGTCCTGCAGGCTCTGCAGCCTGGGCACCACGGGATGAACGCGGTGCTCCCGCCTCTGTGGTCTTCTCCAAAGCGTATCACCCCAATCTAAACACACCAGACAGCTCCCCCACCGGGGATAGTCTGCGGAATACCTGACCATCCATCCTCAAACGTGTTTGAGATACTGTCACAGTCAAATGACCAAGTTTCTCGTGGCCTCCTGGACACAGAGAGCTAGGGCACTGGGTAAAAACTAAGATAACTATGCACAGACTTCTGTTAATTGCTTTCAGTCAACAGCATGCACCCTATCTTCTGTCTGTTTTTATCTGTGTTGACCTCAGGCCACACCCCTGTTCTGCTGTCTTCGTGTGCTGAGCATGAGGACATGCTGAGTGTAAGTGTCTTTCCCTAGCACTAGCTGCTACACGGGAAAAGCGAGCGCTCTCACCCTGCCAGCAGAGCTGACAGCGTCACTGGACTTGGTGCCCCGCGGAAACGGAGCCCACTCCAGTTTGGGAGAGAGTTCCAGGACCGGCTTCTGCAGTTGTCATGGTGAAAACAACATTGTTCCCAGTGGACATCTAGGATCTGAACTGGGCTTGTACTTGGCTGAAGGCTGGTTTAGCTGTTCCAGAAGTCAGCGTTTCTATTTCAGAATTCTTTTATTTAGGAATATATACTGGTTTCTTGTCCTGTGTCGAAAGTCTCACCTTGTTGCTAACGCAGGTTAACTTAAGCTGAGCAGTTAGTCTCTTTCTGGGAAGCATTGAACAGCCAACAGTTCATTCTGTAACTGATGGCATGCTGCTTGCAATGTTAATAAACACGTTACAAGTTTAAGTTATATCATCTCAGGAAATTAAAAGTAGTCATTCATGCCACAAATGTTTATTGAGCACATACTGTATTCAAAGTCCTCCACTAGCATTGGGGCTTTCAGAGTCCAAGCTCCTTGCCTTTTTAGCTAACTCTTCCAAATTAATTTGCAACTGAGGGACATCAGTTGAGTTACAGAACAGGCATCTGTACATATTTTCCCCATACTCCGCCTTTGCAATCAGTGATCATGACCTATGTTGGCATATCTTGTTGAGTATATCCGTTGCCACCAAAGAAACTCATTTCTCTGAGCTGATGGCCAGAACTGGTCGCTCAAACCACTTGTTGGTAAGTTAGGAGTCCACCCTACTGATTCTCTATTGGATCCAAACTCCTTACTGCAAACCTCCAATTCCAAGTAGTGTGGGTTTCCTGGCAGACAGGGAACACCTTGTGATTTCCGGATGTCAGAGACTTAAAGGAAAAACAGCGAGATGAGAAGTGAGCAGTGATTTGTTTTTCTGACGCTGCCTGGCTGGGACTGCTATTGTAGGGGCTGCTGCCAGCACACCTCTGTCCCCACGGGAAACTCAGGGCAGGAGAGTGAGGAGACAGCCCCAGGAGCCAGCTGTGCCGCCCAAGAAGCCTGCAGGGGGCCCAGCATGTCTGGAAAGCATTCTTCTTTCACTTTCATGGTTATGTTCTGTTCCTAGAATGATTGTGCATGTTTGTCTTGAGTGAAATTGAGGCTGCTGGCATCATGCCCTGCAACCCCAGTGGCTGTGAAACTCACTCCAGAACCCTGTGCCCCGAGGGTATCACACTCCCGCAGGGTGAGTGTGAGTAGGTGCTTTTTTTATTTTTAAGAAGCAGGAGGAGCCTGACCAGGCGGTTGCACAGTGGATAGCGTGTCGGACTGGGATGCGGAAGGACCCAGGTTCGAGACCTCGAGGTCACCAGCTTGAGCGCGGACTCATCTGGTTTGAGCAAAAGCTCTCCAGCTTGGACCCAAGGTCACTGGCTCGACCAAGGGGTTACTTGGTCTGCTGAAGGCCTGCGGTCAAGGCACATATGAGAAAGCAATCAATGAACAACTAAGGTGTCGCAGTGCGCAATGAAAAACTAATGATTGATGCTTCTCATCTCTCTGTTCCTGTCTGTCCCTGTCTACCCCTCTTTCTGTCTCCATTTAAAAAAAAAAAAAAAAAAAAGGCAGGAGGAGGCAGTGTGGAAAAACCACAGCTCTCACATCTACCAGGCTTTTCCCAGTTCCCGGTGGGACTCAGTGAGCCCGCCGGCCCTCCGGGTGCTGGGCTGACGGGCACTGCTCCCGCCGGCCCTCCGGGTGCTGGGCTGACGGGCACTGCTCCCGCCGGCCCTCCGGGTGCTGGGCTGACGGGCACTGCTCCCGCCGGCCCTCCGGGTGCTGGGCTGACGGGCACTGCTCCCGCCGGCCCTCCGGGTGCTGGGCTGACGGGCACTGCTCCCGCCGGCCCTCCGGCATGCCAGCCCTTCTCCCTGTCCTGGCTGAGAGACAAACCCGCCAGAGTGATCAGTCTAGAAATAAATGAGCCTAGCATTTTAGAATGAAGCAGCCAAACCTCCTCTAACCCCTTCAGCATTTTCCTCTGTCCAAATAGAAAAAATGGGCCCATTTATTATTCATCATGTTCCTTGTTGATATTTCACCTGCTGCCAGTGCGACTCAGCCTGGCCAAGTCTCCGCGTGGCCAGCCCAGAGGCCGGTGACCCCAGAAAAGCAGCTCATCCCACCCCAGGTGCCAGATGGGCGACCTTTCTCTCCTGCCCTCTGGAGGGGCGAACGGAGAGTCACACCCTGCAGGTGGCCCCAGAGCTTTGCTTCTATAAATTAAAACATATTTTTCTCCCTGCAGATGCTCTGTTTCTCCAGAACGTCAATTACACGTGTGGCAGGCACTGTCTCTGTGACTTCTAACCGAGACACCAGCCTCTGTTATCTGCAACCTGTGACGTGATGCCCCTCCCTCCTCAGCACCCTCCCCCCCAAGTAACGTGGTGCGAATGTTTTCCAAGGTTTCTAAGTTTCCTCCTGTGTCACCGTGTGTTTGAAATGTGTCTAAGATACTGTCACAGCTCATATTTTAACATGACGAGGAAAGACCAATGCTACAGTATTTCAAGTGCCCTCATTGTGAAGCATACGGCCCACGGGGAGCGGACAGGGAGAAGGGGGAGAAAGAAATATGGCCGACGGAATGTTTTCCCGAGCTGGGGGTGGAGGGATGTGACCTGTGTCGTTCTGTGCACGGCTCCTGAAATGCCATCCGTCTCCATTCACGTCCTCTTGAAATCATGACTTCTCACATGCCAAAATGTATAGGATTCAGGGGCCAAAATACGTCAGTCACAGAGTTTGCACCCAAGCGATCCAGTTGCTGTCAAAGCTGTGACAATTTAACAAATTGAAGAGCCAGAGAATGTTCTGTTTGTTGCGTGTTTTTGTGTTTACCTCTCTTTACAATACAGGCCCTGTAATTCTAGAGACCATGAGAGGAACCGTCATTAGCATCATCCTTCACCCGTGGGGCCCTTCACTCACTCTCTCGTTCCTCCAGTAGCTAGTTCATATAGTTTGTGAGCCCCATACGATGCGTGAAGACAAGATACAGGGATGAAAGGGATTTTGTCTGGCCTGTGGTGGCGCAGTGGATAAAGTGTCGACCTGGAAAGCTGAGGTCGCAGATTCGAAACCCCAGGCTTGCCCAGTCCAGACACACATGAGAAGCAACTACTAAAAGTTGATGCTTCCTGCTTCTCCCCTCCACCCTAACTCTCAAAAAAAAAAGAAAGAAAAGTGACTTAGAGACTGAAAGGAGTGAGAAGAGCCCAAGCAAACTTAAAATGTGCATGTTGAGGCCACCTGTCGGAGGTGACAGGTGTGACAGGCGTGCCCACATTGGGGGGTGGAGGGTCACATTGCATAGTGATAGGAAGCTCTTTTCTTAAAGGAGGCTACTTTGAGGCTGATTTTAAAATTAAGCAGGGTTTTATGCGTGCAGAGTGGGTGATGGCGTCCCCAGGCCTGGGACCCAGAGTGTAGCATGCTGACGCGTCCACTAGCCCTGACTGCAAAGAGGAAATGCGGCCAGGCCTCCCTGGGGCAGCGACACCAGCAGTGGAGAGTGAGAGCGTGGCGTGGTTGGGCGACTTCTGAAGAGCCCGCCTCTACTGAAGTGGACAGATGCCACAGGAACTCACAGCGGGTCCCCCCTGGGAAGACCACGTGGGTTTGGTTGGAAAAGTGTCCTGATTAACACATAGCATAGAAACAGACTGCAGAGGCTGGCGTGTCAGATGTGGCCCGTCGCTGAGAAGCGGACAGAGCCACTTTGAGTGTGGAGGGATATTGATTACCTTGGCTGGGGTGTGGAAGGGTGGAGACCAGGGAGGAAGAAGACGAGACTGAGGGCTCAGTGGATGGAGAACAGGGGACAAAGGACACTGTGATTGGGAGTGGACACATGAGGAAGTTCTGATCCTTTTACCGCAGAATTCGTAGTCACCTCGGAAAGACAGTCACACCTGTGACAGAAATGAAGAAACTGAACAGGCAGCAGCACTTATCCTTACAGACTCACCTGTCTGTCTGCTCCCTGGCTCCTGTGAACTGTCTGGGATGCACACAATAAGTCCAACCTCCAGACCATGTGCACCGATCATTGCAAGATAAAAAATAGCCAACCACAGATGAAGATGTCTCATATTTCTGGACAGTCTCTCTTTCCACCGACATATTTTCTCTCTCTCTCACACTGTACTCTGAGATACAGAACAGTCCTGTGGATTTATGACCCTTGGGAGCCTCAGTGCTATTTTCTGTATTCCGGGACTTGGCCAAAATATCAATTATCTCATATATTTAGAGTTGTTTTTTTTAAATATTGATTGAATTAATAAGTGCATGCATGAATTTCTGTAGGTTGATGAATAGCAGGATTTTTTTTCAAAGAAACTGCCTGAGCTATATTTCTCAGCGATGCATATATTTAGCAGATTAAGAAATGTAATTTCTAACACTTCTGCATAGGTAGGCTACTAATATTTAAATCCAATTAAAAAGTGTCTGATCAGAGGGTACCATGAATAAAACTGATATTCAGCCAACTTATCAGAATTTTTACTTGGCCAGTGCTTGTTTTTAGTTGTTTCCACAATTCCTTGTTCCATCCATGCTTCACGGCCAGTGAGGGGTGGACAAGCTCATTCCTCTTTTTTGCTGAGGACACTGAGGCCCCTTGATCATCGTCTCTGGGGATTTATTCTCAGGCCTTTCATTGCATCCCAGGACCCAGGCGGCCACACTGGATGGAGAGGGAGTAGACAGACCAGCTCTGAGACCATGCTCCCTGAGTCACCCTGTGATGCGTCCGTCCGTAGGGGAGCTGTCTCCCTGATGGATACAGCCTCTCCCCCCTTTCTCATCTCTGCGTCCCTCCTCTTGCTGATCCGGTACTCCCTGACCTCCACCTCAGACACAGCTGGGCTGGTCACACCTGTACTCACTGCATACAGAAGGAGTTCAACAGTGTGATGGAATGCTTACCATTTATCCCACCACCGTTCATGCGTTCAGACGTGTTTCTCTGTGCCTTCTATTTGCAAGACATGGTTCGGGTTTGAGGGCTAGAACAATCACCGTAGCTATTGTCCTGTGCTGCTGACTCATTCCCGTGACAGATAATGAGGGGGAGGCAGAGAGAGAGAGAGAGAGAGTGTGTGTGTGTGTGTGTGTGTGTGTTATCAAGTGAGAGGCAGAGAGGAAGAGAGATAGACTCCCACATGTGCCCTGACCAGGAACCACCTGGCAACCTTGTCTGGGCTGATGTTCTGCTCATCTGGGGCCACTGCTCTGTTGCTTAGTAAATAAGCTCTTTTAGTGCCTGAAGTGTGGCCATGGAGCCATCCTTAGTGCCCGAGGCCAACTTGCTCATTTGAGCCATGGCTGCGGGAGACGAAGAGAGTGGAAAAGATGGAGAAGCAGATGGTCACTTCTCCTGTGTGCCCTGACCAGGAATTGAACCCGGAACTTTGACACAGCAGGCCGATGCTCTACCACTGAGCCAAACTGCCAGGTGACAGTGTGTTATATAATGGAGACAACAAGGTCTTCAGATGCAACTCCTGAGTTCAAATTTTGCTTTGACCACCTAGTAACAGGTGGGAAGAAGAACAAGTCACTTTAAGTCTCAGAGTTTCTATCTGTTAAATGGGGGTCCTGACTTCCTGGGAGTGTAACAGGCAGCCCGGGAAATAACAGTGTCCAGCTGAAGGCCATTATAAAATAGCTGCTTCTGGCCAGCGCCTCCTGTCTCGGGCTGTGACACTGCCTCCTCTGAGTCCCCGGGCTTCCTTCGCTGTTTCCCTTTTGTGTCGCTCTGTTTCCCTACGTTTTCTCTCAGTTCCGTCTGACTGATGCTCCATTCAGCATTTAGAGAGGGATTCTGGAAGCATGACCTTGATCATGCCAACCTTTTTTTATTTTTTTTTTATGATTTTATTTGTTTATTTTAGAGAGGAGAGAGAGAGAGAGAGAAAGACAGAAGGAGGGAGGAGCAAGAAGCATCAACTCTCATATGTACCTTGACCAGGGAAGCCCAGGGTTTCGAACTGGTGACCTTAGCATTCGAGGTCGATGCTTGACCCACTGCGCCACCACAGGTCAGGCCCTTTTTTTATTTTAACTGTTTTTCAATTACAGTTGATATTAAGTATTATTTTTTATTAGTTTTAGGTGTGCAGCTTAGTGATTAGACAGTAACATCCTTTACAAAGTGACCCCCCCTGATGTTTCTAGTACCCACCTGAAACCATATATACTATAGTCATCACAATGTTGTTGACTACGTTCCCTATGCTGGAGTTTACTGCCCTGTAACTACCAGTTTATCTTTTAATCCCTACACCTTTTTTACCCAGGTCCCCGACCCGCCTCCCCCGGCATTCACAGCCTGTTCTCTGTGTCCCTCAGTCTGGGTCTGTTTTGTTGGTTCATTTATGTTGCTCTTTAGATTCTATGTATAAGTGAAATCATATGGTATTTATTTGCCTTTGTGTGTCTAACACGTAACTGAGCAGACTACTCTCTGGTCCATCTCTGTTGTCACAAATGGTAAGACTTATTCTTTTTTATGGCTGAGAAATAGTCCATTGTCTGTAGGTACCACATCTTCTTTGTCTCTTCGTCTGTTGATGGGCACTTGAGCTACTTCCGTATCTTGACTATTCTAGGTAACACTGTGATGAACATAGGGGTGCATATATATTTTCAAGATCGTGTTTGGAGTTTCTTCAGATATGTACCCAAAAGTGGAATTGTTAGGTTATAAGGCAGTTCCATTTTTAATTTTTTGAGGAAACTCCATACTCTTTCCTGCAGTGGCTGCACCAGTCTGCATTCCCACCAGCAGTGCAGGAGGGGTCCCTTCTCTCCGCATCCTCGTCAGCATTGTTGTTTGTTGATTTATTGAGGAAAGCCATTCTGACAGGTGTGAGGTGACAACTCATGGTGGTTTTAATTGGCATGTCTCTAATGATCAGTGACATTGAGCATCTTTTCGAAGATCATGCCAACCTTTCAATGAAAACCCTTGTATGGTTTCCCACTTCCTGGGAATAACATTTTGACGCCTCTACTTGGCCGGTGATTGGCTCCCCTTCCAGCACCTCCGACCTCGTCCCTCATCTCACACCTCTTGCTCACTCTGCTTCCAGCCCTCCCGTCTTGTTGCTGACCGTCAGAAAGCCAAGTTCATTTCCACCTCGGGGTCTGTGTATTGTTTTGCCTTATGCCAGGAAGACTGTTTCCTCCCAGATCTCTGCCTACCTGGCTCCTGCAAGAGAACACCACTGACTCACCACACAATCTAAAATACCCCCATTCTTAGCCACGATCACATCTTTTTCCTATCCAAAATTACCTACTGATTCATTTATTTTCTGCCCCCCACCCCCTACAAAAATGTAAACTTTATGAGAGTAAACGGCTGAGGCGTGCTGAGGTCTAGAATGGTGCCCACGGCGTAGTAGGTCCTCAGCAAATATTTGCTGAGTGATTGCAAGGGCGTTTCCCATGTTGACTACCTTGCCCCAGCTACTGGACAAGCCTTTCTGCTGAATTATCTCAATTTAACACAAACTTAGCCCTACTTCTCTTGAAAGAAACACCATTAAGCTAATAATAATAATAATAATAATAATAATAGTCTCCAGGAAGCAGCCGTAGCAAGTGCACTCTCTTAATTAAAAGGGCCCCTTTGGGCCTTGCCATGTGTTGTTTCATAAGGACACTGGTGGCTGCCCTGATTATACCACCATTCCCTGTAAGCAGGTTTCTAAAAAGGCACATAAGATGTTGAGTCATGAGTGTAAATCACTCCCACCCTCCTCTCTGTCTCTCCGTCCCCTCTCCTGGCACCTCTGCCAGGCACCAGGCTGGCATCCCATTGCCAGTGAATGGCTTCTGCCACCTGCCCCCATTGCCCTTCATCCCTTCCTGACACAATTACCGTCTTGGTGAGAAGTCAGAGAAGTGGGCGCAGCAGCCGGCAGCTCCCTGGGCGGCCCCCCAGGCGCTGGCATTGCGACGGGCAGTGCGGGTACAGGGCCGGTGCTGCCCCAGCTCTCTGTGGGGCCCGCGGACGGGCGTGCTCCTTGCTGTGGCTGGGGGATGGCACGGGAACTGGCTAGAGGCAGGCAGAGCCATGCCCATCTCCATCCCCAGGTTGTGCCCCTGTGGCCACAGCAGTGCCTCCCCTAACGGAAAGGAGACAGCGACGTCCTTCTAGCCTGAAAAGGCCTCAGCTCGCTGGGGGCTGCGTTCTCGCCCCCTCTCTGAACCTCAGCCCAGCGCCCTCAGATGTCTTTCTGAGTAAATGGCGCCCTTCCCAACTCTGTGCCGCGCCCCACAGCTCGGACTCAGATGAATTTATCCGCCAGCAGCTCCTGCAGGCAGATTGTAATTCCAGGCCAGAAGAAGGACTCTGGGGCAGGAAGGTGACAGCGATGAAGGGACATTGGGTCATCCAGGCTGACGAGCCAGGCATCGAAGCCATGCTTGCAGAAACAAGGCTGTCAAGGAGCAGGAAGTCTTCAGTCATCTCCGCGACTTTGTAACACACAGGACGCTCATGCAGCACAAGGTGTGCCAGTGCTTCCGATGCCACAGTGGCCCGCTGCTCGGCCGCCCTCTCTTCACAGAAAGCCGCTAGCAAGCAGGGAGGGTGCGTCCCGGCCGCTGCCAGACCTAGTCACAAGGTGACATCCTGGTGGCCAAGCAATGCCGGCACCAGCTCCATGCTCGTAGAGCAGAGCGTGCTTCCTCTCTCCTTCATCCATAACATCAAGCTCAGCCCAGTGTTTCTCGGGGGGCTTGGCAGGAACGAGGGGCGCTGTCTCATCACACACGTCTCTTCCCAGCACCTTTTCAGTATTAATCTGCACCAGGTCCCTAACCCTTAAGAAGGCCGTGGGGGGGGGGGGGCAGAGCCTGCATCTCAGCACCAAGAGCTTGGGATGCCTCCCCCTTCCTTCCGGGGGCCCAGGGGCTGCGGCAGCTGCTCCCCGCCTCTCATGCTCAGAGAGAGGGGCGGAGCATGGGGTCCTGTAGACACAGCCCAGCCCCACTGACTTGGAATGATGGGCTGGATGCCAGTGCAGAGGAGTACGAGACCCACAGTCAGAAGCTGCGGGTGCCTCCTCTTAGTGTCTCCAAGTAACAGACACTGAGGTATAATCACGTGGTTCCAAAAGGCAACTTAGGAGGGACCAGGTTAGTCTCATTTTTTTAGAAGCTTAATTTTTATTATGCCAATGCTGGTGAAAATTTGACTATAAGAGGGCTTTTGACAACACATATAATTTTTTTATCCATTGTTTTATCATTCTAGTTTACTATTTTAGTGATCTTTGACTTCTCTATATATATTTTTTTAATTTTTATCTTTTTTGCCAGTTTTTGTAAGAGCAGCATTAGTTGACAGCTAATATGTCAGCTATTATTTGTCACTTTGATTTTTACTAAATTCTTCAAAGTAGATAATGGTAGGCCCACTTAGCAGATAGAAAGATTAAAGTTCAGAGAGATAAAATGGTTTGTTTTAGGTCACCAATTTCATTAAAAGAAAAAAAAAAGTAAATTCAGTATCATGTCTCCCTCTTTACTCCCCTGGAAAGAATTGCTAAGTTTGTAGGTCAGAGCTGTATGGATATGTCATATATCTGAGTTTCACTAGGTATTTATTACAAGCTGAATGTTCGTTTCCTCCTCTCCAAAATCCCTATGTTGAATTCTAATCCCCAAAGGGACGGCATCTGGAGGTACAGCCTTTGGGAGGTGGTTGGGTCATGAGGGTGGAGCTCTCAGGAATGGGATTAGTGCCCTCTTTCCTCCCTGTGAGGATACAGTGAGAAGTGGGAAGTCGGCAGTCAGGAAGAGCGCACGTATCAAAGCCTGACTGTTTCAATCTCACATTTCCATCCTCCAGAACCATTACAAATAAATTTCTCTTGATTACAAGCCACTCAGCCCATGGTACTTTGTTATAGAGGCCCAAATTCAGATGATATTCACTAAATCCTCATATTAAGTGTATAGAAAATACGGGCTGAAGTATTAATCAAGCTTAGAGGATTTGTTTCTGATTGAGCTCTTTCTGAAGGCATCCTGAGCTGTTTGTATCTGGATCCTGTGGGCTCCAAGTGTCAGTTCAAATGCACCTTCATCCTGAGGACAAGCGGTTTATTCAGCCACACTGTCTGGTGGTGACTGACACTGTGCTGCCTTCCAGAGTCATGTGCAGACTCGACCTGAGTGTTGTGCAGACATGTGTGCTCCCAGGCCTGTTTCTTTTTCATCATTCTGTTTATTTGTAAACATCGTTCTGTATTTAGTTGTTGCCTAGCAACTGGAGTTCTTCAAGAGCTCTAACTTGCTGAACTCAGTCCTTGTCACTCTTGCCAGTTACCAAGTCCCCAGCAAGCTCAAACTGACCCCCGTTATAAATCACGGCTGGAGAACCCGCTCTTAACACACATATCAGATCCATGACGTAGCTCTGCTTGGTTCCAGTATTTTTGACAATTCCAAGGAACTTCCTCCTGATCGCTGTTGTCTAATCTCAGGAAGCCGTGTGTCCAAGTCTGACTTGACTATGACAAGACTCATAACTAGAGGATCGGTTTTACCTCGAAAGAGAACGTCATTCTTTACTTGGGACTTTGCCCTACACCTAATCAACATTTCTGTTCCTCACTTAGTGAGGACACATATGGCCAGATCGCTCTGTGTGTGACACAGAACGAGCAGGGGATCCAAAACAAGGTTCTAAGAGCTGCAACAATGGACCGAACATAACATGAAATTTAACAGGCACAAGTTGAAAGTAAAAATAAAAACCACCAAGAATTTCACATACAGAATAAGTGGGGGGAATTTATCAATAACATATGTGAAAAAGACACAGGTGTTGTCATTGACTTTAAGCTGAGTATGAGTCAACCATGTAACATCCCTGCCAAAATACTGATACTAATGCAATCATCCCGCTCTGAGCCCACGAGACCTCACCTGGGGGGGGGGGTTCCGGGGAGCACTCCTACCAGGGAGTGACCTGGACTCACATTTAATATATCAGGAGATGAAGGAATCGGGGTTGGGATGGAAGAGAGCCATGATGAGCATCTTGCAGTGTCCAGAGGACTGTCAGAAGGAAAGAGAAACACAGTTTTCCTATGTGAGCACAGACACTGAAAATGGAGGGGAGTCCGGATCACTATATCAGGGATATTGTTACCATTGAGGATATTCTGGAATGGAATAGGCTGCACTGGGGAAAAGCAGCTGTTCCTCAACAAATGCAGCAGATGCTGGAGGAGCACCTACAGGCCTCGGAGGAGACTGGGTCTGTGCCTCGAATGCATTAGAGTCGGACAAGGTGAATCGGAGCATGGATGTCACGGAACACGCAACTTGATCATTGAACAGTAATGCATCGTTTGTTTGTTACACTTTTTCCTGTGGCTTCCTCTTGTCTTCCCAGTTGCAGTGGGAGCTCTCCCAAGCCAGAGAAGGTGTCCTGATCGAGTGCTGCCTCTGCCTTGCCCCCCGTACCCCTAGCGTGACATCAAGATGAACCCGTCACCACTGATTGAGGGCGGATGTTGCTATGTAGCTAATGTTTTTTCCACTAAAGTACAAAGCTGATGCGCTCGTCCAGCCTGAGCTGTGAAGGTCCTGTGTCATTTGAGGTAACTCTCTGTAATTTTGGCAAACCACTGTTTGTTCATCTCATTTGAAAGCACCGTTTGCTCCCTGCAGATGCCCAGTTCTGAGTGACACGGGCGTGCGGGGAGTCACGCTGGGTCTCCCAGGTCTCTGTGTGCGACTCGGCTGCAGGGTAGCTGAGGTCCCTGTCAGCCCTGTCACTCTGTGAGCCTGGTCTGGTGGCTGCCTCCGGCGTGGCAATTGCTTTGTCTTTATCTTGTATCCCCTTCATCTCCTGCCGTCTCCGCGACTTTGATAGTGTCCGTGCTGAGCCGAGGAGGCTGCGTCACATGGTGAGCACAGAGCCTCCAGCACAGAACTCGTAAAGATTAAATATGCAGAGAGTGATAAATATTTGAAGTGGCCCGGGGCCAGTGTGTGCTCTGTCTTCATCCAGAGCTTTTTGATCTAGTCTCTTTTATTTGTTTGCTTGGGTGCCGCCTGTGCCCCCCCCCCCATCGGAGCGCCAGCACCGGGGCGGGCTCTCGGAGTAACCGGAGGCCCCGCAGCCTGTTGCACACCCTGGCCCCCGCCTCCCGGGCCGACATGATGAGATCCCCACCAGCTCACACACCACAGCAAGTGCCAGCGCAGAGACACATGCCTCTGCTGAGCCTGGACCGTCTCTGTCAGCCACGGACGGGTCCCAGCTGGCGTGAGCGTCGCTGGTCGCTCACTTGGGAAGGACCAATTAATAGCTGTGTTGGCTACTCTTTTCCAAGTGGATGACCCAACGCTGTGCAAATAACATGTGTCGTGGCTTTTCTGAGCATCTACTTTCTCATTCCCGAACTGCTAGAATCCAATGTTTGTCACTATAGTTCTGCCACAAACATAATTTAAACCAACACAGCCCACTTATTTATTTTAAAATTTCATGTTTTTCTTTCTTTGCTTGCTTCCTGCCTCTGATTTCTGCCCTCCCTGTCTTTCTTCCCTCTTTTTTTTACTGTGCGTCCTCCCCAAATGCTTGACGGTGAATTACAGAAAGGCACCGAGGAAGTAAAGAACGTGACCGGGGAGCGAGGGGACGCGTCCCAGACAGACGCAGACACGCCGAATGTGCACTGTGCTGTGTGACAGGAAGGATGGGAGGACAGGGGGCGGAGGACAGAGGGGGCCATCCCTATTCCAGCATGTCTGCAAGAGGGAGACACACCCATGGAGCAGGAGAAGCAGGACCACTCACCCCCATACTAAAACCACAGAGACAGAATACCATGGATTGTTGTAAACGTGGTTCTCTTACAGAAAATACAACAGCAACTTCTGTTAGGATGCTTTTTAAGCTATTCCTCAAACTCAGCAGAGCTCGTCATCCAGAGAGCCCTTCTTTCAGAGGCCCCTGTGCACAAGGACAGATGCTGGGAAGAAGGAGGGGAGGGACAAGGGTCTCTCTCATTGTCCCGGTAACCCAAGGGGGGGGTGTTTAATAACTAGAAGATGCCCACTGCGCATCTTTAGAGAAGTCTCTCTGAACTGTCTCATGGGTCCAGCAGGGCTCCTGGTAATTGCTGACGTTCATGGGTTTGAAGTGAACAATACGTGAGGATGACAAAATAACAGCATTTTCTTTTTTTTTTTGTATTTTTCCGAAGCCAGAAACGGGGAGGCGGTCAGACAGACTCCCACATGTGCCTGACCGGGATCCACCCGGCACGCCCACCAGGGGGCGATGCTCTGCCCATCTGGGGCATCACTCTGTTGCGACCAGAGCCACTCCAGCACCTGAGGCAGAGGCCACAGAGCCATCCTCAGCGCCTGGGCCAACTTTGCCCCAATGGAGCCTTGGCTGCGGGAGGGGAAGAGAGAGACAGAGAGGAAGGAGAGGGAGAGGTGGAGAAGCAGATGGACGCCTCTCCTGTGTGCCCTGGCTGGGAATCGAACCCGGGACTCCTGCACGCCAGGCCGACACTCTACCACTGAGCCAACCAGCCAGGGCCAAAATAACAGCATTTTCTATAGTCAGCAAAGTCTAATCATAAGCATTCAACAGTCAAGTTTGGATTCAGGTAAAAATCCCTAGGCGTTTTAATATTTTTAATTCCAGTGTGCTTAATTTTTTTTTTTTTTTTTTTTTTCATTTTTCTGAAGCTGGAAACAGGGAGTGACAGTCAGACAGACTCCCGCATGCGCCCGACCGGGATCCACCCGGCACGCCCACCAGGGGGCGATGCTCTGCCCATCCTGGGCATCGCCATGTTGCGACCAGAGCCACTCTAGCGCCTGAGGCAGAGGCCACAGAGCCATCCCCAGTGCCCGGGCCATCTTTGCTCCAATGGAGCCTCGGCTGCGGGAGGGGAGGAGAGAGACAGAGAGGAAAGCGCGGCGGAGGGGTGGAGAAGCAAATGGGCGCTTCTCCTGTGTGCCCTGGCCGGAATCGAACCCGGGTCCTCCGCACGCTAGGCCGACGCTCTACCGCTGAGCCAACCGGCCAGGGCCAGTGTGCTTAATTTTATTTAACTCATTCACACATACACACAGTGGAAGACAGCCTAAAACTTGTGTCCTCTCTTTGCCTGCCCCTATGCCCGGTGTTAGAAGTTTTACCCCATCACTTATTTTCTGGGCACACTTTAGGACAGAGCAATTCTCCAGGAACCAAAGATATTGACCCTGTTGAGTTTAACATGAGCAAAGCAGCTCAGTGAGCCCTCCACGTGACTGAGAATTTAACAGTGGCACCTGAAGCCGTCCGTCCATGGAGCGCAGTGCCTAGAAGAAATGAACAAATCAGATTCTCTAAGCCCACCCGTATCCCACAGGGTTTTACTTTGTTACCTGATTCTGTGCAAACATAGTTGCAAAGGTTGTATACTGTTCAAACACAGTCTCTAAGTATTTCCTCCGTTGGGCACTGTGTTGATAATTTTCTAATTTCTGTACAGTATTATAGACGAGCTTCGCTCTCCGTCTGTGGACATGTGCTTTTCTATGAATTGTGAGCTAGTTCTGCAGGAGTGCTGTCCACACGTGGAATTAGTGGACGGAAGGAGTGTTAGGGCTCATGATTGATACCGCCAAAGTGCTTCTCAAAGTGCTGTGTCGGGTCGCACTGGGGCCCACAGTGCCCTTCTCAGCGCCCTGGGCTTTTGTCCTGGAAGGCAGGTGGTCTGTGTGGAGTGTCAGGTGAGACTAGCAGAAGGAAACCAGCTCGACAGGCTTCTCCTTTTTTTGTTTTTAATTCATTTTAGAGAGGAGAGAGAAAGAAAGAAGGGGGAGGAGCTGGAAGCATCAACTCCCATACGTGCCTTGACCAGGCAAGCCCAGGGTTTCAAACCGGCGCCCTCAGTGTTCCAGGTTGACGCTTTATCCACTGCGCCCCCACAGTCAGGTGAGGGATTCCTCCTTGAACTGGCTTCCACAGACCTTTTTTCTGCAGCCTCTTTGCCCAGAAATGGTTTCATTCAGCACTGTCCCAGTTTGGAAGTCACCGAGTTCTGCTTTTCAATGGCACTTGGTTCTGCTGCTCTGCTGGTGGGTTGGAAACAGAAGGACAGATAGCGGGCACTCGGGAAGCATGCTTGTTTCCGAGGAGTCTCCTCGTGGTCAAACTGACGAGTGGCGTGGCTCGTGCTGCCCCCTCCCCTGTGGTGCCAGGCCCGGTGGTGCCAGTGCCCGATTCAGTGAGCACCTTGTCCAGGCGGCTAGTCTGAACCAAGCTGGGTTCTGAACTGCTCTTTTAAGCTGTGTAGAATTAGAATTTGCTCGCTCAAGACTTGAAGCTGTGCACATCAAAGAGCTGTTGCCTTTGGTAGTTGTAGGTTGGATTGCCTTTCCTCCTGTCTCCTTCCTGTTGCTAATGACCCAGGACATTGACACGTGCTTGATGCCCGGCGCAAGTAAAATAGGTCTCACTGTGTGAAAGGGTAGTAGTTAACTAAACATACTATGGTAACCGTTTTGCACTATGTGTCAAATTATCAAATCATTTGGTTGCCCACCTTACACTTATATAATATTATGTCAATTACATCTCAATAAAACTGGGCAAAAATAAAAATAATCGTGCTCGGTGCTTTGAAAAAGAGGCACAGGACTGCAAGCACAGGGTGGCCAAGAAAAACATAGTGGGATTTCAGCTCCTGTCTCTTTTTCTCAGCTTATTTTTTTGTTAACCGTTTTCCAATAATCTCTGAGGGCCTTAGTGAGAAGTCAAAGCAGAGGTACAAGATACAGAGCTTGCGCTTGACCAGGCGGTGGCACAGTGGATAGAGCATCAGCCTGGGACACTGAGGATCCAAGTTCAAAACCCCAAGGTCATTGGTTTGAGAGTGGGTTCACCAGCTTGAGCACAGGGTCGCCTGGCTTGAGTGTAGGATCATAGATGTGACCCTGAGGTTGCTGGCTTAAAGCCCAAGGTTGCTGGCTTGAGCCCAAGGTCACTGGCTTAAGCAAGGGGTCACTCTTTCTGCAGTTGCCATCCCCCTCCCGGTCAAGGCACATATGACAAAGCAATCAATGCCGTACCAACTAAGGAGCTGTAACAACAAGCTGATGCTTCTCATGTCTCTCCTGTCTCTCTTTCTCTCTCTCTAAAAAAAAGAAAATTATGGAGCATCCCATGAGGCCAAATCTATGCAAGTCCCCCACATCGGTGAATGCAATGCCTCCCTTCATTATTCAGTGGACATCTATTTTTCACTGTACGCCGGTGCTGTGCTAGGCGTAAGTAATTCAGGACTAAAAACAATCCGATTTTTCTAACCCCAGAATGTCTAAGTTTCTGACACAGCACCTGTAGGTTGCATTGCGTGTTTACCACCAGAGTCAAGTCTCCTTCCCTTTATCCTTTGTCCCCTCCTCCAGCCCCTTCCCTCTGCGTAACCGCCATGCTGGGATAAACAGTTCTGATCCCATCTACAAGAAAACAGAATGAAAAACAAGTGACACAGACGTGTCAAGCATACTACAAACCAGCATGATGATCTGATGGACATAGTCACAGTACCAATTTCTGTGTATTTTATCAAAAATGGCCTCCAGCCAGCAATAAGTTAAAGTTGTATTTTTCTGAAGTGAGAAGCAGGGAGGCAGAGAGACAGACTCCCGCATGCACCCAACTAGGATCCACCTGGTGCGCCCACCAGGGGGCAATACTCTGCCCCTCTGGGGCGTTGCTCCGCTGCAACCAGACCCATTCTAGCACCTGAGGCAGAGACCATGGAGCCATCCTCAGCACCGGAGCCAACTTTGCTCTAATGGAGCCTTGGCTGCAGGAGGGGAAGAGAGAGACAGAGAGGAAGGAGAGGGGCAGGGGTGGAGAAGCAGATGGGCGTTTCTCCTGTGTGCCCTGGCCAGGAATCGAACCCGGGACTTCCATATACCGGTCCAATGCTTAAGCCCTGAGCCACTGGCCAGGGGTAAAATATTTTTTGAAAAAAATACATACTTCAGTTTTCTTGTCCATCCTTGCATTTTATTCCCATCAAGAAACCATTATGATCTCCTGAACCCTCTTCTCTGGAGGCGTCACAGACACCCAGCATAGGTCTGCTTGGGTACGACGTGTCCTGAAGCATCAGGGGCCCTGTGAGTTGTGACACCCGAAAGGTATACTGTGTCTCTGATCCCTCCTTTGGGGTTCGGTCAGGTAGACGTCTTGGCCTCGTTTTTCTGTGGTGGGAAAAGGGCCGTCAGTCAGTTATGGCTGCTGGAATTGAGCCACAGGACCATCCCCACCTGTGGTAGGCAGACCCAGTCTTGCTAGAACTCTCTCCCACCTAGTGTTGCCAGCTTCCTGACTTGTGAGTAATCTCTGATCCCTGTGTTTGACCCTTTGCTATGCCCTCCCACACCTGAGCAATATTCACAAAAATAAAGGAGATTTACCCCCTCCCAAATATTATCCATGGTGCAGTTTGGACAGACTTGACTGAAGTGAGGGCCATGTGGTGCAGACCATTTCTGTTCACTGTTACCTTCAGGAGCTAGCAGGCTTGGCACGGAGTCGATGTTTAATCAGTATTTCTGGGTTCAGGAACGGGAGGATACATTCATACGTTTCCCTGATGAGCACAGAACTGTTACATGACACACCGTGTCTGTGCAGCCCAGCCCTTTGGTGGCCCTTCCCGTGGGACTCGGGGGTGTGCAGGCTCCTTTGACTGTCTCACTCCCATCGGTCAAGGAGCTAACGAATGTTTGGAGTCATAGCTTCATCCCTCAGAACGAGTAGCCTTTCTGTTAGGGAGAGTCTTAGTTTCCAGTGCCTTTTTTTGGTTTTAAGAAAAAGAAGAATTCTTTTTATCGTGAGTAAAAACCAGACTCTTCATGGAGTAAACATCTCCAGTCACATCAGCCTTCCGTCCGTCTTTGAAAAACAACCAAACCGTTTCTCGAGTTTGAGCTTTCGTCTCGGCGTCTCCCGCTGTTGGGAAACATTGCCGAGGTTTCTGTTTTCTTGCTTTGTTTTGTTTGTCTTTCGTGATTGGCTCCTATAATTTACGCAGGTCTGCACTTGTCATCTTTGCTGAGGAAGCTGCTACCTGACTGAGGTCTCGTTCCCCCTTGCACATCCCATTCGCTGCTACTATTTATTATCACCCATGTCGATGTCGCCTCAGTTACTACCGAACCCCAGTGCCTGAGCCTGACGCGCAGCAGGTCCCGTCATTATCTGTTAGTCAGTTAATGAATGGATGCATTTAATCATTACACCAGGTGACCTGAAAAATCTCTCTTCTTCCTGATCTGTTTCTTGACACCCTGATGCCCAGGCCCTGTGTCACTTTTCTAGGTGAGAGGGCCGCCTGGTCGTGTCTAGACGTCAGACTGCATGGGCTTCGTGTGACAGGCCTGGGGGACAGTGTCATCGTCGAGAAGGGCTCGCTCACACAGAGGCCAGGAACTTAAGTTGGTGATGGGTGGCTACCCATTTTCCCTAATGTGGGAGAAGTAGTAGGTGAAAAAATTGCTTTCATCCCAAAGATTGGGCTCATCAGCGAGATTTACTGACTGCTGTTAGGAGTCCAAAGGGGAAATTTCTGCAAACAGTAACAGACTGATAATGGAATATTGATCGGGGTGGAGGGCGGGGCGGGGAGCACGGTGCAGAGCGGTCTGCCCCTTTCCACAGCCCCTGCTCCTCTCTGCAGAGGAGGCTTATTATGTTTATTTAACGCTGTCCACAAAGTGTGACTATTTCTGGTTTTCTCTGGCCCTGGGGGCTGTCTCACCTCTCTCTGCTTCCTCCCATCTTGTCTTCTTAGGCGAGGTTTTGGGAATATGGTGGCCTGGCCTGGGAGGGCCTGGCACAGAGCTGACGCTGGGGCCCGTCCACCGGCTGGCTCGGGAGCAGCGGCAGTAGCTCGAGTGACTGCCTAGCCGCTCAGCCCTGCCCACGTCAGAAATCCCGTCCTCCGCCTGCTGCCCCCCTCACGCCCACCCAGACGCTGGACAGGTGGCGCATGTTTGTACACGGTCCGCTGGCTCTGCCCCTGGGCTGGGGTGCTCATCAGGGAGCCCCCATGCTGCAAACCCTATTAGGTCTCTGGGGGGCAGATAGCCACAGCGTCAGAAGTGTGGTCTCACTGGCCACCCCCTTCCCTTCCTGACTCTTCTGAAGTCTCTGTTCACACCTGGAAAAGTATCATCCAACAGAAGAAAAAGACTGTGAATTCAGAACTCACTGTGATGAGGAAGAGGCGCAGGGCTTACGGGCCACACGATGCGTCCCTGGAGCCTTGTTCTGTGTCTTTCAGTTCAGAACCTCCCCTAATAATAGAAAGGGAAGGCTGGGGCTTGCCTGGTCCTGGTTTAAATTTTCGTCTCTCACTTACTATCTGAGACAGGTTTCTTGACTTGAAGACATAACTTCCTTGACTTGAAAATAAAATGATAATCCCTTTATTGCAAAGTTTCTGTAAAACAAACAGAAAACTACGATTACCAAGGGTATATTGTTTGGGGCCCTTCATTGATCTCAGTCACCTGATGTGTTAAAAGAAAACATTGGCCTGCTATGACCTTCTTGATCCGACTGGAAGTAGAGGTCACTTTTCTGTCTCATGGTGTCATGGTGATGACAACGACAGAGCAGAGACACACACTGAGGGGCTCCAGGTGCCCGCACAGGAGGCAGGGGTGTTCCCCCAGGTGGCTTCTAAGGCTGAGAAACTGGCTGTAATATTTTAAGCAACTGCTGACCCAGTGAGTGAATAGATGAGAACTTGGCTTCAACAGCTGCTATGAACCTCAGTGTTCATATAAGTAAAATGGGGATAATAATGTTTTCTGCCCAGAGTTAAATGGGAAGGTGACATGAATTCATTCATTGGAGCATGTTAGTCACTCACCAAATGCTCGTACTCTTCAAAGTAAGAAAACTGGCTTAAAATCTGGGTGTATGGGACGCTCTCTTGGATTTTGTTTCTATTTTGGGAGTTTCCTTCTTTTTAATATGACTAGGTAAGGTGACAAACCTTTTTTTCCCTTAGTTTTCTTTGCCTGTTAAACAAGAGGTGGGGGAGGATTGATCTCAATGATCCTTTTTTAATTCTAAGGTTTCAAACTCAGTCTAAACCCAAACCCCCTGGAGAGCAGTCCTGCAATGTCTCTGCTCTGCTCTGAGTCTTCTCATTGGGAGGGGCGTCCATGTGCGACCTCGGGGTGGAGAGCGTGTGTGCCGAGCGTACAGCCACATAACAGACTAGTCAACAAATATGTCCTTGTCACCCAGCACCCAGACAGGACCCGGGTCCCTAAATCACTTACACAGCAGGTTGTGATGCTTGATAAAGCAGGAGATGTGAAGATTATTTCTGGAGGGAAAAGGAGGTGAAGATCTTCGGACATGAGCGAGAGAGTGAGTCACACGAGCGTGTCAGAGGCTGAAGGCAGAAAGATCAGTTTGAGTTCCGTACTCTTCACCCTGGACATCAGAGATGCTATGGGGGTCTTTGAGAACTCGGAAAGAATGGGGACTCCATCGGGAGATGGGTGACAGGGGAGAAGCCTAGAGTTCACTGAGACCCTACCGCACGTGGCAGCCATGTTCACACTCAGCTCCGAGCACCCTGTGTTTAGTGGGAGCAATCGAGGCTCGGTGAGATTATATGCGTTGCCTAAAGCAGCACAGCTGGTTAGTGGTTGAGCTAGGATTTTAACTCAGGTCTGTCTGCCCGTAAAACTCATGAATTTTTATTAATTCTTCATCCTCACACTTCTGCTCTCTTTCCTTCATTCATCCAGTGGGGCCTGGCGGTGGGTAGCGTGGGCAGGCAGCAGCCCTGCCCCCAGAGCTGCCTGTGCCGTAGAGGAGAGAGGAGAGAGCCAGAACCAGCCATGCGGGCGGATGGAGGGCAGGGACCCCGCCCTCTCGCTGCAGAACGCGGCGGGGGGGGGGGGGGGGCGGCTGTATCAGAGCTCTGTGGTGCATGTGGTGCCTGCGGCTGGGTGTTGTTGGAAAAGGGTCTATTGCCCTGGCCGGATAGCTTGGTTGGTAGAACCTCATCCTGAAGCACAGAGGTTGCCAGTTCGATCCCCAGTCAGGGCACACACAGGAGCAGTGAATGTTCCTGTCTCTCTCTCCCTCCTTTCCTCTCTGCTAAAGGCAATGAATAAAAGTTTAAAAAGAAAAGAGTCTATGACATACACTATATAGATGTCCAGATGGTGAGTTATGTCACATTTGGCTCCTTCCCTCCTCCTCTCTTCTCTTCATGTGTTCTTTCTTTCGTTCATTCTTTTCTCTCTTTTTTTCAGTTTACTTAGTTAGAAAATAAAGAGAATGCTAACTGTTTTATCTTTGCTTCAGAAATACAGAGGACATAATCTCTGACACTCGTGGGAAATATGGTAGTGCTGAGACTAGGGTGACTTATGTGACAGTCTCGCCGGTCGGGTGCTCAGCGGATGGGGGCAGGGACGTCGATGGTTCTGGGAGTGGAGGGACAGCTTTGGTCTTGTTTTGTTGAACACCTTCATCCGAGAGGGGTGTAGAAGCACAGAAATGTGTTTAACAAGTTCCTGTTGGGTAGCTAAGTTACAGTAGGGACAGAAAGACAGATCAAGTGTCTTAGGTTTGTTGTAGTCTGTGTAACCCAGAATAAAAATAAAAGGGAGAGTACAGGAATATTTTGAAGAGATTATACTTATTGATTTTAGAGAGAGGGGAGAGAGAGAAGCAGGAAGCATCAACTCGTAGTTGCTTCTCATATGTACCTTGACTAGGCGAGTTTGGGGTTTCAAGCCCGCGACCTCAGCATACCAGGTCGATACTCTACCTACTGCGCCACCACAGGTCAGGCAGGAATCCCTGTACTTCCATTACACATGGCTGATTTCACAAATGCAGGTGTAGGGGCGTTGGCTTGAAGGTAGTCCATGTGAGTTCCAGAGGTCGAAGTCGTGGGAAGCTAACACATGCTAACCAGGCCCTAAGGTGACTAAACGAAACCTCGACTGTCGAGACTGCTGTAGTCTGTGCCGCTCAGAACCCGCCGACTCCTGGGCGCAGTTCTGATGGCGTCCTGTTAAGAGCAGTGTGGGGTGAGTAGAACTGGTCCAGAGGAGCGTCCATTTGGCCCCTGCCATTCCACTCTGCTCGTGCCACCTCTGCCCGGTGCAGCCCTGTGGCTGCCGCTTGGGACTGCGCCGTCTTGCTGTCCGCTCTGTGCATGGCCGGACCCGACGGAGAGCCTAGGTTTAAATGTGAATTCATCTTCCCTGCTGCTCTTCTCTAATGCCTTTACCACAACTTGTCCTAAATCTAACTCCCCCCACCTGCTTCACCCTCTGTCCCGTCACCCTGTCTTGTTTGCTTCACTTTCCATTTCCCTCTCTACACTTATCTTCTTGATTTTATTTGTGTGAATATTTAAATGGAGGCATTTCTAATTTCCACTGGAAGTGAAAGGAACTTGCCTCTCCTTGTGCTACCATATGGAAATGCTTGAAATGAATTTGTTTGAAAATGGACTTCAGTAAAGAATGACTGAAGGGAAATGCTAAGTTTAAATTGGATTAAAGGGACACTGGCTGGTTGGCTCAGTAGTAGAGTGTCAGCCCGGCATGTGGAAGTCCTGGGTTTGATTCCCGGTCAGGGCCATACAGAAGTGCCCATCTGCTTCTCCACCCTTCCCTCTCTTCCTTCTCTCTCTCTTTGCCTTCCTCTCTCTTC
This sequence comes from Saccopteryx bilineata, assembly GCF_036850765.1. Lineage (NCBI taxonomy): Eukaryota > Metazoa > Chordata > Mammalia > Chiroptera > Emballonuridae > Saccopteryx > Saccopteryx bilineata. Next base: position 68,943,298 of record NC_089496.1, read on the forward strand.
CCCTCCCTCTCTTTCTCTCTCCTCTTCCTACAGCCATGGCTCAAATGGTTCAAGCAAGTTGGCCCTGGGTACTGAGGATGGCTTCATGGCCTTGCCTCAGGTGCTAAAAATAGCTTGGTTGCTGAGAAACAGAGCAACACCCCAGATGGGCAAAGTATCACCCGGTAGGGGGCTTGTCCGGTGGATCCTGGTCGGATTTCATACAGGAGTCTGTCTCTGCCTCCCCACTTCTCACTTAATTAAGAAGATAAATAAACTTGACTACAGGGCAATAGCAGAGCTGCCTACAAACATATGATGAAGTGAAGAGACCTGTGGCATAGGACTGGCCCCAGGATGCACTGAGGATCAGCAAGGAGAGTTTCAGGAGTTTCATGTCGGCTCCACATCAGACGGAGCTTCCTGTGAATTTAGCTGGTTTGACAACGGGCTAAGCAGCACGTGCACCGTGAGAACCGTGCACCGTATGTGAACAGCTCGAAGGGGCCGGGCTGTGTGCTGGGGAAGCTTCTCAGTGCAGCCCTGTGTAGGTGGGAGGCTGAACTCGGTCGTGTCTGAAGTCGCCTGGAGTTGGCAGCGTTTCTACCTCAGGGACACTAGTCGAGATCCAAAGACGCATTTTCTTTGTTCTGCCATTGAACCAAGGAGGAACACCAACTGTGGAGAGAATCTTGGAGCCAACCTCAGTGCCAAGCAGCTCCATTCACTTGGGAAAGAGATTTTATTATTCTCTATGTGACCAGATTCACAGGCATACAGAGAGGAAAAATACACACACACACACACACACACACACACACACACACACACACACAGTGGGGAGGGGAGTCCCATTTATGAAACCAGGATCCCAACATGCTGTTAAGCAAAAGCCCTAATTATTAACAGATATTTCCGAAAGACATATTATTTACCAGATCGGCGGTGTTAATGAGGATGTTTTTTGCATCTAACTTAAGGCACAGCAATGAGCATTTTTATCGCAAAAAAAAAAAAAAGGACAAATTCTCTCTATGTAATCAAAGCTCTTATTAGCAGCAAAGTTCTGGTAAATAATTCCTCATCTCTAAATGGAAGCCACATGCACCACAAAATCTCTCCCTGGGGAGGGGAGGCTTTGATGCCCGTGTTTAACATAAGACGTCCTCTCAGAAAAGGCTCGGACACTGCATGCCCATGTTCCGATGGCTTCCAAGGTCCTCAGAGCCAGCTCACCACGAGGGGCCATCAGCATGAACCCCCAGGGGTCACTTGGTTTTGGCTGCATAGAAACCTGATATTCGCTTTCAACCTTCCGACGCTCATTTGCATATTTCTCCAACTAACACTCCATGCCTGTTCTTCCTACTGGGTATCAAAATCAGTGAAGGTGGCCTCGTTCTCACCCAAGAGTTTCCACACGTCGGGTCCACCTTGAGGCATCTGTTCCCACCCCCCTCCGACCAGTGAACTGACAAGTCTTTTGTATCTGACATCCACCTCCCAGCTGGTCTCAGAGGCATTTCAGCACAGGAGGCCTCAGAAACTCAACCACCTGGCCTGACCCCTGTAATCCCACCAGTAATGAGGCTCAAGAGCATGAGGTGCAAACCCAGAAAGTCAGAAGGCTAATGAGGGTCCCTGCACCCGTCCTGTGAATGCCGCTTTCCTGGGCGCTCACAGGGGCGCCTCCCCTACCATGTTCCTCCATAGCCGCTGGGACTGCCCCTTTTCCTTCCTGTTCTCTCAGCCTAGCTACTAAGACGACATTTTAAAATTGCATTTTAACATGACTTTTCTGCCTTTCCCTTGTTTCAAACCAAGCCTTTTGCTAGAATCTTCTTTCCTCCTCCCCTTATTCACTGTTCTGTTAACAGAAGCACATTTCTTATCTTTTCCTGAGAATGCAGCAGATGACCACTTCCCACAGTAGAGAAGACGGACAGTGCATTGTGAGAGGGATGGACTGTCGAGTCATACAGACCAGCGGTTTTCTACTGGTTTACACTTGGGGACTGGTGAAAACAGGAGAATTATTTCAGGGACCGCTAAGGCAGAAGTCACCCTGAGCATAAGCGAATTCGACCAAGATCATTGGGTCTAGAATCTTCATATCATATTGGGGTGGTTAACCCTCTCATGGATGGGGACATCTGGTGGACCGGCCCTGGTCCACAGCCTGGCTCTGCTGCATGCCTGCTGTGAGAACTCGGGCCAGTTACTGGTTTCACGGGGCACCAATGTCCTCAACTACAAAAGCAAGCCAGTCACAGGCCTGCCTGGGAGAGTGGTTGAGGACAGTGCATAGTTAAATGGTTGTGAAGCGTAGAGTACAGTGCCTGATGCATAGGGATCGCTGCTTGTATTACCTTTCTTTCTTTCTTTCTTTCTTTCTTTTTTTTTATTTTTCTGAAGCTGGAAACGGGGAGAGACAGTCAGACAGACTCCCGCATGCGCCCGACCGGGATCCACCTGGCACACCCACCAAGGGGCGATGCTCTGCCCATCCGGGACGTCGCTCTGTTGTGACCAGAGCCACTCTAGCACCTGGGGCAGAGGCAAGGAGCCATCCCCAGCGCCCAGGCCATCTTTTGCTCCAATGGAGCCTCGGCTGCGGGAGGGGAAGAGAGAGACAGAGAGGAAGGAGAGGGGGAGGGGTGGAGAAGCAGATGGGCGCTTCTCCTGTGTGCCCTGGCCAGGAATCAAACCCGGGACTTCTGCACGCCAGGCCGACGCTCTACCACTGAGCCAAACGGCCAGGGCCTACCTTTATTTATAACATTAGTTCCGCAGCAGGGCAGAGAGATCGGGGTCTGTTTCTGCTGTGTGTGCCGGGGTTGCTGTAAATTCAGAGACTCTGTGACAGTCTATACCAGCAACTTTGAACCAGCGTGCCGCGAGGATTTGTAAAACCTTCAATACCTGACTCTTCAGGGGCACTGACCTCTTTCCCTTAGATTGTCAAATAAAATAACAACTGCTAACACAACAATGAATCAAAAATATCCCCCCTTTTTTTTTGTCATATCAGTAAAAAAATAGATTGTGCTTTTGGTGTGATGCGGAAATGCAGTAATTAGTTTATGTGTGCTGTGAGATGAAAAAGGTTGAGAATCACTCATCTATAGTCTGCACTGTAACGTCGCAGCCCGGCTAATTTTTCATGGTCTCTCAGGACCACAGCCTTCTAGCATGGCTGCCGTCTTTAGCCTCCCCCAATTTATCATCCAGCGCATTCTCTTCAACACGGCTACAGCGGTCTCCCTTAGGAATGTCTCTGATTATTTAACTCGTCCATTCTGGTCGTCTCAAAGGCTTTACCAAAGAACACGGACTGCCCTCAGCATGACGTTTCCAATCCTTTGAGGTCTGGCCTCAAACTACTATTAGCTTCACGATGTCTATCATAAGGCCGAAGAACTGATATAAAATGCAGGCTAGGGTTGGTGGCTCAGGCAGGATGCCAGGGAAGGGGAGACACGTGAGACCGGGGGTGTCGGACGTGGTCTCTTCTCTGCCTCTATCGGATCAGGGCCACTACTAACAAAAGAAAACTCTACTTTCTAAAAGTTAAAAATAATAACTAAAAGGAGACAATTACATGATTATTGTTGGTATTATAATTTACTCACTTCCTGTAGGAACTTGCATTTAAACTTCAGTGCTAGGCTGGTCGGTACAACCAGGTTAGAGCGGATACTACACACTGATTGCGTGGAAGGAACACTGAACATCCAGACCGACACCACCAGTGCTCATCCCAGCCTGTTACTCCACAGGCGATGCCTGACTGTTCCCTGCCTCGCTGGGCCCCTTAGGTCAGTGCTGGGTGGGTCAGGTCACAGTATTCAGTGGCCTCACAGCACTGCTTGAGAGGGAACTGAGGGGCGCCCTGAGGAGTAACAAGCGCTGTCTGCACGAGTCCGTGTTTGCTCTTCATTATTTCTCAGTCCTGTCCTAATTTTTCCTGCGATAGTGACTGGCAGAAACCAGAATATTAAGAAACGAGAACGCCGAGTCAAAAACAGAAATCTAGAGCAGTCAAATCAACAACAACAAAAAAAACAACTAGAAGTAATCAGGGGGGAAATTCACTTCTTATAAACAAAGTGATTATTTGATTGTAAATGAGTAGCATAAAACTTTGGCATAATTATGCTATTACTTTTTTCAGTAAAATTTTAGATCATTTCAACTCGATTTAAAATGCCACTGATTAGCGCACTGGACCAGAAGTTGGCACGTTGGGTGTTTATGTGAACTTTAAAATGGAGTGGCCGTGCCTCCTGGGGCGGACAGCTTCCCCACGTGGGTCTGAGGCTCTGGAGAACTTGCTGCAATGTCATCCCCTGAAGCCTCCCAGCTTGTCGCTCCAGGGTGTAGAACAAGAGCCTCTCTCTGTCTGGACATGGTGTGGGTTTTACGTGGGCCTGGGAAGTCTGGCCATCAAAGCTGAGCACGTCCTCCCATCCCATCCCTCTGTGTGTGCAGTGAGACCCACCGCCCCCAGTCAGGGGCTGCTGGGGCTGCACTGGTCCTGCCGTGTTCCAGGCAGCCACGCTCATCGTTAACCCCTGTCCCCGCTCTGGAGCTCCTTCGGTAACAAGCAGCACAGCAGATGGGGAGGGAGGGGCTCACTTTAGTGCGCCACTGCTTGGGTGTGCAGAATGGCACCGGCGTGCCCCAGGGGCCACTCCCACAGGTGTGTGCACTCCTTTGGCTCCGTGGCGGCACACAGGAAGCACGCATCAGTGACGCATGTGAGCAGCTGCACGTCTCCCAAGTGATCAAGTGATGGCTTGAACAGAGGATCCGAAAGCAAGGACAAGACTTGAAGGAAGTGTCAATATGGGACACAGTCACACATACCAGGGTCCAAGTCTAAGCCAAGCTCATTGAGATTTGAACTCTGGCCAGAGACTGAAGCAGTCAGGATCGAGCTGCGATTCACGTGCCGTATGAATATTTAAGGGGAAGAAACTTAATTCAGGCTTTGCACACGTCATGAGAGAGCTTAGAGGCCTAATAGGAGACACTCAGGAAGTACAGGTGCTGGTAATCACAGAGCCACCTGTCCCAGCTAGACCAGAGGGACAGAGGGACAGAGGGCTCAGGAGTTCTGTGATTCAAAGGCCGGGGCACCTTATAGAAGCAGGTATAATGGTGGGCCTCTTTGTCAGGGGCTGACACCAAAAAAGACACTAGCACATCAGGAGTCCTGGGACAGAAACGAGGGGGGGAGCAGGGGGGGGGGCACATCCTGGCTCCCTTCCACCAGCCCCTCCCCTATGTCCTCTTATCAGTGCCTGCAAATGGCCAGGTCAAGTCAGGTGCCTGCTGGCGTGGCAACCTGGAAAACAGCCTGCCGGGTGGGGTCGCTGCCCCCAGATACCAAGCTCAGCCAATGTGGGCGGTTGGTCTTAAAAGCTTATTATTATTAAAACAGTCTCGTCAGTATTTAAAGTCTAACCCGTGGCATGCTGGGAAATGGTTAACAACAGACTCTAGTTTGAGGGGGGAGTCCTAATTTGTTGTTCTCCATAGTGTGACCCCCCCCATTATGGCTGATTTCAAGAGTCCAGCAAGAAGGCAGTGCACGTGGCCTTGAGAAGATGGGGTCACACACATGTGTGACCCCTGCCCTTGCAAAGGTCAGTGAGGCATGCTTCAGACATGCTTGTCCATTCCAGACCAGCTCCAGCAGTTAGAGTTTGCAGAGCAGCAGGCTGTTTTGCTGTTTAATTAAAAGTTCTCAGCTTTGGACTTAGATCCCCTGTAAGTCTAGAAGCTCCTCGTCACCTGGAGTCACACCACTAGACAGGGGGATGTCTTTATATCAATAGATAGTTTTGAGGAGATCTGTATGACATAGGTGGTGAGACATGGGGTTCATGGCTTTGCTCCCCAGGGATGGACCCCAAAGCTCCACTGTGCTTTGGAGCCTCTAGCAATCAACCCCTAAGGCTCGCTAACCCCTCCTGCAGCCACAGGAATGTGAATGCTACCAGCCCTTAACACCCTTAACACCAGAACTCTCAGTAGGAGTGGTTTTGCATCTCATGTTTATGCAAATGAGATCTTAATACTACCTTGATGCTTTTTCAGACTTTTTTCCTGTCTCTTACTTCCTTTGCTCATCCTGACTAAACCAAGTAAGGTCAGACTTACAGAAGCTGGTACAATGGGAGGGCTCTCTGTCAGGACCCCCTGCACTCACCAGTGTATTGCTACTTGGGTTTCCGGTTTGCTGACTTCTGTGATTTTGTAAAAGTACTGCAGTCATCACACCTGTCCATTCTTCTAAGGAGCTCGTCTGCAAGTGGTTCTCAGGGATGACTGTGCTGTATGTAATTCAGTTGTAGTTGTGATGTGATTACTGGAAGGGACAAATCTGAAAAGCAAGATGGAAAGGTATCAAATTGTTTCTAAGTAACTTATCTGCATCCTAGAAGAAAATTTTAAAATATTTATAGGAATAAAACACCCAGCACCTAAAAAGGTAAAATAAACAGTTTCTTTCATCTAATTAAATATTATAAAACATAATATAGGAATATATGACTCATAATGAGGGAAATAGTCCATCAAAACTAATGCAGAACAGGCCCTGGCCAGTTGGCTCAGTGGTAGAGCATCGGCCTGGCGTGCGGAAGTCCCGGGTTCAATTCCCAGCCAGGGCACACAGGAGAGGCACCCATCTGCTTCTCCACCCCTCCCTTTCTCCTTCCTTTCTGTTTCTCTCTTCCCCTCCCGCAGCCGAGGCTCCATTGGAGCAAAAGATGACCCAGGTGCTGGGGATGACTCCTTGGCCTCTGCCCCAGGTGCTAGAGTGGCTCTGGTTGCGACAGAGCGATGCCCCAGAGGGGCAGAACATTGCCCCCTGGTGGGCATGCCAGGTGGATCCCGGTCAGGCGCATGCAGGAGTCTGTCTGACTGCCTCCCCATTTCCAGCTTCAGGAAAAAAAAAAAGAAAAAAAGAAAAAAAAAAACTAATGCAGAACAACCATAGATACTAAAATCAATATATAAAACGTTATAATTATATCCCATATGACCAAACATGTGGAGATGAAAACTGCAATACATAAAGTGAAAAACACACCGGGGAAGATTGGTGGTAGATAATAGAAGTAACATTGCAAAAGAAAGATTATTGAACTCCAAGGCAACTTTAAATAGCCTAAAACAGTGGTTTTCAACCTTTCTACATGTGGGGACCAGTGAAAATACAAGAATTATTTTGGGTACTGCCTTTAGCAGAAAACACCCTGAGCATAAGTGAATTTGACTAAGATCTAGAATCTTCATACAACACCAGGGTGGTTAACTGTTTTACTGAATGGCACAAAATTTCTGGTGGGGCACGTCCACAGACTGGGGGTTGGAATATACTAGCCTAATATATGGATGATTAGAATTTCCAAAAGAGAGAAGACTGAGAAGTATTTAAACAAAAATGTGTGAAAACTTTCAAAGTTGTTGAAACCTATAAATTCAAAGACCCAAGACACTCAACAAATTGGAATCAGAAGATAAATAAAATCACATATGCACCATCGTCCATTTGCTCATAGTCAGTGATATAAAACAAGAGCTTAAACACAGGCAGAAAGAGAGAGAGAAAGAGAGAAGACAGAATATGAACACAGAAACAAAGGTAAAGATGAGAACCAATTTGTCACCAAAAGCCCTGCAGGAAAAAAGAGTGGAGCAACATTTTTAAAGTACTGGGGAGAAAGAAAAACCTGTCAACCTAGAATTTTATACCTAGAGAACTATATTTCAAAATTGAAAGCAAAATATAAACTTTTACAGACATACAAAAAACTAAGAAGAATTAAAAACTAACAGACCCACGATATAAGAAGTGTTACAAGGACTCATTCAAGCAGGATGACACGAGGTGAATGTGGATCTGTGCAGTGAATGAACTCTGCTCGTAACTACGTGGTGACATATGTGTGATTTTTAAAAAATTAAATAGTTTCAGAGATTCTTTAAACAAAGTAATGTTCTGTGGGCTATAGGTATGTGTGTGTGTATGTTTAATGAAAGCTGTATGGTTCAGTTTATATCTATAGTGACAGCAGGCACATCAGGGACTGCTAACTTGGGGAGACATGCAGGAGACCTTTCGGGACAATTGTGTGGTCACTGTTTTGATGTTCAGCATGGCCGGGTGTATGCTACAGAACAGGACCGCCTGGAAGCAAAGGAGTTCGTATGTATTCCTAAGGATGACAGGAAACCCCGGGCTGTGTGTGTGTGCACACGCGCGCACTCTGTATCAGTTCATCTTCATCTCTCATACAGTCACCAAACCAAACACTAAGAAAATCTTCCATTTTCCAAAATACTTACACCTAAACACTGCCCACAGCCTGCCTGAGCCTTCCTCATGACGGATCCTCGGACCCCCGATGTCACCGTAACGTGCCGATGAAGATCGGCACACTAGACGGGTTCCTCAACTAAGGAGGACGATCTCTTCGTAACGCATTTGCCACAGAGACAGTGAACTCAGTTTGCTTTCCCCGCCTGCCTGTCTCCACTTCCCAGCGGGAAGAAGACCTTTTGCCTTAAGCATTCCTCAGGGTCTGACATCCTGAGCTGTGTCATTTGTGCACGACTTTGAGTCAATCAAAGCCCCCTTTTGAATTGCAGTTTCCTCCTGTCCCATAGGGGCTGACAGCTCGGGCCTCCCTTGGAGGGTCTGCTGTGGGCACGACAGGCTTCAGCCCACGCAGAGCCCACAGCGGTGAGCCTCGTACACGGTGGGGACTCATCCTGTCATCTCCTTTCTCAGCTCCCGTCTCCCTCCCTCAGGAGTGTTTCCAGCTGGTGATGTGCTCAGATTGTCACATTCTGTTCCTTTACAAATTTCACAGGATGTAATTCCATAACCATTCAGAAGAAACATTGTTTTTAAAAAACCCACCTACGAAACGAAGGATGTCATCAGGAAAAGGACAGAGTGACCTGGCCGCAGGACGAGCCCTGGCCTGCATTTCAGTGGACACAGCCAGGGGGCCCCAGACAGGGCCAAGTTCTTCTGACACATAATACGAAATTTATGAACAAATGAAACTGATTTATAAACCGAGAGAGGGACAGTATGTCCATACAGCGCTGGTTGTAAAATAACCAGGGGCGAAATGGAGGTTTTATGACAGTGACCTTGGTTGTCATATCTCCTGCCTGTCCCAGATGGACAGCCACTCAGGGTGGAGTCCGTGAGCATGCCCCTGTTCCTAAGACAAGGACGGGGTCCCAGAGGGGGAAGCAAGTCATCCCGGGCAGTGAGGCTCACGGCACAGTGGATGCAGTAACTGTCTGTCCTGTGCGTGCTGTGTACGGGCTCTGGGACCCCCGGCATCAGAAGCACGGTCCTGCTCAAGGGGTCCTCAGGGTAACAGGGAGGAAAAATATGTCCACAGAGGGGCCCAGGTACAGGGACTGCGGGGGCGTCCCGAGGGGGCAGGTCAGGTGCGTTAGCTCCAGAAACGGGAATACTCTGAGCTCGGAGCTCGCTCACCCCTTCCTCCTCTCCTCTGCCTGTGAGCTCGGGGCTCACTCACCCCTTCCTCCTCTCCTCTGCCTGTGAGCTCGGGGCTCACTCACCCCTTCCTCCTCTCCTCTGCCTGTGAGCTCGGGGCTCACCCCTTCCTCCTCTCCTCTGCCTGTGAGCTCGGGGCTCGCCCCTTCCTTCTCTCCTCTGCCTGTGAGCTCGGGGCTCGCCCCTTCCTTCTCTCCTCTGCCTGTGAGCTCGGGGCTCGCCCCTTCCTTCTCTCCTCTGCCTGTGAGCTCGGGGCTCGCCCCTTCCTTCTCTCCTCTGCCTGTGAGCTCGGGGCTCACTCACCCCTTCCTCCTCTCCTCTGCCTGTGAGCTCGGGGCTCGCCCCTTCCTTCTCTCCTCTGCCTGTGAGCTCGGGGCTCGCCCCTTCCTCCTCTCCTCTGCCTGTGAGCTCGGGGCTCACCCCTCCTTCCCCCGCCCAGTGAGTGCTGCGTCTCGGTGAACCACCAGCACAGCGCCGTCTCATTTTATGTTTCTATCGAATTGACACATTACTTGTTGACTTTTCTTTCTCCCCTCACTACACCAGTTCCTGACTCTGTTTTCCCAGCAATAAAACACATTTATTGTTCCATATTTACTGAACCAATGCAAGATGAGTTCTTACAAAACTAGCTCTTAGGAGAGAAGGAGAGAGAATGTGAAGGAAGCTGTGGAGGTGAAGGAAAATTCTTCCCACGTTGTCTCAGAAGGGGTCCTGAGTCCCATCCTTTTCTCCTCGCATAGTGGACACATCCTTCGCTGCCTTCGCTCTCCTGCAAGGACTAGGACACTGGTGCTCTCCAAGTCCCCTGCCAGAAATGGCCAGGGTCCACCCGCGGAAAGGGGGCAGGGGTTGGGGAGAAGCTAGTGCTTTATTAGACGTTTAAGACTGATTAGCAACAGTCACACATATTTTAGATTTCTAGTTCATGGCGGAGTCTGGCCATGCCCCTCGCCCTTGGCGAATCTTGGCATCTGTCAGAGTCCGAATTGTGAGGTTAGATGTAAGTCTTCATTAGACGCCTGTGTGGCCAAGCCTCACGCTCGTGGTTCTGTACACGTCGCCCAGTTCCACCACTGTAGCCCTCTGACATAGGGTTTTTTCCCCCAGGCCTGAAGATTAGAAAATTAAAGTCAAGAAAAGTATAAGAAAATTACATAAAGTCTGTAGTAGAAGAAATGAGAGTTTGTAATCTGGTCTGGTTTACTTTAGAGGCTACACGCTTCTCCCGTTCCACATAAAACTCAGAAAAGCCCTGTAGTTCAGGGTGCTCTGGGATAGCGATCTGGACAGCTGGTCGCCCGTTCTCTGCTCGCTCCCTTCCCTGCCAGAAAAGAGACACCGTGAAAATGATAATAACGCCAGCTTCCCTATCTCTAGGCATCTATGTGCCACTGTCAGGGTTCATTGTTGCTATGTAATGTTTATTTAAAATTTAAATTGCTTTCCCTTTTTCTTAAGTAAATTTTCCCAAAGGGAATTTTATATCATCATTAGGAGCAGTAATAGAACAGTGTTTAAGGGTGCATAGTGGGTTCAAATCCCATCTCCTCTTCTCCTTTGCTGTGTGTTCTCAGATAACTTAATTTCTCTCTGTGCCTTAGTTTCGTCAACTGTAAGTTGAAGTAACAGCAGCACCCAACTTAGAGTTGCCAGGGGGTATTAGATCAAAATGTGGGTGACACAGCAGTACCCCCCGTGGGTTAAGTATACAAGAGCTGTTAGCTGTTATCATTAGTACGTGAGCGGAAAACCCAATCCCCTCTGGAGACCACAGCTGACCACGTAAATCAGTTATAGGAAACAAGCCCCAGTTCTGAAGTTCTGGCCACCTGCTTCTGATCTCCAGGGCCACGAGCTCACCCTCCTCGTGTCGGAGGGCAGTGCTGGCCGTGCCCAGGGCGGTGAGAGGCTAGCCCTACCCTGAGTCTGTCTCTTAGGCGTAATCAGAGGATCGAAGGAGCTGAGAGAAAGGTGATTTTCTGTACACGACTCCATGGCGCTGAATTTCTTGCCCAGGCACCACCTGAAAAGCCAAGTCCTGCCGGCCAGACGTGGAGCACGTGTTCAGAAAGGCTTGTCATGGGGGCTCCCGTGCACACACACAGGCACGTGGGTCCCTTATCTCCTCACTAGTCCAGGTTCGGCCTCTGAAATAAAACCGTCCCAAGAGGTTCTGTACTGCACCCCCCTAACGGGAAGGGTGGCGTCTTAGACTCACCAGGCCCAAAGTCCCGGGTGGCGGCCCTGGTCGGAGGTGGTGTAAGTCTCAATGTGAGGAAGGCGGACGTGCGCACGCGCACAGTGAGAACGTGGCCGGAGTCCAGCTCAGCTGCTCGGAGCAGGACACGCGGAGTCCACTGTCCAGCCTGCGGGGTGATGATGGCGTCGGTCGCCACCGCTTCCTGCTGCACTCGCGTCATACAGGAGATTGTGCGGCGGGGGGGGGGGGGGGGGGGCCCAGAACTCGGACGCCCTCAGGCCACGTCTGTCATCGGGTCTGGAGTCCACTGCGGCTGACATTCCGAGGACCTCCCAGGGATGGAGACGTGGATGGAGGAAATCCTAGCGACTGGCTGCAGGGAAAGCACTTGTTTTCCTCTTTCTTCTCAGTCACCCCATAAACACAAAACCACACACAGAGATCCAGAGTGCTCCTTGGTGGGCAGTGCTGTCCTACTGGACGGGGAGGCTGGCTCGTCATCTTGTGGGTCAGGAACAGGTGCCTGTCTGGGGAAAACAAGCCACATTCTCGGAACGGTGAGTGGTCCCAAGACACTGGGATCTGGCGGAGCACTTGAAGAAGTGAGCGGTGGGCTGGGACCAGTGAGTCAGAGTCTTTGAAGGACAAGCCAAGGAGATTCCCGGGTGGAACATAGAACCCGTCTCTCCCTAAACTCTGCTGAGGCGTCTGGGCTGTGTGACACCCAGGAGTCCTCTAGGTTGCCTGTGACAGTGTGACATGTCCGCTGCCATGGCCACCAGCTCCAGACACAAGCTCAGTCGTGCACATGTACTCACAGCGGCCCTGCACACTCATGCTTTTACAGGCGACGTGCACGGGAAAGGCAAAAAAAGCCCCAAGTGCTGAGACTGTGCGGCTGGGCGCCAAGGCCCTCTTCCTCGAGCTGGGTGGCTCCCTTCCGCAGCTCAGCACCCTGGTGCTGTCTCTTAGCCCCTCTCAGCAGACCCCATGACAAGCCCTGGGGTGAAATGTTCTCTTGCCGAGCCATCAGCCACGCAGTTGCATCTGATCCTGTCTGTCACGTCTGCTTTTTGCCTCCGAATTACATCATCACTGGCTGAAACAATCCTGTCACCGAGCAGGTGGCTGAATCCCATCCCTTCCTCCAGCTCGTGCGAGCCTTTTCCTCTCACTCTTGTCTCTCTGCTCAGCCTCTCTCCTGGCCGCCTCCTGCTGTTAACAAGAAAGAAAAATCCAACGGGAGAAATTTGGGAGGTGGCTCAGCAACCCGTGCCGTCCTCACTGGGGGCCGGCGGCAGCAGATAGCAGGTGCTCCGCGACTGGCGGTCTCCGTGTGGTTCCGCCCATCGGCCTGGTCCCTGTTGTGAGGGCAGCGTTGTGTCCTCTTCCCTTGTCCAAGACTGTGCGGGTCAGGCTGGCCGCGGAAGGAGCTGTGGGTGTGAGACCGGATGCCGTGAGGCCTGACTTCTCTGCCTGCATTTATTAGCTTCTTGAGCATTGCCTTTTTGGTGGAAAAACAGGGGTGAGCTGAAGGAAGAGTACTCTCCCAGGGAAACAAGAAAGGCTGCATTTAAGAGCATCTGATGGTTTGTAAGGTTAAGCGTCTTTGCCCATGTCTACTGGCTGACATTCTCCTTGGAGAAATGTCTGTTCGGGTCCTCTGCCCACTTTCAAATCAGATTGGTTTAATATAATTTAAGTTTTTTAACCTTTTGGTGTTAATGTGTATGAGTTCCTTATCTATTTTAGATATTAACCCCTCATTGGCTGTGTTATTGATGAATATCTTCTCCCTTTCAGTAGCTTGTCCTATTGTTTTGTTGACGGTCCCGTCCCTGTGGGGAAAACTCTTTAGTGTGAGGGAGTCCCATTGGTTTATTTTAGTTTCCGTTGCCTGTGGATACGTATTCACAAAAATATCACTAAGAGTCGTGTCAGAGAGTGTACTGCCACTGTTTTGCTCTAGTTTTATGGTGTCTTTAAGTCATTAATTCATTTTGAGTTTATTTTTGTATATACTATAAGAACATGGTCTAGTTTATTTTATTTTAATTTTTTTGCATGTATCTGTCCCGTTTTCCCGGCACCATTTATTGAACAGACTGTCTTGACCCCTTCGT